>NW_028175485.1:0-43921 GCF_951802725.1 Rutilus rutilus | reverse complement strand
TTTTGCATAGGATAATACAGAGGCCTTCTCACCTTTATGACAGTTAAAGCGCCCCACCAATGGCCCGACGTCCGTGAAAGTTTCCAAGCTTCTTTAGGATCACGTGACGCATGCGCATGCCCGATTTTGTGAGGTTGTATGCAAATCAGACAGCAAGATGGCCGCTTTCAGCCATTTCATGGGATTTGCCATAGAAATGCATCATTTTGACACCCTTTTAACAGTTATAGCGCCACCAAGTGGCCAGTCGCCACGTCCTTTTTCACGCGACCACAGAATGAGCTCGTACATACGCGTGCTGAGTTTGGTGCAAAAATCGCGTTCCGTTCACGAGTTATAGCCAATTAAGCAAAATGGGCTCCTCCCACTTCAAACGTTTTGGCGGCCCTTAGGGACCGTGAGCCCAAATTTTCACTTTTTTTTGATAATTATTGACATTCGGACTCCAGAGAATCTTGCTGCACTGGTTTGGTTCCGGTCGGGCCAAAAACCTAGGACTAGTTCGCGAAAGTAGGTTTTGTGAAAAACCCCAAATACCCGAAAATTTTCCCAGGGTGACGAGCAAATCCGAGGCATGCACCTGGTCCGCCTCGAGCCAAGGAATCCAACGATATAAGACACTTGAGCCTACGCCTCACGGTTGATGAGTTATGAGCCGTTTCGTACTTTTGACCGCTGTAGCGCCCCCGTCAGGCCGATCGGGGCGGGCCTTGGTGACGCTGTAGGCGGTGTGAGTACTATCAGCCCCCAAAGTTTCAAGTCTCTACGACTTACGGTTTGGTCTGCCCGATCAGTTTTATGTCTGAATGTTGCATCATGGGAAAATTAACAATAACAATAGGGTTTCAGCACTTCGTGCTTGAACCCCTAATAAGTGGCTAAAAAAGGGCCACAAAAAGGCCTCTAAAAAAAAAACTATAGGGTCTAGGCACTTGCCGCTCGCGCTGCTGCGTTCCAAAAACTTTATCAAGCCTTTTAACGTGTGCCTCGGAGAGGAAAAAGTATGTTTTTTGCCCTTTTAGCTCATTTATCATGGAAATGTGGTGAATTTTTTTTTTACCTTTTAAACTGTGACACCTCCACTGATGGCCCGATCTCCATAAAAGTTTGCACGCTTCTTTAGAATAATATGGCGCATGTGCTCAGCTAATTTGGTGAAGTGCTGCTCTTTTTTCCCCCATTTTTCAGTCATTTAAATGTCATTTTGCATAGGATAATACAGAGGCCTTCTCACCTTTATGACAGTTAAAGCGCCCCACCAATGGCCCGACGTCCGTGAAAGTTTCCAAGCTTCTTTAGGATCACGTGACGCATGCGCATGCCCGATTTTGTGAGGTTGTATGCAAATCAGACAGCAAGATGGCCGCTTTCAGCCATTTCATGGGATTTGCCATAGAAATGCATCATTTTGACACCCTTTTAACAGTTATAGCGCCACCAAGTGGCCAGTCGCCACGTCCTTTTTCACGCGACCACAGAATGAGCTCGTACATACGCGTGCTGAGTTTGGTGCAAAAATCGCGTTCCGTTCACGAGTTATAGCCAATTAAGCAAAATGGGCTCCTCCCACTTCAAACGTTTTGGCGGCCCTTAGGGACCGTGAGCCCAAATTTTCACTTTTTTTTGATAATTATTGACATTCGGACTCCAGAGAATCTTGCTGCACTGGTTTGGTTCCGGTCGGGCCAAAAACCTAGGACTAGTTCGCGAAAGTAGGTTTTGTGAAAAACCCCAAATACCCGAAAATTTTCCCAGGGTGACGAGCAAATCCGAGGCATGCACCTGGTCCGCCTCGAGCCAAGGAATCCAACGATATAAGACACTTGAGCCTACGCCTCACGGTTGATGAGTTATGAGCCGTTTCGTACTTTTGACCGCTGTAGCGCCCCCGTCAGGCCGATCGGGGCGGGCCTTCGTGACGCTGTAGGCGGTGTGAGTACTATCAGCCCCCAAAGTTTCAAGTCTCTACGACTTACGGTTTGGTCTGCCCGATCAGTTTTATGTCTGAATGTTGCATCATGGGAAAATTAACAATAACAATAGGGTTTCAGCACTTCGTGCTTGAACCCCTAATAAGTGGCTAAAAAAGGGCCACAAAAAGGCCTCTAAAAAAAAAACTATAGGGTCTAGGCACTTGCCGCTCGCGCTGCTGCGTTCCAAAAACTTTATCAAGCCTTTTAACGTGTGCCTCGGAGAGGAAAAAGTATGTTTTTTGCCCTTTTAGCTCATTTATCATGGAAATGTGGTGAATTTTTTTTTTACCTTTTAAACTGTGACACCTCCACTGATGGCCCGATCTCCATAAAAGTTTGCACGCTTCTTTAGAATAATATGGCGCATGTGCTCAGCTAATTTGGTGAAGTGCTGCTCTTTTTTCCCCCATTTTTCAGTCATTTAAATGTCATTTTGCATAGGATAATACAGAGGCCTTCTCACCTTTATGACAGTTAAAGCGCCCCACCAATGGCCCGACGTCCGTGAAAGTTTCCAAGCTTCTTTAGGATCACGTGACGCATGCGCATGCCCGATTTTGTGAGGTTGTATGCAAATCAGACAGCAAGATGGCCGCTTTCAGCCATTTCATGGGATTTGCCATAGAAATGCATCATTTTGACACCCTTTTAACAGTTATAGCGCCACCAAGTGGCCAGTCGCCACGTCCTTTTTCACGCGACCACAGAATGAGCTCGTACATACGCGTGCTGAGTTTGGTGCAAAAATCGCGTTCCGTTCACGAGTTATAGCCAATTAAGCAAAATGGGCTCCTCCCACTTCAAACGTTTTGGCGGCCCTTAGGGACCGTGAGCCCAAATTTTCACTTTTTTTTGATAATTATTGACATTCGGACTCCAGAGAATCTTGCTGCACTGGTTTGGTTCCGGTCGGGCCAAAAACCTAGGACTAGTTCGCGAAAGTAGGTTTTGTGAAAAACCCCAAATACCCGAAAATTTTCCCAGGGTGACGAGCAAATCCGAGGCATGCACCTGGTCCGCCTCGAGCCAAGGAATCCAACGATATAAGACACTTGAGCCTACGCCTCACGGTTGATGAGTTATGAGCCGTTTCGTACTTTTGACCGCTGTAGCGCCCCCGTCAGGCCGATCGGGGCGGGCCTTGGTGACGCTGTAGGCGGTGTGAGTACTATCAGCCCCCAAAGTTTCAAGTCTCTACGACTTACGGTTTGGTCTGCCCGATCAGTTTTATGTCTGAATGTTGCATCATGGGAAAATTAACAATAACAATAGGGTTTCAGCACTTCGTGCTTGAACCCCTAATAAGTGGCTAAAAAAGGGCCACAAAAAGGCCTCTAAAAAAAAAACTATAGGGTCTAGGCACTTGCCGCTCGCGCTGCTGCGTTCCAAAAACTTTATCAAGCCTTTTAACGTGTGCCTCGGAGAGGAAAAAGTATGTTTTTTGCCCTTTTAGCTCATTTATCATGGAAATGTGGTGAATTTTTTTTTTACCTTTTAAACTGTGACACCTCCACTGATGGCCCGATCTCCATAAAAGTTTGCACGCTTCTTTAGAATAATATGGCGCATGTGCTCAGCTAATTTGGTGAAGTGCTGCTCTTTTTTCCCCCATTTTTCAGTCATTTAAATGTCATTTTGCATAGGATAATACAGAGGCCTTCTCACCTTTATGACAGTTAAAGCGCCCCACCAATGGCCCGACGTCCGTGAAAGTTTCCAAGCTTCTTTAGGATCACGTGACGCATGCGCATGCCCGATTTTGTGAGGTTGTATGCAAATCAGACAGCAAGATGGCCGCTTTCAGCCATTTCATGGGATTTGCCATAGAAATGCATCATTTTGACACCCTTTTAACAGTTATAGCGCCACCAAGTGGCCAGTCGCCACGTCCTTTTTCACGCGACCACAGAATGAGCTCGTACATACGCGTGCTGAGTTTGGTGCAAAAATCGCGTTCCGTTCACGAGTTATAGCCAATTAAGCAAAATGGGCTCCTCCCACTTCAAACGTTTTGGCGGCCCTTAGGGACCGTGAGCCCAAATTTTCACTTTTTTTTGATAATTATTGACATTCGGACTCCAGAGAATCTTGCTGCACTGGTTTGGTTCCGGTCGGGCCAAAAACCTAGGACTAGTTCGCGAAAGTAGGTTTTGTGAAAAACCCCAAATACCCGAAAATTTTCCCAGGGTGACGAGCAAATCCGAGGCATGCACCTGGTCCGCCTCGAGCCAAGGAATCCAACGATATAAGACACTTGAGCCTACGCCTCACGGTTGATGAGTTATGAGCCGTTTCGTACTTTTGACCGCTGTAGCGCCCCCGTCAGGCCGATCGGGGCGGGCCTTGGTGACGCTGTAGGCGGTGTGAGTACTATCAGCCCCCAAAGTTTCAAGTCTCTACGACTTACGGTTTGGTCTGCCCGATCAGTTTTATGTCTGAATGTTGCATCATGGGAAAATTAACAATAACAATAGGGTTTCAGCACTTCGTGCTTGAACCCCTAATAAGTGGCTAAAAAAGGGCCACAAAAAGGCCTCTAAAAAAAAAACTATAGGGTCTAGGCACTTGCCGCTCGCGCTGCTGCGTTCCAAAAACTTTATCAAGCCTTTTAACGTGTGCCTCGGAGAGGAAAAAGTATGTTTTTTGCCCTTTTAGCTCATTTATCATGGAAATGTGGTGAATTTTTTTTTTACCTTTTAAACTGTGACACCTCCACTGATGGCCCGATCTCCATAAAAGTTTGCACGCTTCTTTAGAATAATATGGCGCATGTGCTCAGCTAATTTGGTGAAGTGCTGCTCTTTTTTCCCCCATTTTTCAGTCATTTAAATGTCATTTTGCATAGGATAATACAGAGGCCTTCTCACCTTTATGACAGTTAAAGCGCCCCACCAATGGCCCGACGTCCGTGAAAGTTTCCAAGCTTCTTTAGGATCACGTGACGCATGCGCATGCCCGATTTTGTGAGGTTGTATGCAAATCAGACAGCAAGATGGCCGCTTTCAGCCATTTCATGGGATTTGCCATAGAAATGCATCATTTTGACACCCTTTTAACAGTTATAGCGCCACCAAGTGGCCAGTCGCCACGTCCTTTTTCACGCGACCACAGAATGAGCTCGTACATACGCGTGCTGAGTTTGGTGCAAAAATCGCGTTCCGTTCACGAGTTATAGCCAATTAAGCAAAATGGGCTCCTCCCACTTCAAACGTTTTGGCGGCCCTTAGGGACCGTGAGCCCAAATTTTCACTTTTTTTTGATAATTATTGACATTCGGACTCCAGAGAATCTTGCTGCACTGGTTTGGTTCCGGTCGGGCCAAAAACCTAGGACTAGTTCGCGAAAGTAGGTTTTGTGAAAAACCCCAAATACCCGAAAATTTTCCCAGGGTGACGAGCAAATCCGAGGCATGCACCTGGTCCGCCTCGAGCCAAGGAATCCAACGATATAAGACACTTGAGCCTACGCCTCACGGTTGATGAGTTATGAGCCGTTTCGTACTTTTGACCGCTGTAGCGCCCCCGTCAGGCCGATCGGGGCGGGCCTTGGTGACGCTGTAGGCGGTGTGAGTACTATCAGCCCCCAAAGTTTCAAGTCTCTACGACTTACGGTTTGGTCTGCCCGATCAGTTTTATGTCTGAATGTTGCATCATGGGAAAATTAACAATAACAATAGGGTTTCAGCACTTCGTGCTTGAACCCCTAATAAGTGGCTAAAAAAGGGCCACAAAAAGGCCTCTAAAAAAAAAACTATAGGGTCTAGGCACTTGCCGCTCGCGCTGCTGCGTTCCAAAAACTTTATCAAGCCTTTTAACGTGTGCCTCGGAGAGGAAAAAGTATGTTTTTTGCCCTTTTAGCTCATTTATCATGGAAATGTGGTGAATTTTTTTTTTACCTTTTAAACTGTGACACCTCCACTGATGGCCCGATCTCCATAAAAGTTTGCACGCTTCTTTAGAATAATATGGCGCATGTGCTCAGCTAATTTGGTGAAGTGCTGCTCTTTTTTCCCCCATTTTTCAGTCATTTAAATGTCATTTTGCATAGGATAATACAGAGGCCTTCTCACCTTTATGACAGTTAAAGCGCCCCACCAATGGCCCGACGTCCGTGAAAGTTTCCAAGCTTCTTTAGGATCACGTGACGCATGCGCATGCCCGATTTTGTGAGGTTGTATGCAAATCAGACAGCAAGATGGCCGCTTTCAGCCATTTCATGGGATTTGCCATAGAAATGCATCATTTTGACACCCTTTTAACAGTTATAGCGCCACCAAGTGGCCAGTCGCCACGTCCTTTTTCACGCGACCACAGAATGAGCTCGTACATACGCGTGCTGAGTTTGGTGCAAAAATCGCGTTCCGTTCACGAGTTATAGCCAATTAAGCAAAATGGGCTCCTCCCACTTCAAACGTTTTGGCGGCCCTTAGGGACCGTGAGCCCAAATTTTCACTTTTTTTTGATAATTATTGACATTCGGACTCCAGAGAATCTTGCTGCACTGGTTTGGTTCCGGTCGGGCCAAAAACCTAGGACTAGTTCGCGAAAGTAGGTTTTGTGAAAAACCCCAAATACCCGAAAATTTTCCCAGGGTGACGAGCAAATCCGAGGCATGCACCTGGTCCGCCTCGAGCCAAGGAATCCAACGATATAAGACACTTGAGCCTACGCCTCACGGTTGATGAGTTATGAGCCGTTTCGTACTTTTGACCGCTGTAGCGCCCCCGTCAGGCCGATCGGGGCGGGCCTTGGTGACGCTGTAGGCGGTGTGAGTACTATCAGCCCCCAAAGTTTCAAGTCTCTACGACTTACGGTTTGGTCTGCCCGATCAGTTTTATGTCTGAATGTTGCATCATGGGAAAATTAACAATAACAATAGGGTTTCAGCACTTCGTGCTTGAACCCCTAATAAGTGGCTAAAAAAGGGCCACAAAAAGGCCTCTAAAAAAAAAACTATAGGGTCTAGGCACTTGCCGCTCGCGCTGCTGCGTTCCAAAAACTTTATCAAGCCTTTTAACGTGTGCCTCGGAGAGGAAAAAGTATGTTTTTTGCCCTTTTAGCTCATTTATCATGGAAATGTGGTGAATTTTTTTTTTACCTTTTAAACTGTGACACCTCCACTGATGGCCCGATCTCCATAAAAGTTTGCACGCTTCTTTAGAATAATATGGCGCATGTGCTCAGCTAATTTGGTGAAGTGCTGCTCTTTTTTCCCCCATTTTTCAGTCATTTAAATGTCATTTTGCATAGGATAATACAGAGGCCTTCTCACCTTTATGACAGTTAAAGCGCCCCACCAATGGCCCGACGTCCGTGAAAGTTTCCAAGCTTCTTTAGGATCACGTGACGCATGCGCATGCCCGATTTTGTGAGGTTGTATGCAAATCAGACAGCAAGATGGCCGCTTTCAGCCATTTCATGGGATTTGCCATAGAAATGCATCATTTTGACACCCTTTTAACAGTTATAGCGCCACCAAGTGGCCAGTCGCCACGTCCTTTTTCACGCGACCACAGAATGAGCTCGTACATACGCGTGCTGAGTTTGGTGCAAAAATCGCGTTCCGTTCACGAGTTATAGCCAATTAAGCAAAATGGGCTCCTCCCACTTCAAACGTTTTGGCGGCCCTTAGGGACCGTGAGCCCAAATTTTCACTTTTTTTTGATAATTATTGACATTCGGACTCCAGAGAATCTTGCTGCACTGGTTTGGTTCCGGTCGGGCCAAAAACCTAGGACTAGTTCGCGAAAGTAGGTTTTGTGAAAAACCCCAAATACCCGAAAATTTTCCCAGGGTGACGAGCAAATCCGAGGCATGCACCTGGTCCGCCTCGAGCCAAGGAATCCAACGATATAAGACACTTGAGCCTACGCCTCACGGTTGATGAGTTATGAGCCGTTTCGTACTTTTGACCGCTGTAGCGCCCCCGTCAGGCCGATCGGGGCGGGCCTTGGTGACGCTGTAGGCGGTGTGAGTACTATCAGCCCCCAAAGTTTCAAGTCTCTACGACTTACGGTTTGGTCTGCCCGATCAGTTTTATGTCTGAATGTTGCATCATGGGAAAATTAACAATAACAATAGGGTTTCAGCACTTCGTGCTTGAACCCCTAATAAGTGGCTAAAAAAGGGCCACAAAAAGGCCTCTAAAAAAAAAACTATAGGGTCTAGGCACTTGCCGCTCGCGCTGCTGCGTTCCAAAAACTTTATCAAGCCTTTTAACGTGTGCCTCGGAGAGGAAAAAGTATGTTTTTTGCCCTTTTAGCTCATTTATCATGGAAATGTGGTGAATTTTTTTTTTACCTTTTAAACTGTGACACCTCCACTGATGGCCCGATCTCCATAAAAGTTTGCACGCTTCTTTAGAATAATATGGCGCATGTGCTCAGCTAATTTGGTGAAGTGCTGCTCTTTTTTCCCCCATTTTTCAGTCATTTAAATGTCATTTTGCATAGGATAATACAGAGGCCTTCTCACCTTTATGACAGTTAAAGCGCCCCACCAATGGCCCGACGTCCGTGAAAGTTTCCAAGCTTCTTTAGGATCACGTGACGCATGCGCATGCCCGATTTTGTGAGGTTGTATGCAAATCAGACAGCAAGATGGCCGCTTTCAGCCATTTCATGGGATTTGCCATAGAAATGCATCATTTTGACACCCTTTTAACAGTTATAGCGCCACCAAGTGGCCAGTCGCCACGTCCTTTTTCACGCGACCACAGAATGAGCTCGTACATACGCGTGCTGAGTTTGGTGCAAAAATCGCGTTCCGTTCACGAGTTATAGCCAATTAAGCAAAATGGGCTCCTCCCACTTCAAACGTTTTGGCGGCCCTTAGGGACCGTGAGCCCAAATTTTCACTTTTTTTTGATAATTATTGACATTCGGACTCCAGAGAATCTTGCTGCACTGGTTTGGTTCCGGTCGGGCCAAAAACCTAGGACTAGTTCGCGAAAGTAGGTTTTGTGAAAAACCCCAAATACCCGAAAATTTTCCCAGGGTGACGAGCAAATCCGAGGCATGCACCTGGTCCGCCTCGAGCCAAGGAATCCAACGATATAAGACACTTGAGCCTACGCCTCACGGTTGATGAGTTATGAGCCGTTTCGTACTTTTGACCGCTGTAGCGCCCCCGTCAGGCCGATCGGGGCGGGCCTTCGTGACGCTGTAGGCGGTGTGAGTACTATCAGCCCCCAAAGTTTCAAGTCTCTACGACTTACGGTTTGGTCTGCCCGATCAGTTTTATGTCTGAATGTTGCATCATGGGAAAATTAACAATAACAATAGGGTTTCAGCACTTCGTGCTTGAACCCCTAATAAGTGGCTAAAAAAGGGCCACAAAAAGGCCTCTAAAAAAAAAACTATAGGGTCTAGGCACTTGCCGCTCGCGCTGCTGCGTTCCAAAAACTTTATCAAGCCTTTTAACGTGTGCCTCGGAGAGGAAAAAGTATGTTTTTTGCCCTTTTAGCTCATTTATCATGGAAATGTGGTGAATTTTTTTTTTACCTTTTAAACTGTGACACCTCCACTGATGGCCCGATCTCCATAAAAGTTTGCACGCTTCTTTAGAATAATATGGCGCATGTGCTCAGCTAATTTGGTGAAGTGCTGCTCTTTTTTCCCCCATTTTTCAGTCATTTAAATGTCATTTTGCATAGGATAATACAGAGGCCTTCTCACCTTTATGACAGTTAAAGCGCCCCACCAATGGCCCGACGTCCGTGAAAGTTTCCAAGCTTCTTTAGGATCACGTGACGCATGCGCATGCCCGATTTTGTGAGGTTGTATGCAAATCAGACAGCAAGATGGCCGCTTTCAGCCATTTCATGGGATTTGCCATAGAAATGCATCATTTTGACACCCTTTTAACAGTTATAGCGCCACCAAGTGGCCAGTCGCCACGTCCTTTTTCACGCGACCACAGAATGAGCTCGTACATACGCGTGCTGAGTTTGGTGCAAAAATCGCGTTCCGTTCACGAGTTATAGCCAATTAAGCAAAATGGGCTCCTCCCACTTCAAACGTTTTGGCGGCCCTTAGGGACCGTGAGCCCAAATTTTCACTTTTTTTTGATAATTATTGACATTCGGACTCCAGAGAATCTTGCTGCACTGGTTTGGTTCCGGTCGGGCCAAAAACCTAGGACTAGTTCGCGAAAGTAGGTTTTGTGAAAAACCCCAAATACCCGAAAATTTTCCCAGGGTGACGAGCAAATCCGAGGCATGCACCTGGTCCGCCTCGAGCCAAGGAATCCAACGATATAAGACACTTGAGCCTACGCCTCACGGTTGATGAGTTATGAGCCGTTTCGTACTTTTGACCGCTGTAGCGCCCCCGTCAGGCCGATCGGGGCGGGCCTTGGTGACGCTGTAGGCGGTGTGAGTACTATCAGCCCCCAAAGTTTCAAGTCTCTACGACTTACGGTTTGGTCTGCCCGATCAGTTTTATGTCTGAATGTTGCATCATGGGAAAATTAACAATAACAATAGGGTTTCAGCACTTCGTGCTTGAACCCCTAATAAGTGGCTAAAAAAGGGCCACAAAAAGGCCTCTAAAAAAAAAACTATAGGGTCTAGGCACTTGCCGCTCGCGCTGCTGCGTTCCAAAAACTTTATCAAGCCTTTTAACGTGTGCCTCGGAGAGGAAAAAGTATGTTTTTTGCCCTTTTAGCTCATTTATCATGGAAATGTGGTGAATTTTTTTTTTACCTTTTAAACTGTGACACCTCCACTGATGGCCCGATCTCCATAAAAGTTTGCACGCTTCTTTAGAATAATATGGCGCATGTGCTCAGCTAATTTGGTGAAGTGCTGCTCTTTTTTCCCCCATTTTTCAGTCATTTAAATGTCATTTTGCATAGGATAATACAGAGGCCTTCTCACCTTTATGACAGTTAAAGCGCCCCACCAATGGCCCGACGTCCGTGAAAGTTTCCAAGCTTCTTTAGGATCACGTGACGCATGCGCATGCCCGATTTTGTGAGGTTGTATGCAAATCAGACAGCAAGATGGCCGCTTTCAGCCATTTCATGGGATTTGCCATAGAAATGCATCATTTTGACACCCTTTTAACAGTTATAGCGCCACCAAGTGGCCAGTCGCCACGTCCTTTTTCACGCGACCACAGAATGAGCTCGTACATACGCGTGCTGAGTTTGGTGCAAAAATCGCGTTCCGTTCACGAGTTATAGCCAATTAAGCAAAATGGGCTCCTCCCACTTCAAACGTTTTGGCGGCCCTTAGGGACCGTGAGCCCAAATTTTCACTTTTTTTTGATAATTATTGACATTCGGACTCCAGAGAATCTTGCTGCACTGGTTTGGTTCCGGTCGGGCCAAAAACCTAGGACTAGTTCGCGAAAGTAGGTTTTGTGAAAAACCCCAAATACCCGAAAATTTTCCCAGGGTGACGAGCAAATCCGAGGCATGCACCTGGTCCGCCTCGAGCCAAGGAATCCAACGATATAAGACACTTGAGCCTACGCCTCACGGTTGATGAGTTATGAGCCGTTTCGTACTTTTGACCGCTGTAGCGCCCCCGTCAGGCCGATCGGGGCGGGCCTTGGTGACGCTGTAGGCGGTGTGAGTACTATCAGCCCCCAAAGTTTCAAGTCTCTACGACTTACGGTTTGGTCTGCCCGATCAGTTTTATGTCTGAATGTTGCATCATGGGAAAATTAACAATAACAATAGGGTTTCAGCACTTCGTGCTTGAACCCCTAATAAGTGGCTAAAAAAGGGCCACAAAAAGGCCTCTAAAAAAAAAACTATAGGGTCTAGGCACTTGCCGCTCGCGCTGCTGCGTTCCAAAAACTTTATCAAGCCTTTTAACGTGTGCCTCGGAGAGGAAAAAGTATGTTTTTTGCCCTTTTAGCTCATTTATCATGGAAATGTGGTGAATTTTTTTTTTACCTTTTAAACTGTGACACCTCCACTGATGGCCCGATCTCCATAAAAGTTTGCACGCTTCTTTAGAATAATATGGCGCATGTGCTCAGCTAATTTGGTGAAGTGCTGCTCTTTTTTCCCCCATTTTTCAGTCATTTAAATGTCATTTTGCATAGGATAATACAGAGGCCTTCTCACCTTTATGACAGTTAAAGCGCCCCACCAATGGCCCGACGTCCGTGAAAGTTTCCAAGCTTCTTTAGGATCACGTGACGCATGCGCATGCCCGATTTTGTGAGGTTGTATGCAAATCAGACAGCAAGATGGCCGCTTTCAGCCATTTCATGGGATTTGCCATAGAAATGCATCATTTTGACACCCTTTTAACAGTTATAGCGCCACCAAGTGGCCAGTCGCCACGTCCTTTTTCACGCGACCACAGAATGAGCTCGTACATACGCGTGCTGAGTTTGGTGCAAAAATCGCGTTCCGTTCACGAGTTATAGCCAATTAAGCAAAATGGGCTCCTCCCACTTCAAACGTTTTGGCGGCCCTTAGGGACCGTGAGCCCAAATTTTCACTTTTTTTTGATAATTATTGACATTCGGACTCCAGAGAATCTTGCTGCACTGGTTTGGTTCCGGTCGGGCCAAAAACCTAGGACTAGTTCGCGAAAGTAGGTTTTGTGAAAAACCCCAAATACCCGAAAATTTTCCCAGGGTGACGAGCAAATCCGAGGCATGCACCTGGTCCGCCTCGAGCCAAGGAATCCAACGATATAAGACACTTGAGCCTACGCCTCACGGTTGATGAGTTATGAGCCGTTTCGTACTTTTGACCGCTGTAGCGCCCCCGTCAGGCCGATCGGGGCGGGCCTTGGTGACGCTGTAGGCGGTGTGAGTACTATCAGCCCCCAAAGTTTCAAGTCTCTACGACTTACGGTTTGGTCTGCCCGATCAGTTTTATGTCTGAATGTTGCATCATGGGAAAATTAACAATAACAATAGGGTTTCAGCACTTCGTGCTTGAACCCCTAATAAGTGGCTAAAAAAGGGCCACAAAAAGGCCTCTAAAAAAAAAACTATAGGGTCTAGGCACTTGCCGCTCGCGCTGCTGCGTTCCAAAAACTTTATCAAGCCTTTTAACGTGTGCCTCGGAGAGGAAAAAGTATGTTTTTTGCCCTTTTAGCTCATTTATCATGGAAATGTGGTGAATTTTTTTTTTACCTTTTAAACTGTGACACCTCCACTGATGGCCCGATCTCCATAAAAGTTTGCACGCTTCTTTAGAATAATATGGCGCATGTGCTCAGCTAATTTGGTGAAGTGCTGCTCTTTTTTCCCCCATTTTTCAGTCATTTAAATGTCATTTTGCATAGGATAATACAGAGGCCTTCTCACCTTTATGACAGTTAAAGCGCCCCACCAATGGCCCGACGTCCGTGAAAGTTTCCAAGCTTCTTTAGGATCACGTGACGCATGCGCATGCCCGATTTTGTGAGGTTGTATGCAAATCAGACAGCAAGATGGCCGCTTTCAGCCATTTCATGGGATTTGCCATAGAAATGCATCATTTTGACACCCTTTTAACAGTTATAGCGCCACCAAGTGGCCAGTCGCCACGTCCTTTTTCACGCGACCACAGAATGAGCTCGTACATACGCGTGCTGAGTTTGGTGCAAAAATCGCGTTCCGTTCACGAGTTATAGCCAATTAAGCAAAATGGGCTCCTCCCACTTCAAACGTTTTGGCGGCCCTTAGGGACCGTGAGCCCAAATTTTCACTTTTTTTTGATAATTATTGACATTCGGACTCCAGAGAATCTTGCTGCACTGGTTTGGTTCCGGTCGGGCCAAAAACCTAGGACTAGTTCGCGAAAGTAGGTTTTGTGAAAAACCCCAAATACCCGAAAATTTTCCCAGGGTGACGAGCAAATCCGAGGCATGCACCTGGTCCGCCTCGAGCCAAGGAATCCAACGATATAAGACACTTGAGCCTACGCCTCACGGTTGATGAGTTATGAGCCGTTTCGTACTTTTGACCGCTGTAGCGCCCCCGTCAGGCCGATCGGGGCGGGCCTTGGTGACGCTGTAGGCGGTGTGAGTACTATCAGCCCCCAAAGTTTCAAGTCTCTACGACTTACGGTTTGGTCTGCCCGATCAGTTTTATGTCTGAATGTTGCATCATGGGAAAATTAACAATAACAATAGGGTTTCAGCACTTCGTGCTTGAACCCCTAATAAGTGGCTAAAAAAGGGCCACAAAAAGGCCTCTAAAAAAAAAACTATAGGGTCTAGGCACTTGCCGCTCGCGCTGCTGCGTTCCAAAAACTTTATCAAGCCTTTTAACGTGTGCCTCGGAGAGGAAAAAGTATGTTTTTTGCCCTTTTAGCTCATTTATCATGGAAATGTGGTGAATTTTTTTTTTACCTTTTAAACTGTGACACCTCCACTGATGGCCCGATCTCCATAAAAGTTTGCACGCTTCTTTAGAATAATATGGCGCATGTGCTCAGCTAATTTGGTGAAGTGCTGCTCTTTTTTCCCCCATTTTTCAGTCATTTAAATGTCATTTTGCATAGGATAATACAGAGGCCTTCTCACCTTTATGACAGTTAAAGCGCCCCACCAATGGCCCGACGTCCGTGAAAGTTTCCAAGCTTCTTTAGGATCACGTGACGCATGCGCATGCCCGATTTTGTGAGGTTGTATGCAAATCAGACAGCAAGATGGCCGCTTTCAGCCATTTCATGGGATTTGCCATAGAAATGCATCATTTTGACACCCTTTTAACAGTTATAGCGCCACCAAGTGGCCAGTCGCCACGTCCTTTTTCACGCGACCACAGAATGAGCTCGTACATACGCGTGCTGAGTTTGGTGCAAAAATCGCGTTCCGTTCACGAGTTATAGCCAATTAAGCAAAATGGGCTCCTCCCACTTCAAACGTTTTGGCGGCCCTTAGGGACCGTGAGCCCAAATTTTCACTTTTTTTTGATAATTATTGACATTCGGACTCCAGAGAATCTTGCTGCACTGGTTTGGTTCCGGTCGGGCCAAAAACCTAGGACTAGTTCGCGAAAGTAGGTTTTGTGAAAAACCCCAAATACCCGAAAATTTTCCCAGGGTGACGAGCAAATCCGAGGCATGCACCTGGTCCGCCTCGAGCCAAGGAATCCAACGATATAAGACACTTGAGCCTACGCCTCACGGTTGATGAGTTATGAGCCGTTTCGTACTTTTGACCGCTGTAGCGCCCCCGTCAGGCCGATCGGGGCGGGCCTTGGTGACGCTGTAGGCGGTGTGAGTACTATCAGCCCCCAAAGTTTCAAGTCTCTACGACTTACGGTTTGGTCTGCCCGATCAGTTTTATGTCTGAATGTTGCATCATGGGAAAATTAACAATAACAATAGGGTTTCAGCACTTCGTGCTTGAACCCCTAATAAGTGGCTAAAAAAGGGCCACAAAAAGGCCTCTAAAAAAAAAACTATAGGGTCTAGGCACTTGCCGCTCGCGCTGCTGCGTTCCAAAAACTTTATCAAGCCTTTTAACGTGTGCCTCGGAGAGGAAAAAGTATGTTTTTTGCCCTTTTAGCTCATTTATCATGGAAATGTGGTGAATTTTTTTTTTACCTTTTAAACTGTGACACCTCCACTGATGGCCCGATCTCCATAAAAGTTTGCACGCTTCTTTAGAATAATATGGCGCATGTGCTCAGCTAATTTGGTGAAGTGCTGCTCTTTTTTCCCCCATTTTTCAGTCATTTAAATGTCATTTTGCATAGGATAATACAGAGGCCTTCTCACCTTTATGACAGTTAAAGCGCCCCACCAATGGCCCGACGTCCGTGAAAGTTTCCAAGCTTCTTTAGGATCACGTGACGCATGCGCATGCCCGATTTTGTGAGGTTGTATGCAAATCAGACAGCAAGATGGCCGCTTTCAGCCATTTCATGGGATTTGCCATAGAAATGCATCATTTTGACACCCTTTTAACAGTTATAGCGCCACCAAGTGGCCAGTCGCCACGTCCTTTTTCACGCGACCACAGAATGAGCTCGTACATACGCGTGCTGAGTTTGGTGCAAAAATCGCGTTCCGTTCACGAGTTATAGCCAATTAAGCAAAATGGGCTCCTCCCACTTCAAACGTTTTGGCGGCCCTTAGGGACCGTGAGCCCAAATTTTCACTTTTTTTTGATAATTATTGACATTCGGACTCCAGAGAATCTTGCTGCACTGGTTTGGTTCCGGTCGGGCCAAAAACCTAGGACTAGTTCGCGAAAGTAGGTTTTGTGAAAAACCCCAAATACCCGAAAATTTTCCCAGGGTGACGAGCAAATCCGAGGCATGCACCTGGTCCGCCTCGAGCCAAGGAATCCAACGATATAAGACACTTGAGCCTACGCCTCACGGTTGATGAGTTATGAGCCGTTTCGTACTTTTGACCGCTGTAGCGCCCCCGTCAGGCCGATCGGGGCGGGCCTTGGTGACGCTGTAGGCGGTGTGAGTACTATCAGCCCCCAAAGTTTCAAGTCTCTACGACTTACGGTTTGGTCTGCCCGATCAGTTTTATGTCTGAATGTTGCATCATGGGAAAATTAACAATAACAATAGGGTTTCAGCACTTCGTGCTTGAACCCCTAATAAGTGGCTAAAAAAGGGCCACAAAAAGGCCTCTAAAAAAAAAACTATAGGGTCTAGGCACTTGCCGCTCGCGCTGCTGCGTTCCAAAAACTTTATCAAGCCTTTTAACGTGTGCCTCGGAGAGGAAAAAGTATGTTTTTTGCCCTTTTAGCTCATTTATCATGGAAATGTGGTGAATTTTTTTTTTACCTTTTAAACTGTGACACCTCCACTGATGGCCCGATCTCCATAAAAGTTTGCACGCTTCTTTAGAATAATATGGCGCATGTGCTCAGCTAATTTGGTGAAGTGCTGCTCTTTTTTCCCCCATTTTTCAGTCATTTAAATGTCATTTTGCATAGGATAATACAGAGGCCTTCTCACCTTTATGACAGTTAAAGCGCCCCACCAATGGCCCGACGTCCGTGAAAGTTTCCAAGCTTCTTTAGGATCACGTGACGCATGCGCATGCCCGATTTTGTGAGGTTGTATGCAAATCAGACAGCAAGATGGCCGCTTTCAGCCATTTCATGGGATTTGCCATAGAAATGCATCATTTTGACACCCTTTTAACAGTTATAGCGCCACCAAGTGGCCAGTCGCCACGTCCTTTTTCACGCGACCACAGAATGAGCTCGTACATACGCGTGCTGAGTTTGGTGCAAAAATCGCGTTCCGTTCACGAGTTATAGCCAATTAAGCAAAATGGGCTCCTCCCACTTCAAACGTTTTGGCGGCCCTTAGGGACCGTGAGCCCAAATTTTCACTTTTTTTTGATAATTATTGACATTCGGACTCCAGAGAATCTTGCTGCACTGGTTTGGTTCCGGTCGGGCCAAAAACCTAGGACTAGTTCGCGAAAGTAGGTTTTGTGAAAAACCCCAAATACCCGAAAATTTTCCCAGGGTGACGAGCAAATCCGAGGCATGCACCTGGTCCGCCTCGAGCCAAGGAATCCAACGATATAAGACACTTGAGCCTACGCCTCACGGTTGATGAGTTATGAGCCGTTTCGTACTTTTGACCGCTGTAGCGCCCCCGTCAGGCCGATCGGGGCGGGCCTTGGTGACGCTGTAGGCGGTGTGAGTACTATCAGCCCCCAAAGTTTCAAGTCTCTACGACTTACGGTTTGGTCTGCCCGATCAGTTTTATGTCTGAATGTTGCATCATGGGAAAATTAACAATAACAATAGGGTTTCAGCACTTCGTGCTTGAACCCCTAATAATAAAAATCAGTACAATTACAATAGGGTTTCAGCACTTCGTGCTTGAACCCCTAATAATAATAATAATTAAAGCTGCAAGCAGCATTTATCGGGGTTCAAGCAGTTAAGGCCTTTAAGCACAAAAGCATCAAAAGTGATTAAGTTTTATTTAGCAAGAATGTAACTACTGACATAGTAGATGGAAAAGACCATTTACAGGAAATACCATAGGAAATATATGGTTTTAAAGCTTTTTAGCAGTTATAGCGCCACCTATGGTCCGATCTCTATAAAAATTGGCATGCTTGTTAATGATGTTATGTCACATATGCTCACCAATTTTTGTGAAGTTCTGAGTTTTCATTTAGGATTTATAGGCTTTTTAGTGTTTTTTTGCCACGCCCCTTTTCTAAATGACCCTATTACAGCCATCTACATGCAAAAGTTCAACTTTTTTTTGATAATTATTGATCTAGAGTGTCCAGAGAATTGTCCTAGACTGGTCTGGTTTCGATCGGGCGAAAAACCTAGGACTAGTTTGCAAAAGTAGGTTTTTAACATAATTACGAATATTTAATAAACGGTTTAATTGACAGCATTAGTTCTTGAGGCAAAGTTGTTCAGCATGAGCAGATCTATCAGATGATATGCATTTTGTGACGATAAGTGTAACACCACGTGATTACAGAGCCATAAAACTCGTTAGCGCCAACTAGTGGCCGATTTCTTTCAAAACTCTTACAGACCTCTAGGGCCATGAGTCGAACATGCCCATCGAGTTTCGTTCCGATCGGCCTCCGTTAACCTTGTCTAATAGGTGCTCAAATTTCATTGGTCGATGGCGGCCATGTTTTTCGAGATACGCCAATGTCCTCATAGACATACATGGCACCTTGGACCAAGACACTGCATACCAATTTTCAAGTCAATCGGACTAACGGTCACGTGGTCATAGCCGTTTTCATGTTTTTTTCATGTTATAGCACCACCTAGTGATCAATCGTCGCGATTTTTTTACTGTGACCCCAGATTGAACTCATACACATGTGGACCAAGTTTGGTGAAGATATCTAATTTCATTCTCGAGTTATAGCCATTTTAGTAAAATAGGCTCCTCCCACAACATTAATTTATCACCCCCTGGGGATCAGGAATCGAAATTTCTACTTTTTTTCGATAATTATTGATATACAGACTCCAGAGAACATTTCTGTACTGTTTTGGATCCAATTGGACAAAAAACCTAGGACTAGTTCGCAAAAGTAGGTTTTTAACTAAATTCAAAATGGCGGACAATTTGCATACAGGAAATGAAATCGGAGATATACGTTTTGACCTTCAGGTTTCCAGCTTTCCAGTGATATAAGACACTTGAGTCTACGTCATACGGTCTAGGAGTTATGAGCAGTTTCGCGCTTTTGGTTGCTATAGCGCCACCTATGGGCCAATTGGGGTCATATTCTCTGAACCTCTCCTCGATTTTTGTACTACCATCTGGCAAAGTTTCAAAGCTCCAGCTCTTACGGTTTGGGCTGCACGATGAGTTTTACGGCAGAAGAAAAATAATAATAATAATAATAATTAAAGCTGCAAGCAGCATTTATCGGGGTTCAAGCAGTTAAGGCCTTTAAGCACAAAAGCATCAAAAGTGATTAAGTTTTATTTACCAAGAATGTAACTACTGACATAATAGATGAAAAAGACCATTTACAGGAAATACCATAGGAAATATATGGTTTTAAAGCTTTTTAGCAGTTATAGCGCCACCTATCGTCCGATCTCCATGAAAATTGGCATGCTTGTTAATGATGTTATGTCACATATGCTCACCAATTTTTGTGAAGTTCTGAGTTTTCCTTTAGGATTTATAGGCTTTTTAATGTTTTTTTTGCCACGCCCATTTTCTAAATGACCCTATTACAGCCATCTACATGCAAAAGTTCAACTTTTTTTTGATAATTATTCATCTAGAGTGTCCAGAGAATTGTCCTAGACTGGTCTGGTTTCGATCGGGCGAAAAACCTAGGACTAGTTTGCAAAAGTAGGTTTATAACATAATTACAAATATTTAATAACCGGTTTAATTGACAGCATTAGTTCTTGAGGCAAAGTTGTTCAGCATGAGCAGATCTATCAGATGATATGCATTTTGTGACGATAAGTGTAACACCACGTGATTACAGAGCCATAAAACTCGTTAGCGCCAACTAGTGGCCGATTTCTTTCAAAACTCTTACAGACCTCTAGGGCCATGAGTCGAACATGCCCATCGAGTTTCGTTCCGATCGGCCTCCGTTAACCTTGTCTAATAGGTGCTCAAATTTCATTGGTCGATGGCGGCCATGTTTTTCGAGATACGCCAATGTCCTCATAGAAATACATGGCACCTTGGACCAAGACACTGCATACCAATTTTCAAGTCAATCGGACTAACGGTCAGGTGGTTATAGCCTGTTTTATGTTTTTTTCATTTTATAGCGCCACCATGAGGTCAATCGTCGCGATTTTTTTACTGTGACCCCAGATTGAACTCATACACATGTGCACCAAGTTTGGTGAAGATATCTAATTTCCTTCTCGAGTTATAGCCATTTTAGTAAAATAGGCTCCTCCCACAACATTAATTTATCACCCCCTGGCGATCAGGAATCGAAATTTCGACTTTTTTTCGATAATTATTGATCGTCAGACTCCAGAGAACATTTCTGCACTGGTTTGGATCCAATTGGACAAAAAACCTAGGACTAGTTTGCAAAAGTAGATTTTTAACAAAATTCAAAATGGCGGACAATTTGCATACAGGAAATGAAATCGGAGATATACGTTTTGACCTTCAGGTTTCCAGCTTTCCAGTGATATAAGACACTTGAGTCTACGTCATACGGTCTAGGAGTTATGAGCAGTTTTGCGCTTTTGGTTGCTATAGCGCCACCTATGGGCCAATTGGGGTCATATTCTCTGAACCTCTCCTCGATTTTTGTACTACCATCTGGCAAAGTTTCAAAGCTCCAGCTCTTACGGTTTGGGCTGCACGATGAGTTTTACGGCAGAAGAAAAATAATAATAATTAAAGCTGCAAGCAGCATTTATCGGGGTTCAAGCAGTTAAGGCCTTTAAGCACACAAGCATCAAAAGACATTAAGTTTTATTTAGCAGGCATTTAACAATTGACATAATAGACGGAAAAGACCATTTACAGCCAATACAGGCAGTTTACCATGGGAAATATATGGTTTTAAAGCTTTTTAACAGTTATAGCGCCACCTTTGGTCCGATCTCCATAAAATTTGGCATGCTTGTTAATGATGTTATGTCACATATGCTCACCAATTTTTGTGAAGTTCTGAGTTTTCATTTATGATTTATAGGCATTTTAGTGTATTTTGCCAAGCCCCTTTTGTAAATTACCCTGTTACAGCCAGGCAAATGCAAAAGTTCAACTTTTTTTCGATAATTATTTATCTAGAGAGTCCAGAGAATTGTCCTAGACTGGTCTGGTTCCGATCGGGCGAAAAACCAGGGACTAGTTCGCAAAAGTAGGTTTTTAACATATTCATGAATATTTAATGAACTGTTTGATTGACAGCAATGGTTCTAGAGGCAAAGTTGTTCAGCATGAGCAGATCTATCATATGATATGCATTTTGTGACGATAAGTGTAACACCACGTGATTACAGAGCCATAAAACTCGTTAGCGCCAACTAGTGGCCGATTTCTTTCAAAGTTCTTACAGACCTCTAGGGGCTTGAGCCGAACAGGCCCACTGAGTTTCGTTCTGATCGGCCTCCGTTAACCTTGTCTAATAGGTGCTCAAACTTCATTGGCCGATAGCGGCCATGTTTTTTGAGATACACCAATGTCCTCATAGACATACATGGCACCTTGGACCAAGACACTGCATACCAATTTTCAAGTCAATCGGACTAACGGTCAGGTGGTTATAGCCTGTTTTATGTTTTTTTCATATTATAGCGCCACCATGAGGCCAATCACCGCGATTTTTTTACTGTGACCTCAACTTGAGCTCTTACATATGTGTACCGAGTTTGGTGAAAATATCTCATTTCGTTCACGAGTTATAGCCATTTTTGTATAATTAGCTCCGCCTCCTGCGAACGTTTTGATACCCTTTAGCAACCGTGGATCGAAATTTTACATTTTTTTCAATAATTATTGATCTTCAGACTCCTGTGAATATTTCTGCACTGGTTTGGTTCCGATCAGGCGAAAAACCAGGGACTAGTTCGCAAAAGTAGGTTTTGGACAAAATCCAAAATGGCGGGAAAATTTGCATACCGGAAATGAAATCCTTGAGGCCTTTTTTGTTCGGCTTGACCCAAGGATTCCAAAGATATAAGACACTTGAGTCTGTGACAAAGGGTTGATGAGATTTAAGCAAAAATATGCCATTTTTTTGTTTTTTGCACTGTAGCGCCACCTATTGGCCAATCTAGCTCATATTCTCTGAACCTCTCCTCGATTTTTGTACTACCTTCTGGCCAAGTTTCAAGTCTCTAGCACTTACGGTTTAGGCTGCACGATGCGTTTTACGGCAGAATAATAATAATAATAATAAAAATCAGCACAATTACAATAGGGTTTCAGCATTTCATGCTTGAACCCCTAATAATAATTAAAGCTGCAAGCAGCATTTATCGGGGTTCAAGCAGTTAAGGCCTTTAAGGCATTTAAGCACAAAAGCATCAAAAGTTATTAAGATTTATTTAGCAAGCATGTAACCACTGACATAATAGATGGAAAAGACCATTTACAGCCAATACAGGCAATTTGCCATGGGATATATATGGTTTTAAAGCTTTTTAACAGTTATAGCGCCACCTATGGTCCGATCTCCATAAAATTGTTTACTGTGACCTCAAATTGAACCCATACACATGTGTACTGAGTTTGGTGAAGATATCTCATTTACTTCTTGAGTTATAGCCATTTGAGTAAAATAGGCTCCTCCCACAACGATTTGCCACATTCTAGAATTATTTAATATGATTCTAGCATGATTTACTATCATATACCATGTTCCAGAATGATTTATTAGGATTCTAGCATGATTTACCTTGATACACCTCATTTCAGTATTATTTACTATGATTTACAATGTTTCTAGCATGATTAACCACATTACTAGCAATTATGTGAAGTGTCAGTGCAAATGAGGTGATGAACACTGACAAAATATTATTGTGTTATAATAGTTAGTTATATACGTGATTTTTAGTGTGTGTCCAAGTATGAATGCAAAAGCACATGTAAAATATTTCATTATTAAGTAGAATGGCCAGCAGAGGGCACTAGAAGACCACTTATTGGCTCACTTTCACTTTAAACCAGTTTTCTGCACTAAAGCAAACCAGTTTTTCCATGTTAACTCAATGCATGCTTACACACACACACACACACACACACACACACACACACACACACAGCATAGTTAACCATGATTTACCATGATATACCACGTTCTAGTATTATTTACCAGGAGATAAACGACAATCTAGTATTATTTACTTTGATTTACCATGTTTCTAGCCTGATTTATCACATTACTAGCAATTATTTGAAGTGTCAGTGCAAATAAAGTGATTAACACTGACAAAATATGATTGTGTTATAATAGTTATTGCTATATAAGTGATTTTTAGTGTGTATTCAAGTATAAATGCAAGCACATGTGGAAAAATTTAATTAATAAGTAGAATGGCCAGCAGAGGGCAGTAGAAGACCACTTATTGGCTCACTTTCACTTTAAACCTCATGATTTTGACCAGTTTTCTGCACTAAAGCAAACCAGTGTTTCCATGTTAACTCAATAATGCATACTTGCTACATATGCTACACACAATAATGCTACACACACACACACACACACACACACACACAAATGTTTCAGTGATATTGGTGTCACATTCACCTTCATCACATTCACCTTCTGTCTTCATCACATTCACCATCTGTCGTCATCACCTGCACCTGCTCCTCATCACCCTCCTCATCATCACCTGCTCCTCATCATCATAACCGTCACCTGTTGTCCTTGTCTTGATCTGTGTATTTAAGTTCCCCTCTCACCCATTATCATTGTCGGTTATTGTTTGTGCACTAGCACTCTGTTATGTTTGTTTTCATGTTGGAAAATAAAACCTTTGTTATATTTGTACCACACACACACACACACACACACACACACACACACACACACACACACACACACACACACCATCATTTATCATGATTTACCATGGCTGATACCAATACCAATATGAGAAAATGACTATTTTAAACAGCAGGGGGCAGTAAAATACCACTTATTGGCTTAACATGCCATTAATTCATATCATTTTCACCTTTTTAACTGTTATAGAGGCAAATTTTGTCCGATCTGTCTGAAAATTTTCATGCTTGTTCAGGGTGATATTTCACACGTTCTGACTTGTTTTTAAGAAGGTCTGAGCATTGATTAAAGAGATATAGGCTTTCGGGGACACTTGGTAAAGGCCAGATTTTGAAGTGAACCTATTATAGCTATCCAAATGAAGTAGTTCAACTTTTTCTGACAATTATTGATCTAGTGAGTCCAGAGAATTGTATTGCACTAGTTTTGAACATTATGATATGAAAATTATATGATCAGAGATGGAAAAGACCATTTACAGCCAATACAGGCAGTTTACCATAGGAAATATATGATTTTAAAGCTTTTTAACAGTTATAGCGCCACCTATCGTCCGATCTCCATAGAATTTTTCATGCTTGTTAATGATGTTATGTCACATATGCTGACCAATTTTTGTGAAGTTCTGAGTTTTTATTTAGGATTTATAGGCTTTTTAATGTATTTTGACACGCCCATTTTATAAATTACCCTATTACAGCCATCCAAATGCAAAAGTTCAACTTTTTTTTGATAATTATTGATCTAGAGAGTCCAGAGAATTGTCCTAGACTGGTCTGGTTCCGATCGGGCAAAAAACCTAGGACTAGTTCGCAAAAGTAGGTTTTTAACATATTAATGAATAATTAATGAACAGTTTGATTGACAGCAATGGTTCTTGAGGCAAAGTTGTTCAGGATGAGGAGATCTATCAAATGATATGCATATTGTGTGGATATTTGTAACACCACGTGATTACAGAGCCTTAAAACTCGTTAGCGCCAACTAGTGGCCGATTTCTTTCAAAATTCTTACAGACCTTTAGGGCCATGAGCCAAACATGCCCATTGAGTTTCGTTCCGATCGGCCTCCGTTAACCTTGTCTAATAGGTGCTCAAACTTCGTTGGCCGATGGCGGCCATGTTTTTTGAGATACGCCAATGTCCTCATACACATACATGGCACCTTGGACCAAGACACTGCATACCAATTTTCAAGTCAATCGGACTAACGGTCAGGTGGTTATAGCCTGTTTTATGTTTTTTTCATTTTATAGCGCCACCATGAGGCCAATCGTCGCGATTTTCTTACTGTGACCCCAGAGTAAGCTCATACACATGTGTACCAAGTTTGGTGAAGATACCTCATTTACATCGGGAGTTATAGCCATTTTAGTAAAATAGGCCCCTCCCACAACGTACGTTTTGGCGCCCCTTAGCGACCGTGAATCGAAATTTCCACTTTTTTTCGATAATTATTGATATTCAGTCTCCAGAGAACATTTCTGCACTAGTTTGGTTCCAATCGGGCAAAAAACCAGGGACTAGTTCGCAAAAGTAGATTTTTGACAAAATTCAAAATGGCGGAAAATCTATCATGGCGGAAATGAAATCGGAGATATACGTTTTGTTCGTCAGGCGTCCAGCTTTCCAATGATATAAGACACTTGAGTCTACGACATACGGTCTAGGAGTTATGAGCAGTTTCGCGCTTTTGGTTGTTATAGCGCCACCTATGGGCCAATCGGGGTCATAATCTCTGAACCTTTCCTCGATTTTTGTACTACCATCTGTCAAAGTTTCAAAGTTCCAGCTCTTACGGTTTGGGCTGCACGATGCGTTTTAGGGCGGAATAATAATAATAATTAAAGCTGCAAGCAGCATTTATCGGGGTTCAAGCAGTTAAGGCCTTTAAGCACAAAAGCATCAAAAGTGATTAAGTTTTATTTAGCAAGCATGTAACTACTGACATAATAGATGGAAAAGACCATTTACAGGAAATACCATAGGAAATATATGGTTTTAAAGCTTTTTAGCCGTTATAGCGCCACCTATGGTCCGATCTCCATAAAAAATGGCATGCTTGTTAATGATGTTATGTCACATATGCTCACCAATTTTTGTGAAGTTCTGAGTTTTCATTTAGGATTTATAGGCTTTTTAGTGTTTTTTTGCCACGCCCCTTTTCTAAATGACCCTATTACAGCCATCTACATGCAAAAGTTCAACTTTTTTTTGATAATTATTGATCTAGAGTGTCCAGAGAATTGTCCTAGACTGGTCTGGTTTCGATCGGGCGAAAAACCTAGGACTAGTTTGCAAAAGTAGGTTTTTAACATAATTACGAATATTTAATAAACGGTTTAATTGACAGCATTAGTTCTTGAAGCAAAGTTGTTCAGCATGAGCAGATCTATCAGATGATATGCATTTTGTGACGATAAGTGTAACACCACGTGATTACAGAGCCATAAAACTCGTTAGCGCCAACTAGTGGCCGATTTCTTTCAAAACTCTTACAGACCTCTAGGGCCATGAGTCGAACATGCCCATCGAGTTTCGTTCCGATCGGCCTCCGTTAACCTTGTCTAATAGGTGCTCAAATTTCATTGGTTGATGGCGGCCATGTTTTTCGAGATACGCCAATGTCATCATAGACATACATGGCACCTTGGACCAAGACACTGCATACCAATTTTCAAGTCAATCGGACTAACGGTCACGTGGTCATAGCTGTTTTCATGTTTTTTTCATGTTATAGCGCCACCTAGTGATCAATCGTCGCGATTTTTTTACTGTGACCCCAGATTGAACTCATACACATGTGCACCAAGTTTGGTGAAGATATCTAATTTCATTCTCGAGTTATAGCCATTTTAGTAAAATAGGCTCCTCCCACAACATTAATTTATCACCCCCTGGCGATCAGGAATCAAAATTTCGACTTTTTTTCGATAATTATTGATATTCAGACTCCAGAGAACATTTCTGCACTGTTTTGGATCCAATTGGACAAAAAACCTAGGACTAGTTCGCAAAAGTAGGTTTTTAACTAAATTCAAAATGGCGGACAATTTGCATACAGGAAATGAAATCGGAGATATACATTTTGACCTTCAGGTATCCAGCTTTCCAGTGATATAAGACACTTGAGTCTACGTCATACGGTCTAGGAGTTATGAGCAGTTTCGCGCTTTTGGTTGCTATAGCGCCACCTATGGGCCAATTGGGGTCATATTCTCTGAACCTCTCCTCGATTTTTGTACTACCATCTGGCAAAGTTTCAAAGCTCCAGCTCTTACGGTTTGGGCTGCACGATGAGTTTTACGGCAGAAGAAAAATAATAATAATAATAATAATTAAAGCTGCAAGCAGCATTTATCGGGGTTCAAGCAGTTAAGGCCTTTAAGCACAAAAGCATCAAAAGTGATTAAGTTTTATTTAGCAAGCATGTAACTACTGACATAATAGATGGAAAAGACCATTTACAGGAAATACCATAGGAAATATATGGTTTTAAAGCTTTTTAGCAGTTATAGCGCCACCTATGGTCCGATCTCCATAAAAATTGGCATGCTTGTTAATGATGTTATGTCACATATGCTCACCAATTTTTGTGAAGTTCTGAGTTTTCATTTAGGATTTATAGGCTTTTTAGTGTTTTTTTGCCACGCCCCTTTTCTACATGACCCTATTACAGCCATCTACATGCAAAAGTTCAACTTTTTTTTGATAATTATTGATCTAGAGTGTCCAGAGAATTGTCCTAGACTGGTCT
Source organism: Rutilus rutilus (assembly GCF_951802725.1). Classification (NCBI taxonomy): domain Eukaryota; kingdom Metazoa; phylum Chordata; class Actinopteri; order Cypriniformes; family Leuciscidae; genus Rutilus; species Rutilus rutilus. The sequence continues at coordinate 16,293 of NW_028175485.1, read as the reverse complement.
GGTTTCGATCGGGCGAAAAACCTAGGACTAGTTTGCAAAAGTAGGTTTTTAACATAATTACGAATATTTAATAAACGGTTTAATTGACAGCATTAGTTCTTGAGGCAAAGTTGTTCAGCATGAGCAGATCTATCAGTTGATATGCATTTTGTGACGATAAGTGTAACACCACGTGATTACAGAGCCATAAAACTCGTTAGCGCCAACTAGTGGCCGATTTCTTTCAAAACTCTTACAGACCTCTAGGGCCATGAGTCGAACATGCCCATCGAGTTTCGTTCCGATCGGCCTCCGTTAACCTTGTCTAATAGGTGCTCAAATTTCATTGGTCGATGGCGGCCATGTTTTTCGAGATACGCCAATGTCCTCATAGACATACATGGCACCTTGGACCAAGACACTGCATACCAATTTTCAAGTCAATCGGACTAACGGTCACGTGGTCATAGCCGTTTTCATGTTTTTTTCATGTTATAGCGCCACCTAGTGATCAATCGTCGCGATTTTTTTACTGTGACCCCAGATTGAACTCATACACATGTGCACCAAGTTTGGTGAAGATATCTAATTTCATTCTCGAGTAATAGCCATTTTAGTAAAATAGGCTCCTCCTACAACATTAATTTATCACCCCCTGGCGATCAGGAATCGAAATTTCGACTTTTTTTCGATAATTATTGATATTCAGACTCCAGAGAACATTTCTGCACTGTTTTGGATCCGATTGGACAAAAAACCTAGGACTAGTTCGCAAAAGTAGGTTTTTAACTAAATTCAAAATGGCGGACAATTTACATACCGGAAATGAAATCGGAGATATACGTTTTGACCTTCAGGTTTCCAGCTTTCCAGTGATATAAGACACTTGAGTCTACGTCATACGGTCTAGGAGTTATGAGCAGTTTCGCGCTTTTGGTTGCTATAGCGCCACCTATGGGCCAATTGGGGTCATATTCTCTGAACCTCTCCTCGATTTTTGTACTACCATCTGGCAAAGTTTCAAAGCTCCAGCTCTTACGGTTTGGGCTGCACGATGAGTTTTACGGCAGAAGAAAAATAATAATAATAATAATAATAATAATAATAATAATAATAATAAAAATCAGTACAATTACAATAGGGTTTCAGCACTTCGTGCTTGAACCCCTAATAATAATAATAATAATAATAAAAATCAGTACAATTACAATAGGGTTTCAGCACTTCGTGCTTGAACCCCTAATAATAATAAAAATCAGCACAATTACAATAGGGTTTCAGCACTTCGTGCTTGAACCCCTAATAATTAAAGCTGCAAGCAGCATTTATCGGGGTTCAAGCAGTTAAGGCCTTTAAGCACAAAAGCATCAAAAGTGATTAAGTTTTATTTAGCAAGCATGTAACTACTGACATAATAGATGGAAAAGACCATTTACAGGAAATACCATAGGAAATATATGGTTTTAAAGCTTTTTAGCAGTTATAGCGCCACCTATGGTCCGATCTCCATAAAAATTGGCATGCTTGTTAATGATGTTATGTCACATATGCTCACCAATTTTTGTGAAGTTCTGAGTTTTCATTTAGGATTTATAGGCTTTTTAGTGTTTTTTTGCCACGCCCCTTTTCTAAATGACCCTATTACAGCCATCTACATGCAAAAGTTCAACTTTTTTTTGATAATTATTGATCTAGAGTGTCCAGAGAATTGTCCTAGACTGGTCTGGTTTCGATCGGGCGAAAAACCTAGGACTAGTTTGCAAAAGTAGGTTTTTAACATAATTACGAATATTTAATAAACGGTTTAATTGACAGCATTAGTTCTTGAGGCAAAGTTGTTCAGCATGAGCAGATCTATCAGTTGATATGCATTTTGTGACGATAAGTGTAACACCACGTGATTACAGAGCCATAAAACTCGTTAGCGCCAACTAGTGGCCGATTTCTTTCAAAACTCTTACAGACCTCTAGGGCCATGAGTCGAACATGCCCATCGAGTTTCGTTCCGATCGGCCTCCGTTAACCTTGTCTAATAGGTGCTCAAATTTCATTGGTCGATGGCGGCCATGTTTTTCGAGATACGCCAATGTCCTCATAGACATACATGGCACCTTGGACCAAGACACTGCATACCAATTTTCAAGTCAATCGGACTAACGGTCACGTGGTCATAGCCGTTTTCATGTTTTTTTCATGTTATAGCGCCACCTAGTGATCAATCGTCGCGATTTTTTTACTGTGACCCCAGATTGAACTCATACACATGTGCACCAAGTTTGGTGAAGATATCTAATTTCATTCTCGAGTTATAGCCATTTTAGTAAAATAGGCTCCTCCTACAACATTAATTTATCACCCCCTGGCGATCAGGAATCGAAATTTCGACTTTTTTTCGATAATTATTGATATTCAGACTCCAGAGAACATTTCTGCACTGTTTTGGATCCGATTGGACAAAAAACCTAGGACTAGTTCGCAAAAGTAGGTTTTTAACTAAATTCAAAATGGCGGACAATTTACATACCGGAAATGAAATCGGAGATATACGTTTTGACCTTCAGGTGTCCAGCTTTCCAGTGATATAAGACACTTGAGTCTACGTCATACGGTCTAGGAGTTATGAGCAGTTTCGCGCTTTTGGTTGCTATAGCGCCACCTATGGGCCAATTGGGGTCATATTCTCTGAACCTCTCCTCGATTTTTGTACTACCATCTGGCAAAGTTTCAAAGCTCCAGCTCTTACGGTTTGGGCTGCACGATGAGTTTTACGGCAGAAGAAAAATAATAATAATAATAATAATAATAATTAAAGCTGCAAGCAGCATTTATCGGGGTTCAAGCAGTTAAGGCCTTTAAGCACAAAAGCATCAAAAGTGATTAAGTTTTATTTAGCAAGCATGTAACTACTGACATAATAGATGGAAAAGACCATTTACAGGAAATACCATAGGAAATATATGGTTTTAAACCTTTTTAGCAGTTATAGCGCCACCTATGGTCCGATCTCCATAAAAATTGGCATGCTTGTTAATGATGTTATGTCACATATGCTCACCAATTTTTGTGAAGTTCTGAGTTTTCATTTAGGATTTATAGGCTTTTTAGTGTTTTTTTGCCACGCCCCTTTTCTAAATGACCCTATTACAGCCATCTACATGCAAAAGTTCAACTTTTTATTGATAATTATTGATCTAGAGTGTCCAGAGAATTGTCCTAGACTGGTCTGGTTTCGATCGGGCGAAAAACCTAGGACTAGTTTGCAAAAGTAGGTTTTTAACATAATTACGAATATTTAATAAACGGTTTAATTGACAGCATTAGTTCTTGAGGCAAAGTTGTTCAGCATGAGCAGATCTATCAGATGATATGCATTTTGTGACGATAAGTGTAACACCACGTGATTACAGAGCCATAAAACTCGTTAGCGCCAACTAGTGGCCGATTTCTTTCAAAACTCTTACAGACCTCTAGGGCCATGAGTCGAACATGCCCATCGAGTTTCGTTCCGATCAGCCTCCGTTAACCTTGTCTAATAGGTGCTCAAATTTCATTGGTCGATGGCGGCCATGTTTTTCGAGATACGCCAATGTCCTCATAGACATACATGGCACCTTGGACCAAGACACTGCATACCAATTTTCAAGTCAATCGGACTAACGGTCACGTGGTCATAGCCGTTTTCATGTTTTTTTCATGTTATAGCGCCACCTAGTGATCAATCGTCGCGATTTTTTTACTGTGACCCCAGATTGAACTCATACAAATGTGCACCAAGTTTGGTGAAGATATCTAATTTCATTCTCGAGTTATAGCCATTTTAGTAAAATAGGCTCCTCCCACAACATTAATTTATCACCCCCTGGCGATCAGGAATCGAAATTTCGACTTTTTTTCGATAATTATTGATATTCAGACTCCAGAGAAAATTTCTGCACTGTTTAGGATCCAATTGGACAAAAAACCTAGGACTAGTTTGCAAAAGTAGGTTTTTAACTAAATTCAAAATGGCGGACAATTTGCATACAGGAAATGAAATCGGAGATATACGTTTTGACCTTCATGTTTGCAGCTTTCCAGTGATATAAGACACTTGAGTCTACGTCATACGGTCTAGGAGTTATGAGCAGTTTCGCGCTTTTGGTTGCTATAGCGCCACCTATGGGCCAATTGGGGTCATATTCTCTGAACCTCTCCTCGATTTTTGTACTACCATCTGGCAAAGTTTCAAAGCTCCAGCTCTTACGGTTTGGGCTGCACGATGAGTTTTACGGCAGAAGAAAAATAATAATAATAATAATAATAATAATAATAATAATAATAATAAAAATCTGTACAATTACAATAGGGTTTCAGCACTTCGTGCTTGAACCCCTAATTAAAGCTGCAAGCAGCATTTATCGGGGTTCAAGCAGTTAAGGCCTTTAAGACCTTTAAGCACAAAAGCATCAAAAGTTATTAAGTTTTATTTAGCAAGCATTTAACCACTGACATATATGACTCCAACGTCACAGTCAGTGTTATGCTGGGATTCACTCATTTTTCAGCGGTCTTTTGCAAACAGGAGATTTACACATGAAGGAGAAAACAATGGTGTTTGAGGCTCACGGTATGTCAGTTCCACGTCCAGAACTCTTATCATTCAACTATGCCAAGATAAATACAGTTTTCAATTGTATGGCACCTTTAAAATAGATGATTAGTAATGTAATGCTTACTTGCAGTCTGAAATGGCTTTAACAAAAGAAGAAAAATATTCTTAGATTTCTGTTCATTCTAATCATGTACAAATAAAGTAGCACAGTAAGATTACATTTATTTGAATGCATTAGTGAGTGTGTGATTGTGCTGTGTGTGCAGCTTATCAATACTAAAAGTGAAGGTGTAGTTGATATCTTTGGTGATAATATCTGTAATCATAAAAAACAAAAACAATTAAGAAATAAAGAATTAAAATTACAAATAATATTCTATTAAGATATGAGTTACAATAACATGATTTGTAATAGTAATAATATCAATAATATATGCACAATACACACAGTTTAGACTATCAGGTCTGTGTTTTACAAAAACATTAGTATTGCAGCCAATGTGAGTCTGTGGGGTTTATAAACAGACAAAATATGATTTGAAATGTTATTTTAATGATTTTATTAAGTTTAAACAATATTTCAAATGGGAAAAAAAAATGAAAAATTATATTTTAGTGGGTAGAATGAACCAATGAGTGTTCTTCTTCTGGTGGTTAAAATGTAAATGAAAACAATAATACTTAAACAATAATACTTAATACACTAACCATGCTTGAACACACACATGCACACACATTTTGTTGTAGATGTAGATATTTAAAATAAAAGATAGGTAACAAAATGATAATTGCAAATCTCCTCTGTATAACACCATTTTCAGATTTCAAATTAATCACTGAGAGGCAGAATTGTTCAAACTGAGAGCTCAGTACAAATGAAGTGATAAACTTTGACAAAACATGATTGTGTTATAATAGGTGATTTTCATGCAAGTAATTTTATATAGTCCAAAACTTAATGCAAAAGCACAGATGAAAATATTTTATTAAGTAGAATGTCCTGCAGAGGGCAGTAGAAGACCACTAATTGACTCACTTTCATTTGAAAGACTTTTTTATCCACCAGTAAAACAAAGCAGTTTCTCCATGTTCTTTCCATTAAGCATGCTTACACACACAGACACACACACAGACACAAACACATCCACACACACAAAGACAAATGTTTTCAATGTTTTTAGGATGTGATATTGTGAAAATATCTTCATCTCCTCATCCTGAACAACTTTGACTCAAGAATTACTAATGTCAATCAAACCGTTCATAATCATAATAAAAAAAAAATATATATATATATATATACAAATATCATAATAAAATAAAAAAACAACATAAAAAAAGATTGCTTCTTAAAGCATTTGTTTATTTCCCAATACTGAAAGCGAATTAAAAGATCATGCGTAATCCTGCTGCTCCCTCTAGTGGACAACAGTGGAATTACAGTCTCCATCTTACAGTTGAAGTGTTTGAATGAATGAATGGGAATTTGGTTTTTCACTTATATCTCGGGAACCAGAAGGCGAAAAATTCTGAAACTCAGAGCATAGATAGTGCTTGAGGAGTCCTGTTGAATGAGACCATCGCAGTGTTTTTGGGCGATTGGGCCCGGGAGTTATGAGGCATATTATTTTGGGGCTTTTATCTCTGGAATGCCCAGGGCAAATTACACCACATTTGAATCGATGTTAGCCAAGGACGCGCCCTTTCCAACGAGCTCTCACACAAGGTTCGGGGTGGTCTGGGTCGGGAGTTACGGGCGTTCAAAGTCGGGGCCCCGCGGACTAACGATCCGCGGGGGGGGGGCGCTCCCGAGGCCCGCGACCATACGTTTCGATCAAGAGCCCGGAGACGTCCTTACCATCAAAATTTGAGCGCGCAGCGACTTTCCGTTTTCGAGTTATGAGTGAATTTGTACTGGGGGGGCGTGGCCTAAATGGCGGCCTCCGTTTTTACTTTCGTTTCTGGATTCCATTCATTAATGTGACACAATTGTCAATAGTAATACTTCAATAGATGAGTTTTGACAAAATGTGATTGTAAATGTTAAAATAATGATTTTATAAAGTCTAAATATGAATTATATAGCAATATTAGGGAGTAGTATGATGAAATGACAGCAGGGGGCAGTACAATACCACTTATTGGCTTAATATGCCATGTTATATATTTTTTTACATTTTTAACTGTTATAGAGGCAAATTTTGTCCGATCTGTCTGAAATTTTTCATACTTCTTAAGAGTCACATGTTCTGACTTGTTTTTATTAAAGAGATATAGGCTTTTGGAGACACTTGGTCAAGGCTACATATTGAAGTGACACTATTATAGCCATCCAAATGAAGAAGTTATACTTTTTCTGATAATTATTGATCTAGAGAGTCCAGAGAATTGCACTGCACTGGTTTTGAACATTATTATATGAACATTATATGATTATATGAAAATACCATTTACAGCCAATACGGGCAATTTACCATATAATATATGATTTTAAAGCGTTTTAACAGTTATAGCGCCACCTATTGTCCGATCTCCATGAAATGTTGCATGCTTGTTAAGGATGTTATGTCACATATGCTCACCAATTTTTGTGAAGTTCTGAGTTTTTATTTAGGATTTATAGACTTTTTAGTGTATTTTGCCACGCCCATTTTATAAATGACCCTATTACAGCCATTCAAATGCAAAAGTTCAACTTTTTTTCGATAATTATTGATCTAGAGAGTCCAAAGAATTGTCCTAGACTGGTTTGGTTCCGATCGGGCGAAAAACCAGGGACTAGTTCGCAAAAGTAGGTTTTTAACATGTTCGCGAATATTTAATGAACGGTTTGATTGACAGCAATGGTTCTAGAGGTAAAGTTGTTCAGCATAAGCAGATCTATCAAATGATATGCATTTTGTGATGATAAGTGTAACACCACGTGATTACAGAGCCATAAAACTCATTAGCGCCAACTAGTGGCCGATTTCTTTCAAAATTCTTACAGACCTCTAGGGCCATGAGCCGAACATGCCCATTGAGTTTCGTTCCGATCGGCCTCCGTTAACCTTGTCTAATAGGTGCTCAAACTTCATTGGCCGATGGCGGCCATGTTTTTTGAGATACGCCAATGTTCTCATACACATACATGGCACCTTGGACCAAGACACTGCATACCAATTTTCAAGTCAATCGGAGTAACGGTCAGGTGGTTATAGCCTGTTTTATGTTTTTTTCATGTTATAGCGCCACCATGAGGCCAATCGTCGCGATTTTTTTACTGTGACCCCAGATTGAACTCATACACATGTGTACCAAGTTTGGTGAAGATACCTCATTTACATCGGGAGTTATAGCCATTTTAGTAAAATAGGCCCCTCCCACAACGTACGTTTTGGCGCCCCTTAGCGACCGTGAATCGAAATTTCCACTTTTTTTCGATAATTATTGATATTCAGACTCCAGAGAATATTTCTGCACTGGTTTGGTTCCAATCGGGCAAAAAACCAGGGACTAGTTCGCAAAAGTAGGTTTTTGACTAAATTCAAAATGGCGGAAAATCTATCATGGCGGAAATGAAATCGGAGATATACGTTTTGTTCGTCAGGCATCCAGCTTTCCAATGATATAAGACACTTGAGTCTACGACATACGGTCTAGGAGTTATGAACAGTTTCGCGCTTTTGGTTGCTATAGCGCCACCTATGGGCCAATCGGGGTCATAATCTCTGAACCTTTCCTCGATTTTTGTACTACCATCTGTCAAAGTTTCAAAGTTCCAGCTCTTACGGTTTGGGCTGCACGATGCGTTTTACGGCGGAATAATAATAATAATAATAATTAAAGCTGCAAGCAGCATTTATCGGGGTTCAAGCAGTTAAGGCCTTTAAGGCATTTAAGCACAAAAGCATCAAAAGTTATTAAGATTTATTTAGCAAGCATGTAACCACTGACATAATAGATGGAAAAGACCATTTACAGCCAATACAGGCAATTTGCCATGGGATATATATGGTTTTAAAGCTTTTTAACAGTTATAGCGCCACCTATGGTCCGATCTCCATAAAATTGTTTACTGTGACCTCAAATTGAACCCATACACATGTGTACTGAGTTTGGTGAAGATATCTCATTTACTTCTTGAGTTATAGCCATTTGAGTAAAATAGGCTCCTCCCACAACAATTTGCCACATTCTAGAATTATTTAATATGATTCTAGCATGATTTACTATCATATACCATGTTCCAGAATGATTTATTAGGATTCTAGCATGATTTACCTTGATACACCTCATTTCAGTATTATTTACTATGATTTACAATGTTTCTAGCATGATTAACCACATTACTAGCAATTATGTGAAGTGTCAGTGCAAATGAGGTGATGAACACTGACAAAATATTATTGTGTTATAATAGTTAGTTATATACGTGATTTTTAGTGTGTGTCCAAGTATGAATGCAAAAGCACATGTAAAATATTTCATTATTAAGTAGAATGGCCAGCAGAGGGCACTAGAAGACCACTTATTGGCTCACTTTCACTTTAAACCAGTTTTTCCATGTTAACTCAATGCATGCTTACACACACACACACACACACACACACACACACACACACACACACACAGCATAGTTAACCATGATTTACCATGATATACCACGTTCTAGTATTATTTATCAGGAGATAAACGACAATCTAGTATTATTTACTTTGATTTACCATGTTTCTAGCCTGATTTATCACATTACTAGCAATTATTTGAAGTGTCAGTGCAAATAAAGTGATTAACACTGACAAAATATGATTGTGTTATAATAGTTATTGCTATATAAGTGATTTTTTTAGTGTGTATTCAAGTATGAATGCAAGCACATGTTGAAATATTTCATTAATAAGTAGAATGGCCAGCAGAGGGCAGTAGAAGACCACTTATTGGCTCACTTTCACTTTAAACCAGTTTTCTGCACTAAAGCAAACCAGTTTATCCATGTTAACTCAATGCATGCTTACACACACACACACACACACACACAGCATAGTTAACCATGATTTACCATGATTTACCACATTACTAGCAATTATTTGAAGTGTCAGTGCAAATAAAGTGATTAACACTGACAAAATATGATTGTGTTATAATAGTTATTGCTATATAAGTGATTTTTAGTGTGTATTCAAGTATAAATGCAAGCACATGTGGAAAAATTTAATTAATAAGTAGAATGGCCAGCAGAGGGCAGTAGAAGACCACTTATTGGCTCACTTTCACTTTAAACCTCATGATTTTGACCAGTTTTCTGCACTAAAGCAAACCAGTGTTTCCATGTTAACTCAATAATGCATACTTGCTACATATGCTACACACAATAATGCTACACACACACACACACACACACACACACACAAATGTTTCAGTGATATTGGTGTCACATTCACCTTCATCACATTCACCTTCTGTCTTCATCACATTCACCATCTGTCGTCATCACCTGCACCTGCTCCTCATCACCCTCCTCATCAACACCTGCTCCTCATCATCATAACCGTCACCTGTTGTCCTTGTCTTGATCTGTGTATTTAAGTTCCCCTCTCATCCATTATCATTGTCGGTTATTGTTTGTGCACTAGCACTCTGTTATGTTTGTTTTCATGTTGGAAAATAAAACCTTTGTTATATTTGTACCACACACACACACACACACACACACACACACACACACACACACACACACACACACACACACACACACACACACACACACACACACACACACACACACACACACACACCATCATTTATCATGATTTACCATGGCTGATACCAATACCAATATGAGAAAATGACTATTTTAAACAGCAGGGGGCAGTAAAATACCACTTATTGGCTTAACATGCCATTAATTCATATCATTTTCACCTTTTTAACTGTTATAGAGGCAAATTTTGTCCGATCTGTCTGAAAATTTTCATGCTTGTTCAGGGTGATATTTCACACGTTCTGACTTGTTTTTAAGAAGGTCTGAGCATTGATTAAAGAGATATAGGCTTTCGGGGACACTTGGTAAAGGCCAGATTTTGAAGTGAACCTATTATAGCTATCCAAATGAAGTAGTTCAACTTTTTCTGACAATTATTGATCTAGTGAGTCCAGAGAATTGTATTGCACTAGTTTTGAACATTATGATATGAAAATTATATGATCAGAGATGGAAAAGACCATTTACAGCCAATACAGGCAGTTTACCATAGGAAATATATGATTTTAAAGCTTTTTAACAGTTATAGCGCCACCTATCGTCCGATCTCCATAGAATTTGTCATGCTTGTTAATGATGTTATGTCACATATGCTGACCAATTTTTGTGAAGTTCTGAGTTTTTATTTAGGATTTATAGGCTTTTTAATGTATTTTGACACGCCCATTTTATAAATTACCCTATTACAGCCATCCAAATGCAAAAGTTCAACTTTTTTTTGATAATTATTGATCTAGAGAGTCCAGAGAATTGTCCTAGACTCGTTTGGTTCCGATCGGGCAAAAAACCAGGGACTAGTTCGCAAAAGTAGGTTTTTAACATATTCGTGAATAATTAATAAACTGTTTGATTGACAGCAATGGTTCTAGAGGCAAAGTTGTTCAGCATAAGCAGATCTATCAAATGATATGCATTTTGTGATGATAAGTGTAACACCACGTGATTACAGAGCCATAAAACTTATTAGCGCCAACTAGTGGCCGATTTCTTTCAAAATTCTTACAGACCTCTAGGGCCATGAGCCGAACATGCCCATTGAGTTTCGTTCTGATCGGCCTCCGTTAACCTTGTCTAATAGGTGCTCAAACTTCATTGGCCGATGGCGGCCATGTTTTTTGAGATACGCCAATGTCCTCATACACATACATGGCACCTTGGACCAAGACACTGCATACCAATTTTCAAGTCAATCGGACTAACGGTCAGGTGGTTATAGCCTGTTTTATGTTTTTTTCATATTATAGCGCCACCATGAGGCCAATCACCGCGATTTTTTTACTGTGACCTTAACTTGAGCTCTTACATATGTGTACCGAGTTTGGTGAAAATATCTCATTTCCTTCACGAGTTATAGCCATTTTCGTATAATTAGCTCCGCCTCCTGCGAACGTTTTGATACCCCTTAGCAACCGTGGATCGAAATTTTACATTTTTTTCGATAATTATTGATCTTCAGACTCCTGTGAATATTTCTGCACTGGTTTGGTTCCGATCGGGCGAAAAACCAGGGACTAGTTCGCAAAAGTAGGTTTTGGACATAATCCAAAATGGCGGGAAAATTTGCATACCGGAAATGAAATCCTTGAGGCCTTTTTTGTTCGGCTTGACCCAAGGATTCCAAAGATATAAGACACTTGAGTCTGTGACAAAGGGTTGATGAGATTTAAGCAAAAATATGCCATTTTTTTGTTTTTTGCACTGTAGCGCCACCTATTGGCCAATCTAGCTCATATTCTCTGAACCTCTCCTCGATTTTTGTACTACCTTCTGGCCAAGTTTCAAGTCTCTAGCACTTACGGTTTAGGCTGCACGATGCGTTTTACGGCAGAATAATAATAATAATAATAAAAATCAGCACAATTACAATAGGGTTTCAGCATTTCATGCTTGAACCCCTAATTAAAGCTGCAAGCAGCATTTATCGGGGTTCAAGCAGTTAAGGCCTTTAAGCACAAAAGCATCAAAAGTGATTAAGTTTTATTTAGCAAGCATGTAACTACTGACATAATAGATGGAAAAGACCATTTACAGGAAATACCATAGGAAATATATGGTTTTAAAGCTTTTTAGCAGTTATAGCGCCACCTATCGTCCGATCTCCATAAAAATTGGCATGCTTGTTAATGATGTTATGTCACATATGCTCACCAATTTTTGTGAAGTTCTGAGTTTTCATTTAGGATTTATAGGCTTTTTAGTGTTTTTTGCCACGCCCCTTTTCTAAATGACCCTATTACAGCCATCTACATGCAAAAGTTCAACTTTTTTTTGATAATTATTGATCTAGAGTGTCCAGAGAATTGTCCTAGACTGGTCTGGTTTCGATCGGGCGAAAAACCTAGGACTAGTTTGCAAAAGTAGGTTTTTAACATAATTACGAATATTTAATAAACGGTTTAATTGACAGCATTAGTTCTTGAGGCAAAGTTGTTCAGCATGAGCAGGTCTATCAGATGATATGCATTTTGTGACGATAAGTGTAACACCACGTGATTACAGAGCCATAAAACTTGTTAGCGCCAACTAGTGGCCGATTTCTTTCAAAACTCTTACAGACCTCTAGGGCCATGAGTCGAACATGCCCATCGAGTTTCGTTCCGATCGGCCTCCGTTAACCTTGTCTAATAGGTGCTCAAATTTCATTGGTCGATGGCGGCCATGTTTTTCGAGATACGCCAATGTCCTCATAGACATACATGGCACCTTGGACCAAGACACTGCATACCAATTTTCAAGTCAATCGGACTAACGGTCACGTGGTCATAGCCGTTTTCATGTTTTTTTCATGTTATAGCGCCACCTAGTGATCAATCGTCGCGATTTTTTTACTGTGACCCCAGATTGAACTCATACACATGTGCACCAAGTTTGGTGAGGATATCTAATTTCCTTCTCGAGTTATAGCCATTTTAGTAAAATAGGCTCCTCCCACAACAATAATTTATCACCCCCTGGCGATCAGGAATCGAAATTTCGACTTTTTTTCGATAATTATTGATAATCAGACTCCAGAGAACATTTCTGCACTGGTTTGGATCCAATTGGACAAAAAACCTAGGACTAGTTCGCAAAAGTAGGTTTTTAACAAAATTCAAAATGGCGGACAATTTGCATACAGGAAGTGAAATCGGAGATATACGTTTTGACCTTCAGGTTTCCAGCTTTCCAGTGATATAAGACACTTGAGTCTACGTTATACGGTCTAGGAGTTATGAGCAGTTTCGCGCTTTTGGTTGCTATAGCGCCACCTATGGGCCAATTGGGGTCATATTCTCTGAACCTCTCCTCGATTTTTGTACTACCATCTGGCAAAGTTTCAAGGTTCCAGCTCTTACGGTTTGGGCTGCACGATGCGTTTTACGGCAGAATAATAATAATAATAAAAATCAGCACAATTACAATAGGGTTTCAGCATTTCATGCTTGAACCCCTAATAATAATAATAATAATAATAATAAAAATCAGTACAATTACAATAGGGTTTCAGCACTTCGTGCTTGAACCCCTAATAATAATTAAAGCTGCAAGCAGCATTTATCGGGGTTCAAGCAGTTAAGGCCTTTAAGCACAAAAGCATCAAAAGTGATTAAGTTTTATTTAGCAAGCATGTAACTACTGACATAATAGATGGAAAAGACCATTTACAGGAAATACCATAGGAAATATATGGTTTTAAAGCTTTTTAGCAGTTATAGCGCCACCTATGGTCCGATCTCCATAAAAATTGGCATGCTTGTTAATGATGTTATGTCACATATGCTCACCAATTTTTGTGAAGTTCTGAGTTTTCATTTAGGATTTATAGGCTTTTCAGTGTTTTTTTGCCACGCCCCTTTTCTAAATGACCCTATTACAGCCATCTACATGCAAAAGTTCAACTTTTTTTTTGATAATTATTGATCTAGAGTGTCCAGAGAATTGTCCTAGACTGGTCTGGTTTCGATCGGGCGAAAAACCTAGGACTAGTTTGCAAAAGTAGGTTTTTAACATAATTACGAATATTTAATAAACGGTTTAATTGACAGCATTAGTTCTTGAGGCAAAGTTGTTCAGCATGAGCAGATCTATCAGATGATATGCATTTTGTGACGATAAGTGTAACACCACGTGATTACAGAGCCATAAAACTCGTTAGCACCAACTAGTGGCCGATTTCTTTCAAAACTCTTACAGACCTCTAGGGCCATGAGTCGAACATGCCCATCGAGTTTCGTTTCGATCGGCCTCCGTTAACCTTGTCTAATAGGTGCTCAAATTTCATTGGTCGATGGCGGCCATGTTTTTCGAGATACGCCAATGTCCTCATAGACATACATGGCACCTTGGACCAAGACACTGCATACCAATTTTCAAGTCAATCGGACTAACGGTCACGTGGTCATAGCCGTTTTCATGTTTTTTTCATGTTATAGCGCCACCTAGTGATCAATCGTCGCGATTTTTTTACTGTGACCCCAGATTGAACTCATACACATGTGCACCAATTTTGGTGAAGATATCTAATTTCATTCTCGAGTTATAGCCATTTTAGTAAAATAGGCTCCTCCCACAACATTAATTTATCACCCCCTGGCGATCAGGAATCGAAATTTCGACTTTTTTTCAATAATTATTGATACTCAGACTCCAGAGAACATTTCTGCACTGTTTTGGATCCAATTGGACAAAAAACCTAGGACTAGTTCGCAAAAGTAGGTTTTTAACTAAATTCAAAATGGCGGACAATTTGCATAGAGGAAATGAAATCGGAGATATACGTTTTGACCTTCAGGTTTCCAGCTTTCCAGTGATATAAGACACTTGAGTCTACGTCATACGGTCTAGGAGTTATGAGCAGTTTCGCGCTTTTGGTTGCTATAGCGCCACCTATGGGCCAATTGGGGTCATATTCTCTGAACCTCTCCTCGATTTTTGTACTACCATCTGGCAAAGTTTCAAAGCTCCAGCTCTTACGGTTTGGGCTGTACGATGAGTTTTACGGCAGAAGAAAAATAATAATAATAATAATAATAATAATAAAAATCAGTACAATTACAATAGGGTTTCAGCACTTCGTGCTTGAACCCCTAATAATAATAATTAAAGCTGCAAGCAGCATTTATCGGGGTTCAAGCATTTAGGGTCTTTAAGCACATAAGGCAGTTTAGTGAGTTGTCTGAGTTTTTGTTTAGGATTTACAGGCTTTTGAGTGTTTTTTGCCATACCCATTTTCTAAATGATCCTGTTATGGCTACCCAATGGGTAAAGTTAAAGTTTTTTATATAATTAATAATCTAGAGCTTCCAGAGAATTGTACTGCACTGGTATATTTCCGATCGGGCGAAAAACCTAGGACTAGTTCGCAAAAGTAGGTTTTTAACATAATCGCAAGTATTTAATGAACAAATTGATTGACAGCAGTAGTTCTTGAGGCAAAGTTGTTCAGTATGAGGAGATCTATCAAATGATATGCATCACGTGATTACATAGCCGTAAAACCTGTTAGCGTCAACTAGTGGCTGATTTTTCAAAATTCTTACAGACCTCTAGGGCCACGAGTCGAACATGCCCACCGAGTTTCGTTCTGATCGGCCTCCGTTAAGAGCAAACTAACAGCTTTGAATTAAAATGGTGAGGTATCCTGTTGTAAACATCAACCATGCCTGTTGACAGTTCTCTTTTGTGGGAAGGGAATGAAAAGTTCTCAAATCCGCAGCACAGCCTCAGACATAACATTTATATCCATGATCTGCCATTTTCACTATTGTCCTTGCTTGCTTCTTCACAATACCTGCAGATCTTCTGATGATTCGGCTGTGCAGGTCCACATTAACACTGCCTGGCCTAGAACATGGACTGGAAAATGCAAATTTGGGGGGTATAAATATTAATGATCCTGACTCCAACGTCACAGTCGGTGTTATGGTGGGATTCACTCATTTTTCAGCGGTCTTTTGCAAACAGGAGATTTACACATGAAGGAGGAAACAATGGTGTTTGA
>NW_028175486.1:0-393463 GCF_951802725.1 Rutilus rutilus | reverse complement strand
GAAACCCTATTGTAATTGTAAGGATTCGTAAAACGCATCGTGCAGGACAAACCGTAAGGCCTAGAGACTTGAAACCTGGCCAGATGGTAGGCCTCAATTTGGGGACAACCTATCAGAGTATGACCCCGAATGGCCCATAGGTGGCGCTACAGCAACCAAAAGTTCAAAATCACTCATAACTCTTAGACCGCTTGTCCCAGGATCAAGTGTCTTATATCGTTGGAATCCTTGGCTCAAGGCGGACAAAATGGCTATCTCCGATTTGGATGTAGGCAGGGGAAATTTTCTGCTATGTCGGATTTTGTCCAAAACCTACTTTTGCGAACTAGTCCCTGGTTTTTCGCCCGATCGGAACCAAACCAGTCTAGGACAATTCTCTGGACTCTCTAGATCAATAATTATCGAAAAAAAGTTGAACTTTTGCATTTGGGTGGCTGTAACAGGGTCATTTAGAAAAGGGGCGTGGCAAAATACACTAAAAAGCCTATACATCCCAAATGAAAACTCAGAACTTCACCAAAATTGATGAGCATATGTGTCAGAACATGGTGAGGAAGCATGCAGAGTTTCATGGAGATCGGACCACAGGTGGCGCTATAACTGGCAAAAAGCCTTCATTCTTATTAGGGGTTCAAGCATGAAATGCTGAAACCCTATTGTAATTGTAAGGATTCGTAAAACGCATCGTGCAGGACAAACCGTAAGGCCTAGAGACTTGAAACCTGGCCAGATGGTAGGCCTCAATTTGGGGACAACCTATCAGAGTATGACCCCGAATGGCCCATAGGTGGCGCTACAGCAACCAAAAGTTCAAAATCACTCATAACTCTTAGACCGCTTGTCCCAGGATCAAGTGTCTTATATCGTTGGAATCCTTGGCTCAAGGCGGACAAAATGGCTATCTCCGATTTGGATGTAGGCAGGGGAAATTTTCTGCTATGTCGGATTTTGTCCAAAACCTACTTTTGCGAACTAGTCCCTGGTTTTTCGCCCGATCGGAACCAAACCAGTCTAGGACAATTCTCTGGACTCTCTAGATCAATAATTATCGAAAAAAAGTTGAACTTTTGCATTTGGGTGGCTGTAACAGGGTCATTTAGAAAAGGGGCGTGGCAAAATACACTAAAAAGCCTATACATCCCAAATGAAAACTCAGAACTTCACCAAAATTGATGAGCATATGTGTCAGAACATGGTGAGGAAGCATGCAGAGTTTCATGGAGATCGGACCACAGGTGGCGCTATAACTGGCAAAAAGCCTTCATTCTTATTAGGGGTTCAAGCATGAAATGCTGAAACCCTATTGTAATTGTAAGGATTCGTAAAACGCATCGTGCAGGACAAACCGTAAGGCCTAGAGACTTGAAACCTGGCCAGATGGTAGGCCTCAATTTGGGGACAACCTATCAGAGTATGACCCCGAATGGCCCATAGGTGGCGCTACAGCAACCAAAAGTTCAAAATCACTCATAACTCTTAGACCGCTTGTCCCAGGATCAAGTGTCTTATATCGTTGGAATCCTTGGCTCAAGGCGGACAAAATGGCTATCTCCGATTTGGATGTAGGCAGGGGAAATTTTCTGCTATGTCGGATTTTGTCCAAAACCTACTTTTGCGAACTAGTCCCTGGTTTTTCGCACCGATCGGAACCAAACCAGTCTAGGACAATTCTCTGGACTCTCTAGATCAATAATTATCGAAAAAAAGTTGAACTTTTGCATTTGGGTGGCTGTAACAGGGTCATTTAGAAAAGGGGCGTGGCAAAATACACTAAAAAGCCTATACATCCCAAATGAAAACTCAGAACTTCACCAAAATTGATGAGCATATGTGTCAGAACATGGTGAGGAAGCATGCAGAGTTTCATGGAGATCGGACCACAGGTGGCGCTATAACTGGCAAAAAGCCTTCATTCTTATTAGGGGTTCAAGCATGAAATGCTGAAACCCTATTGTAATTGTAAGGATTCGTAAAACGCATCGTGCAGGACAAACCGTAAGGCCTAGAGACTTGAAACCTGGCCAGATGGTAGGCCTCAATTTGGGGACAACCTATCAGAGTATGACCCCGAATGGCCCATAGGTGGCGCTACAGCAACCAAAAGTTCAAAATCACTCATAACTCTTAGACCGCTTGTCCCAGGATCAAGTGTCTTATATCGTTGGAATCCTTGGCTCAAGGCGGACAAAATGGCTATCTCCGATTTGGATGTAGGCAGGGGAAATTTTCTGCTATGTCGGATTTTGTCCAAAACCTACTTTTGCGAACTAGTCCCTGGTTTTTCGCCCGATCGGAACCAAACCAGTCTAGGACAATTCTCTGGACTCTCTAGATCAATAATTATCGAAAAAAAGTTGAACTTTTGCATTTGGGTGGCTGTAACAGGGTCATTTAGAAAAGGGGCGTGGCAAAATACACTAAAAAGCCTATACATCCCAAATGAAAACTCAGAACTTCACCAAAATTGATGAGCATATGTGTCAGAACATGGTGAGGAAGCATGCAGAGTTTCATGGAGATCGGACCACAGGTGGCGCTATAACTGGCAAAAAGCCTTCATTCTTATTAGGGGTTCAAGCATGAAATGCTGAAACCCTATTGTAATTGTAAGGATTCGTAAAACGCATCGTGCAGGACAAACCGTAAGGCCTAGAGACTTGAAACCTGGCCAGATGGTAGGCCTCAATTTGGGGACAACCTATCAGAGTATGACCCCGAATGGCCCATAGGTGGCGCTACAGCAACCAAAAGTTCAAAATCACTCATAACTCTTAGACCGCTTGTCCCAGGATCAAGTGTCTTATATCGTTGGAATCCTTGGCTCAAGGCGGACAAAATGGCTATCTCCGATTTGGATGTAGGCAGGGGAAATTTTCTGCTATGTCGGATTTTGTCCAAAACCTACTTTTGCGAACTAGTCCCTGGTTTTTCGCCCGATCGGAACCAAACCAGTCTAGGACAATTCTCTGGACTCTCTAGATCAATAATTATCGAAAAAAAGTTGAACTTTTGCATTTGGGTGGCTGTAACAGGGTCATTTAGAAAAGGGGCGTGGCAAAATACACTAAAAAGCCTATACATCCCAAATGAAAACTCAGAACTTCACCAAAATTGATGAGCATATGTGTCAGAACATGGTGAGGAAGCATGCAGAGTTTCATGGAGATCGGACCACAGGTGGCGCTATAACTGGCAAAAAGCCTTCATTCTTATTAGGGGTTCAAGCATGAAATGCTGAAACCCTATTGTAATTGTAAGGATTCGTAAAACGCATCGTGCAGGACAAACCGTAAGGCCTAGAGACTTGAAACCTGGCCAGATGGTAGGCCTCAATTTGGGGACAACCTATCAGAGTATGACCCCGAATGGCCCATAGGTGGCGCTACAGCAACCAAAAGTTCAAAATCACTCATAACTCTTAGACCGCTTGTCCCAGGATCAAGTGTCTTATATCGTTGGAATCCTTGGCTCAAGGCGGACAAAATGGCTATCTCCGATTTGGATGTAGGCAGGGGAAATTTTCTGCTATGTCGGATTTTGTCCAAAACCTACTTTTGCGAACTAGTCCCTGGTTTTTCGCCCGATCGGAACCAAACCAGTCTAGGACAATTCTCTGGACTCTCTAGATCAATAATTATCGAAAAAAAGTTGAACTTTTGCATTTGGGTGGCTGTAACAGGGTCATTTAGAAAAGGGGCGTGGCAAAATACACTAAAAAGCCTATACATCCCAAATGAAAACTCAGAACTTCACCAAAATTGATGAGCATATGTGTCAGAACATGGTGAGGAAGCATGCAGAGTTTCATGGAGATCGGACCACAGGTGGCGCTATAACTGGCAAAAAGCCTTCATTCTTATTAGGGGTTCAAGCATGAAATGCTGAAACCCTATTGTAATTGTAAGGATTCGTAAAACGCATCGTGCAGGACAAACCGTAAGGCCTAGAGACTTGAAACCTGGCCAGATGGTAGGCCTCAATTTGGGGACAACCTATCAGAGTATGACCCCGAATGGCCCATAGGTGGCGCTACAGCAACCAAAAGTTCAAAATCACTCATAACTCTTAGACCGCTTGTCCCAGGATCAAGTGTCTTATATCGTTGGAATCCTTGGCTCAAGGCGGACAAAATGGCTATCTCCGATTTGGATGTAGGCAGGGGAAATTTTCTGCTATGTCGGATTTTGTCCAAAACCTACTTTTGCGAACTAGTCCCTGGTTTTTCGCCCGATCGGAACCAAACCAGTCTAGGACAATTCTCTGGACTCTCTAGATCAATAATTATCGAAAAAAAGTTGAACTTTTGCATTTGGGTGGCTGTAACAGGGTCATTTAGAAAAGGGGCGTGGCAAAATACACTAAAAAGCCTATACATCCCAAATGAAAACTCAGAACTTCACCAAAATTGATGAGCATATGTGTCAGAACATGGTGAGGAAGCATGCAGAGTTTCATGGAGATCGGACCACAGGTGGCGCTATAACTGGCAAAAAGCCTTCATTCTTATTAGGGGTTCAAGCATGAAATGCTGAAACCCTATTGTAATTGTAAGGATTCGTAAAACGCATCGTGCAGGACAAACCGTAAGGCCTAGAGACTTGAAACCTGGCCAGATGGTAGGCCTCAATTTGGGGACAACCTATCAGAGTATGACCCCGAATGGCCCATAGGTGGCGCTACAGCAACCAAAAGTTCAAAATCACTCATAACTCTTAGACCGCTTGTCCCAGGATCAAGTGTCTTATATCGTTGGAATCCTTGGCTCAAGGCGGACAAAATGGCTATCTCCGATTTGGATGTAGGCAGGGGAAATTTTCTGCTATGTCGGATTTTGTCCAAAACCTACTTTTGCGAACTAGTCCCTGGTTTTTCGCCCGATCGGAACCAAACCAGTCTAGGACAATTCTCTGGACTCTCTAGATCAATAATTATCGAAAAAAAGTTGAACTTTTGCATTTGGGTGGCTGTAACAGGGTCATTTAGAAAAGGGGCGTGGCAAAATACACTAAAAAGCCTATACATCCCAAATGAAAACTCAGAACTTCACCAAAATTGATGAGCATATGTGTCAGAACATGGTGAGGAAGCATGCAGAGTTTCATGGAGATCGGACCACAGGTGGCGCTATAACTGGCAAAAAGCCTTCATTCTTATTAGGGGTTCAAGCATGAAATGCTGAAACCCTATTGTAATTGTAAGGATTCGTAAAACGCATCGTGCAGGACAAACCGTAAGGCCTAGAGACTTGAAACCTGGCCAGATGGTAGGCCTCAATTTGGGGACAACCTATCAGAGTATGACCCCGAATGGCCCATAGGTGGCGCTACAGCAACCAAAAGTTCAAAATCACTCATAACTCTTAGACCGCTTGTCCCAGGATCAAGTGTCTTATATCGTTGGAATCCTTGGCTCAAGGCGGACAAAATGGCTATCTCCGATTTGGATGTAGGCAGGGGAAATTTTCTGCTATGTCGGATTTTGTCCAAAACCTACTTTTGCGAACTAGTCCCTGGTTTTTCGCCCGATCGGAACCAAACCAGTCTAGGACAATTCTCTGGACTCTCTAGATCAATAATTATCGAAAAAAAGTTGAACTTTTGCATTTGGGTGGCTGTAACAGGGTCATTTAGAAAAGGGGCGTGGCAAAATACACTAAAAAGCCTATACATCCCAAATGAAAACTCAGAACTTCACCAAAATTGATGAGCATATGTGTCAGAACATGGTGAGGAAGCATGCAGAGTTTCATGGAGATCGGACCACAGGTGGCGCTATAACTGGCAAAAAGCCTTCATTCTTATTAGGGGTTCAAGCATGAAATGCTGAAACCCTATTGTAATTGTAAGGATTCGTAAAACGCATCGTGCAGGACAAACCGTAAGGCCTAGAGACTTGAAACCTGGCCAGATGGTAGGCCTCAATTTGGGGACAACCTATCAGAGTATGACCCCGAATGGCCCATAGGTGGCGCTACAGCAACCAAAAGTTCAAAATCACTCATAACTCTTAGACCGCTTGTCCCAGGATCAAGTGTCTTATATCGTTGGAATCCTTGGCTCAAGGCGGACAAAATGGCTATCTCCGATTTGGATGTAGGCAGGGGAAATTTTCTGCTATGTCGGATTTTGTCCAAAACCTACTTTTGCGAACTAGTCCCTGGTTTTTCGCCCGATCGGAACCAAACCAGTCTAGGACAATTCTCTGGACTCTCTAGATCAATAATTATCGAAAAAAAGTTGAACTTTTGCATTTGGGTGGCTGTAACAGGGTCATTTAGAAAAGGGGCGTGGCAAAATACACTAAAAAGCCTATACATCCCAAATGAAAACTCAGAACTTCACCAAAATTGATGAGCATATGTGTCAGAACATGGTGAGGAAGCATGCAGAGTTTCATGGAGATCGGACCACAGGTGGCGCTATAACTGGCAAAAAGCCTTCATTCTTATTAGGGGTTCAAGCATGAAATGCTGAAACCCTATTGTAATTGTAAGGATTCGTAAAACGCATCGTGCAGGACAAACCGTAAGGCCTAGAGACTTGAAACCTGGCCAGATGGTAGGCCTCAATTTGGGGACAACCTATCAGAGTATGACCCCGAATGGCCCATAGGTGGCGCTACAGCAACCAAAAGTTCAAAATCACTCATAACTCTTAGACCGCTTGTCCCAGGATCAAGTGTCTTATATCGTTGGAATCCTTGGCTCAAGGCGGACAAAATGGCTATCTCCGATTTGGATGTAGGCAGGGGAAATTTTCTGCTATGTCGGATTTTGTCCAAAACCTACTTTTGCGAACTAGTCCCTGGTTTTTCGCCCGATCGGAACCAAACCAGTCTAGGACAATTCTCTGGACTCTCTAGATCAATAATTATCGAAAAAAAGTTGAACTTTTGCATTTGGGTGGCTGTAACAGGGTCATTTAGAA
Source organism: Rutilus rutilus (assembly GCF_951802725.1). Classification (NCBI taxonomy): domain Eukaryota; kingdom Metazoa; phylum Chordata; class Actinopteri; order Cypriniformes; family Leuciscidae; genus Rutilus; species Rutilus rutilus. The sequence continues at coordinate 386,537 of NW_028175486.1, read as the reverse complement.
AAGGGGCGTGGCAAAATACACTAAAAAGCCTATACATCCCAAATGAAAACTCAGAACTTCACCAAAATTGATGAGCATATGTGTCAGAACATGGTGAGGAAGCATGCAGAGTTTCATGGAGATCGGACCACAGGTGGCGCTATAACTGGCAAAAAGCCTTCATTCTTATTAGGGGTTCAAGCATGAAATGCTGAAACCCTATTGTAATTGTAAGGATTCGTAAAACGCATCGTGCAGGACAAACCGTAAGGCCTAGAGACTTGAAACCTGGCCAGATGGTAGGCCTCAATTTGGGGACAACCTATCAGAGTATGACCCCGAATGGCCCATAGGTGGCGCTACAGCAACCAAAAGTTCAAAATCACTCATAACTCTTAGACCGCTTGTCCCAGGATCAAGTGTCTTATATCGTTGGAATCCTTGGCTCAAGGCGGACAAAATGGCTATCTCCGATTTGGATGTAGGCAGGGGAAATTTTCTGCTATGTCGGATTTTGTCCAAAACCTACTTTTGCGAACTAGTCCCTGGTTTTTCGCCCGATCGGAACCAAACCAGTCTAGGACAATTCTCTGGACTCTCTAGATCAATAATTATCGAAAAAAAGTTGAACTTTTGCATTTGGGTGGCTGTAACAGGGTCATTTAGAAAAGGGGCGTGGCAAAATACACTAAAAAGCCTATACATCCCAAATGAAAACTCAGAACTTCACCAAAATTGATGAGCATATGTGTCAGAACATGGTGAGGAAGCATGCAGAGTTTCATGGAGATCGGACCACAGGTGGCGCTATAACTGGCAAAAAGCCTTCATTCTTATTAGGGGTTCAAGCATGAAATGCTGAAACCCTATTGTAATTGTAAGGATTCGTAAAACGCATCGTGCAGGACAAACCGTAAGGCCTAGAGACTTGAAACCTGGCCAGATGGTAGGCCTCAATTTGGGGACAACCTATCAGAGTATGACCCCGAATGGCCCATAGGTGGCGCTACAGCAACCAAAAGTTCAAAATCACTCATAACTCTTAGACCGCTTGTCCCAGGATCAAGTGTCTTATATCGTTGGAATCCTTGGCTCAAGGCGGACAAAATGGCTATCTCCGATTTGGATGTAGGCAGGGGAAATTTTCTGCTATGTCGGATTTTGTCCAAAACCTACTTTTGCGAACTAGTCCCTGGTTTTTCGCCCGATCGGAACCAAACCAGTCTAGGACAATTCTCTGGACTCTCTAGATCAATAATTATCGAAAAAAAGTTGAACTTTTGCATTTGGGTGGCTGTAACAGGGTCATTTAGAAAAGGGGCGTGGCAAAATACACTAAAAAGCCTATACATCCCAAATGAAAACTCAGAACTTCACCAAAATTGATGAGCATATGTGTCAGAACATGGTGAGGAAGCATGCAGAGTTTCATGGAGATCGGACCACAGGTGGCGCTATAACTGGCAAAAAGCCTTCATTCTTATTAGGGGTTCAAGCATGAAATGCTGAAACCCTATTGTAATTGTAAGGATTCGTAAAACGCATCGTGCAGGACAAACCGTAAGGCCTAGAGACTTGAAACCTGGCCAGATGGTAGGCCTCAATTTGGGGACAACCTATCAGAGTATGACCCCGAATGGCCCATAGGTGGCGCTACAGCAACCAAAAGTTCAAAATCACTCATAACTCTTAGACCGCTTGTCCCAGGATCAAGTGTCTTATATCGTTGGAATCCTTGGCTCAAGGCGGACAAAATGGCTATCTCCGATTTGGATGTAGGCAGGGGACATTTTCTGCTATGTCGGATTTTGTCCAAAACCTACTTTTGCGAACTAGTCCCTGGTTTTTCGCCCGATCGGAACCAAACCAGTCTAGGACAATTCTCTGGACTCTCTAGATCAATAATTATCGAAAAAAAGTTGAACTTTTGCATTTGGGTGGCTGTAACAGGGTCATTTAGAAAAGGGGCGTGGCAAAATACACTAAAAAGCCTATACATCCCAAATGAAAACTCAGAACTTCACCAAAATTGATGAGCATATGTGTCAGAACATGGTGAGGAAGCATGCAGAGTTTCATGGAGATCGGACCACAGGTGGCGCTATAACTGGCAAAAAGCCTTCATTCTTATTAGGGGTTCAAGCATGAAATGCTGAAACCCTATTGTAATTGTAAGGATTCGTAAAACGCATCGTGCAGGACAAACCGTAAGGCCTAGAGACTTGAAACCTGGCCAGATGGTAGGCCTCAATTTGGGGACAACCTATCAGAGTATGACCCCGAATGGCCCATAGGTGGCGCTACAGCAACCAAAAGTTCAAAATCACTCATAACTCTTAGACCGCTTGTCCCAGGATCAAGTGTCTTATATCGTTGGAATCCTTGGCTCAAGGCGGACAAAATGGCTATCTCCGATTTGGATGTAGGCAGGGGAAATTTTCTGCTATGTCGGATTTTGTCCAAAACCTACTTTTGCGAACTAGTCCCTGGTTTTTCGCCCGATCGGAACCAAACCAGTCTAGGACAATTCTCTGGACTCTCTAGATCAATAATTATCGAAAAAAAGTTGAACTTTTGCATTTGGGTGGCTGTAACAGGGTCATTTAGAAAAGGGGCGTGGCAAAATACACTAAAAAGCCTATACATCCCAAATGAAAACTCAGAACTTCACCAAAATTGATGAGCATATGTGTCAGAACATGGTGAGGAAGCATGCAGAGTTTCATGGAGATCGGACCACAGGTGGCGCTATAACTGGCAAAAAGCCTTCATTCTTATTAGGGGTTCAAGCATGAAATGCTGAAACCCTATTGTAATTGTAAGGATTCGTAAAACGCATCGTGCAGGACAAACCGTAAGGCCTAGAGACTTGAAACCTGGCCAGATGGTAGGCCTCAATTTGGGGACAACCTATCAGAGTATGACCCCGAATGGCCCATAGGTGGCGCTACAGCAACCAAAAGTTCAAAATCACTCATAACTCTTAGACCGCTTGTCCCAGGATCAAGTGTCTTATATCGTTGGAATCCTTGGCTCAAGGCGGACAAAATGGCTATCTCCGATTTGGATGTAGGCAGGGGAAATTTTCTGCTATGTCGGATTTTGTCCAAAACCTACTTTTGCGAACTAGTCCCTGGTTTTTCGCCCGATCGGAACCAAACCAGTCTAGGACAATTCTCTGGACTCTCTAGATCAATAATTATCGAAAAAAAGTTGAACTTTTGCATTTGGGTGGCTGTAACAGGGTCATTTAGAAAAGGGGCGTGGCAAAATACACTAAAAAGCCTATACATCCCAAATGAAAACTCAGAACTTCACCAAAATTGATGAGCATATGTGTCAGAACATGGTGAGGAAGCATGCAGAGTTTCATGGAGATCGGACCACAGGTGGCGCTATAACTGGCAAAAAGCCTTCATTCTTATTAGGGGTTCAAGCATGAAATGCTGAAACCCTATTGTAATTGTAAGGATTCGTAAAACGCATCGTGCAGGACAAACCGTAAGGCCTAGAGACTTGAAACCTGGCCAGATGGTAGGCCTCAATTTGGGGACAACCTATCAGAGTATGACCCCGAATGGCCCATAGGTGGCGCTACAGCAACCAAAAGTTCAAAATCACTCATAACTCTTAGACCGCTTGTCCCAGGATCAAGTGTCTTATATCGTTGGAATCCTTGGCTCAAGGCGGACAAAATGGCTATCTCCGATTTGGATGTAGGCAGGGGAAATTTTCTGCTATGTCGGATTTTGTCCAAAACCTACTTTTGCGAACTAGTCCCTGGTTTTTCGCCCGATCGGAACCAAACCAGTCTAGGACAATTCTCTGGACTCTCTAGATCAATAATTATCGAAAAAAAGTTGAACTTTTGCATTTGGGTGGCTGTAACAGGGTCATTTAGAAAAGGGGCATGGCAAAATACACTAAAAAGCCTATACATCCCAAATGAAAACTCAGAACTTCACCAAAATTGATGAGCATATGTGTCAGAACATGGTGAGGAAGCATGCAGAGTTTCATGGAGATCGGACCACAGGTGGCGCTATAACTGGCAAAAAGCCTTCATTCTTATTAGGGGTTCAAGCATGAAATGCTGAAACCCTATTGTAATTGTAAGGATTCGTAAAACGCATCGTGCAGGACAAACCGTAAGGCCTAGAGACTTGAAACCTGGCCAGATGGTAGGCCTCAATTTGGGGACAACCTATCAGAGTATGACCCCGAATGGCCCATAGGTGGCGCTACAGCAACCAAAAGTTCAAAATCACTCATAACTCTTAGACCGCTTGTCCCAGGATCAAGTGTCTTATATCGTTGGAATCCTTGGCTCAAGGCGGACAAAATGGCTATCTCCGATTTGGATGTAGGCAGGGGAAATTTTCTGCTATGTCGGATTTTGTCCAAAACCTACTTTTGCGAACTAGTCCCTGGTTTTTCGCCCGATCGGAACCAAACCAGTCTAGGACAATTCTCTGGACTCTCTAGATCAATAATTATCGAAAAAAAGTTGAACTTTTGCATTTGGGTGGCTGTAACAGGGTCATTTAGAAAAGGGGCGTGGCAAAATACACTAAAAAGCCTATACATCCCAAATGAAAACTCAGAACTTCACCAAAATTGATGAGCATATGTGTCAGAACATGGTGAGGAAGCATGCAGAGTTTCATGGAGATCGGACCACAGGTGGCGCTATAACTGGCAAAAAGCCTTCATTCTTATTAGGGGTTCAAGCATGAAATGCTGAAACCCTATTGTAATTGTAAGGATTCGTAAAACGCATCGTGCAGGACAAACCGTAAGGCCTAGAGACTTGAAACCTGGCCAGATGGTAGGCCTCAATTTGGGGACAACCTATCAGAGTATGACCCCGAATGGCCCATAGGTGGCGCTACAGCAACCAAAAGTTCAAAATCACTCATAACTCTTAGACCGCTTGTCCCAGGATCAAGTGTCTTATATCGTTGGAATCCTTGGCTCAAGGCGGACAAAATGGCTATCTCCGATTTGGATGTAGGCAGGGGAAATTTTCTGCTATGTCGGATTTTGTCCAAAACCTACTTTTGCGAACTAGTCCCTGGTTTTTCGCCCGATCGGAACCAAACCAGTCTAGGACAATTCTCTGGACTCTCTAGATCAATAATTATCGAAAAAAAGTTGAACTTTTGCATTTGGGTGGCTGTAACAGGGTCATTTAGAAAAGGGGCGTGGCAAAATACACTAAAAAGCCTATACATCCCAAATGAAAACTCAGAACTTCACCAAAATTGATGAGCATATGTGTCAGAACATGGTGAGGAAGCATGCAGAGTTTCATGGAGATCGGACCACAGGTGGCGCTATAACTGGCAAAAAGCCTTCATTCTTATTAGGGGTTCAAGCATGAAATGCTGAAACCCTATTGTAATTGTAAGGATTCGTAAAACGCATCGTGCAGGACAAACCGTAAGGCCTAGAGACTTGAAACCTGGCCAGATGGTAGGCCTCAATTTGGGGACAACCTATCAGAGTATGACCCCGAATGGCCCATAGGTGGCGCTACAGCAACCAAAAGTTCAAAATCACTCATAACTCTTAGACCGCTTGTCCCAGGATCAAGTGTCTTATATCGTTGGAATCCTTGGCTCAAGGCGGACAAAATGGCTATCTCCGATTTGGATGTAGGCAGGGGAAATTTTCTGCTATGTCGGATTTTGTCCAAAACCTACTTTTGCGAACTAGTCCCTGGTTTTTCGCCCGATCGGAACCAAACCAGTCTAGGACAATTCTCTGGACTCTCTAGATCAATAATTATCGAAAAAAAGTTGAACTTTTGCATTTGGGTGGCTGTAACAGGGTCATTTAGAAAAGGGGCGTGGCAAAATACACTAAAAAGCCTATACATCCCAAATGAAAACTCAGAACTTCACCAAAATTGATGAGCATATGTGTCAGAACATGGTGAGGAAGCATGCAGAGTTTCATGGAGATCGGACCACAGGTGGCGCTATAACTGGCAAAAAGCCTTCATTCTTATTAGGGGTTCAAGCATGAAATGCTGAAACCCTATTGTAATTGTAAGGATTCGTAAAACGCATCGTGCAGGACAAACCGTAAGGCCTAGAGACTTGAAACCTGGCCAGATGGTAGGCCTCAATTTGGGGACAACCTATCAGAGTATGACCCCGAATGGCCCATAGGTGGCGCTACAGCAACCAAAAGTTCAAAATCACTCATAACTCTTAGACCGCTTGTCCCAGGATCAAGTGTCTTATATCGTTGGAATCCTTGGCTCAAGGCGGACAAAATGGCTATCTCCGATTTGGATGTAGGCAGGGGAAATTTTCTGCTATGTCGGATTTTGTCCAAAACCTACTTTTGCGAACTAGTCCCTGGTTTTTCGCCCGATCGGAACCAAACCAGTCTAGGACAATTCTCTGGACTCTCTAGATCAATAATTATCGAAAAAAAGTTGAACTTTTGCATTTGGGTGGCTGTAACAGGGTCATTTAGAAAAGGGGCGTGGCAAAATACACTAAAAAGCCTATACATCCCAAATGAAAACTCAGAACTTCACCAAAATTGATGAGCATATGTGTCAGAACATGGTGAGGAAGCATGCAGAGTTTCATGGAGATCGGACCACAGGTGGCGCTATAACTGGCAAAAAGCCTTCATTCTTATTAGGGGTTCAAGCATGAAATGCTGAAACCCTATTGTAATTGTAAGGATTCGTAAAACGCATCGTGCAGGACAAACCGTAAGGCCTAGAGACTTGAAACCTGGCCAGATGGTAGGCCTCAATTTGGGGACAACCTATCAGAGTATGACCCCGAATGGCCCATAGGTGGCGCTACAGCAACCAAAAGTTCAAAATCACTCATAACTCTTAGACCGCTTGTCCCAGGATCAAGTGTCTTATATCGTTGGAATCCTTGGCTCAAGGCGGACAAAATGGCTATCTCCGATTTGGATGTAGGCAGGGGAAATTTTCTGCTATGTCGGATTTTGTCCAAAACCTACTTTTGCGAACTAGTCCCTGGTTTTTCGCCCGATCGGAACCAAACCAGTCTAGGACAATTCTCTGGACTCTCTAGATCAATAATTATCGAAAAAAAGTTGAACTTTTGCATTTGGGTGGCTGTAACAGGGTCATTTAGAAAAGGGGCGTGGCAAAATACACTAAAAAGCCTATACATCCCAAATGAAAACTCAGAACTTCACCAAAATTGATGAGCATATGTGTCAGAACATGGTGAGGAAGCATGCAGAGTTTCATGGAGATCGGACCACAGGTGGCGCTATAACTGGCAAAAAGCCTTCATTCTTATTAGGGGTTCAAGCATGAAATGCTGAAACCCTATTGTAATTGTAAGGATTCGTAAAACGCATCGTGCAGGACAAACCGTAAGGCCTAGAGACTTGAAACCTGGCCAGATGGTAGGCCTCAATTTGGGGACAACCTATCAGAGTATGACCCCGAATGGCCCATAGGTGGCGCTACAGCAACCAAAAGTTCAAAATCACTCATAACTCTTAGACCGCTTGTCCCAGGATCAAGTGTCTTATATCGTTGGAATCCTTGGCTCAAGGCGGACAAAATGGCTATCTCCGATTTGGATGTAGGCAGGGGAAATTTTCTGCTATGTCGGATTTTGTCCAAAACCTACTTTTGCGAACTAGTCCCTGGTTTTTCGCCCGATCGGAACCAAACCAGTCTAGGACAATTCTCTGGACTCTCTAGATCAATAATTATCGAAAAAAAGTTGAACTTTTGCATTTGGGTGGCTGTAACAGGGTCATTTAGAAAAGGGGCGTGGCAAAATACACTAAAAAGCCTATACATCCCAAATGAAAACTCAGAACTTCACCAAAATTGATGAGCATATGTGTCAGAACATGGTGAGGAAGCATGCAGAGTTTCATGGAGATCGGACCACAGGTGGCGCTATAACTGGCAAAAAGCCTTCATTCTTATTAGGGGTTCAAGCATGAAATGCTGAAACCCTATTGTAATTGTAAGGATTCGTAAAACGCATCGTGCAGGACAAACCGTAAGGCCTAGAGACTTGAAACCTGGCCAGATGGTAGGCCTCAATTTGGGGACAACCTATCAGAGTATGACCCCGAATGGCCCATAGGTGGCGCTACAGCAACCAAAAGTTCAAAATCACTCATAACTCTTAGACCGCTTGTCCCAGGATCAAGTGTCTTATATCGTTGGAATCCTTGGCTCAAGGCGGACAAAATGGCTATCTCCGATTTGGATGTAGGCAGGGGACATTTTCTGCTATGTCGGATTTTGTCCAAAACCTACTTTTGCGAACTAGTCCCTGGTTTTTCGCCCGATCGGAACCAAACCAGTCTAGGACAATTCTCTGGACTCTCTAGATCAATAATTATCGAAAAAAAGTTGAACTTTTGCATTTGGGTGGCTGTAACAGGGTCATTTAGAAAAGGGGCGTGGCAAAATACACTAAAAAGCCTATACATCCCAAATGAAAACTCAGAACTTCACCAAAATTGATGAGCATATGTGTCAGAACATGGTGAGGAAGCATGCAGAGTTTCATGGAGATCGGACCACAGGTGGCGCTATAACTGGCAAAAAGCCTTCATTCTTATTAGGGGTTCAAGCATGAAATGCTGAAACCCTATTGTAATTGTAAGGATTCGTAAAACGCATCGTGCAGGACAAACCGTAAGGCCTAGAGACTTGAAACCTGGCCAGATGGTAGGCCTCAATTTGGGGACAACCTATCAGAGTATGACCCCGAATGGCCCATAGGTGGCGCTACAGCAACCAAAAGTTCAAAATCACTCATAACTCTTAGACCGCTTGTCCCAGGATCAAGTGTCTTATATCGTTGGAATCCTTGGCTCAAGGCGGACAAAATGGCTATCTCCGATTTGGATGTAGGCAGGGGAAATTTTCTGCTATGTCGGATTTTGTCCAAAACCTACTTTTGCGAACTAGTCCCTGGTTTTTCGCCCGATCGGAACCAAACCAGTCTAGGACAATTCTCTGGACTCTCTAGATCAATAATTATCGAAAAAAAGTTGAACTTTTGCATTTGGGTGGCTGTAACAGGGTCATTTAGAAAAGGGGCGTGGCAAAATACACTAAAAAGCCTATACATCCCAAATGAAAACTCAGAACTTCACCAAAATTGATGAGCATATGTGTCAGAACATGGTGAGGAAGCATGCAGAGTTTCATGGAGATCGGACCACAGGTGGCGCTATAACTGGCAAAAAGCCTTCATTCTTATTAGGGGTTCAAGCATGAAATGCTGAAACCCTATTGTAATTGTAAGGATTCGTAAAACGCATCGTGCAGGACAAACCGTAAGGCCTAGAGACTTGAAACCTGGCCAGATGGTAGGCCTCAATTTGGGGACAACCTATCAGAGTATGACCCCGAATGGCCCATAGGTGGCGCTACAGCAACCAAAAGTTCAAAATCACTCATAACTCTTAGACCGCTTGTCCCAGGATCAAGTGTCTTATATCGTTGGAATCCTTGGCTCAAGGCGGACAAAATGGCTATCTCCGATTTGGATGTAGGCAGGGGAAATTTTCTGCTATGTCGGATTTTGTCCAAAACCTACTTTTGCGAACTAGTCCCTGGTTTTTCGCCCGATCGGAACCAAACCAGTCTAGGACAATTCTCTGGACTCTCTAGATCAATAATTATCGAAAAAAAGTTGAACTTTTGCATTTGGGTGGCTGTAACAGGGTCATTTAGAAAAGGGGCGTGGCAAAATACACTAAAAAGCCTATACATCCCAAATGAAAACTCAGAACTTCACCAAAATTGATGAGCATATGTGTCAGAACATGGTGAGGAAGCATGCAGAGTTTCATGGAGATCGGACCACAGGTGGCGCTATAACTGGCAAAAAGCCTTCATTCTTATTAGGGGTTCAAGCATGAAATGCTGAAACCCTATTGTAATTGTAAGGATTCGTAAAACGCATCGTGCAGGACAAACCGTAAGGCCTAGAGACTTGAAACCTGGCCAGATGGTAGGCCTCAATTTGGGGACAACCTATCAGAGTATGACCCCGAATGGCCCATAGGTGGCGCTACAGCAACCAAAAGTTCAAAATCACTCATAACTCTTAGACCGCTTGTCCCAGGATCAAGTGTCTTATATCGTTGGAATCCTTGGCTCAAGGCGGACAAAATGGCTATCTCCGATTTGGATGTAGGCAGGGGAAATTTTCTGCTATGTCGGATTTTGTCCAAAACCTACTTTTGCGAACTAGTCCCTGGTTTTTCGCCCGATCGGAACCAAACCAGTCTAGGACAATTCTCTGGACTCTCTAGATCAATAATTATCGAAAAAAAGTTGAACTTTTGCATTTGGGTGGCTGTAACAGGGTCATTTAGAAAAGGGGCGTGGCAAAATACACTAAAAAGCCTATACATCCCAAATGAAAACTCAGAACTTCACCAAAATTGATGAGCATATGTGTCAGAACATGGTGAGGAAGCATGCAGAGTTTCATGGAGATCGGACCACAGGTGGCGCTATAACTGGCAAAAAGCCTTCATTCTTATTAGGGGTTCAAGCATGAAATGCTGAAACCCTATTGTAATTGTAAGGATTCGTAAAACGCATCGTGCAGGACAAACCGTAAGGCCTAGAGACTTGAAACCTGGCCAGATGGTAGGCCTCAATTTGGGGACAACCTATCAGAGTATGACCCCGAATGGCCCATAGGTGGCGCTACAGCAACCAAAAGTTCAAAATCACTCATAACTCTTAGACCGCTTGTCCCAGGATCAAGTGTCTTATATCGTTGGAATCCTTGGCTCAAGGCGGACAAAATGGCTATCTCCGATTTGGATGTAGGCAGGGGAAATTTTCTGCTATGTCGGATTTTGTCCAAAACCTACTTTTGCGAACTAGTCCCTGGTTTTTCGCCCGATCGGAACCAAACCAGTCTAGGACAATTCTCTGGACTCTCTAGATCAATAATTATCGAAAAAAAGTTGAACTTTTGCATTTGGGTGGCTGTAACAGGGTCATTTAGAAAAGGGGCGTGGCAAAATACACTAAAAAGCCTATACATCCCAAATGAAAACTCAGAACTTCACCAAAATTGATGAGCATATGTGTCAGAACATGGTGAGGAAGCATGCAGAGTTTCATGGAGATCGGACCACAGGTGGCGCTATAACTGGCAAAAAGCCTTCATTCTTATTAGGGGTTCAAGCATGAAATGCTGAAACCCTATTGTAATTGTAAGGATTCGTAAAACGCATCGTGCAGGACAAACCGTAAGGCCTAGAGACTTGAAACCTGGCCAGATGGTAGGCCTCAATTTGGGGACAACCTATCAGAGTATGACCCCGAATGGCCCATAGGTGGCGCTACAGCAACCAAAAGTTCAAAATCACTCATAACTCTTAGACCGCTTGTCCCAGGATCAAGTGTCTTATATCGTTGGAATCCTTGGCTCAAGGCGGACAAAATGGCTATCTCCGATTTGGATGTAGGCAGGGGAAATTTTCTGCTATGTCGGATTTTGTCCAAAACCTACTTTTGCGAACTAGTCCCTGGTTTTTCGCCCGATCGGAACCAAACCAGTCTAGGACAATTCTCTGGACTCTCTAGATCAATAATTATCGAAAAAAAGTTGAACTTTTGCATTTGGGTGGCTGTAACAGGGTCATTTAGAAAAGGGGCGTGGCAAAATACACTAAAAAGCCTATACATCCCAAATGAAAACTCAGAACTTCACCAAAATTGATGAGCATATGTGTCAGAACATGGTGAGGAAGCATGCAGAGTTTCATGGAGATCGGACCACAGGTGGCGCTATAACTGGCAAAAAGCCTTCATTCTTATTAGGGGTTCAAGCATGAAATGCTGAAACCCTATTGTAATTGTAAGGATTCGTAAAACGCATCGTGCAGGACAAACCGTAAGGCCTAGAGACTTGAAACCTGGCCAGATGGTAGGCCTCAATTTGGGGACAACCTATCAGAGTATGACCCCGAATGGCCCATAGGTGGCGCTACAGCAACCAAAAGTTCAAAATCACTCATAACTCTTAGACCGCTTGTCCCAGGATCAAGTGTCTTATATCGTTGGAATCCTTGGCTCAAGGCGGACAAAATGGCTATCTCCGATTTGGATGTAGGCAGGGGAAATTTTCTGCTATGTCGGATTTTGTCCAAAACCTACTTTTGCGAACTAGTCCCTGGTTTTTCGCCCGATCGGAACCAAACCAGTCTAGGACAATTCTCTGGACTCTCTAGATCAATAATTATCGAAAAAAAGTTGAACTTTTGCATTTGGGTGGCTGTAACAGGGTCATTTAGAAAAGGGGCGTGGCAAAATACACTAAAAAGCCTATACATCCCAAATGAAAACTCAGAACTTCACCAAAATTGATGAGCATATGTGTCAGAACATGGTGAGGAAGCATGCAGAGTTTCATGGAGATCGGACCACAGGTGGCGCTATAACTGGCAAAAAGCCTTCATTCTTATTAGGGGTTCAAGCATGAAATGCTGAAACCCTATTGTAATTGTAAGGATTCGTAAAACGCATCGTGCAGGACAAACCGTAAGGCCTAGAGACTTGAAACCTGGCCAGATGGTAGGCCTCAATTTGGGGACAACCTATCAGAGTATGACCCCGAATGGCCCATAGGTGGCGCTACAGCAACCAAAAGTTCAAAATCACTCATAACTCTTAGACCGCTTGTCCCAGGATCAAGTGTCTTATATCGTTGGAATCCTTGGCTCAAGGCGGACAAAATGGCTATCTCCGATTTGGATGTAGGCAGGGGAAATTTTCTGCTATGTCGGATTTTGTCCAAAACCTACTTTTGCGAACTAGTCCCTGGTTTTTCGCCCGATCGGAACCAAACCAGTCTAGGACAATTCTCTGGACTCTCTAGATCAATAATTATCGAAAAAAAGTTGAACTTTTGCATTTGGGTGGCTGTAACAGGGTCATTTAGAAAAGGGGCGTGGCAAAATACACTAAAAAGCCTATACATCCCAAATGAAAACTCAGAACTTCACCAAAATTGATGAGCATATGTGTCAGAACATGGTGAGGAAGCATGCAGAGTTTCATGGAGATCGGACCACAGGTGGCGCTATAACTGGCAAAAAGCCTTCATTCTTATTAGGGGTTCAAGCATGAAATGCTGAAACCCTATTGTAATTGTAAGGATTCGTAAAACGCATCGTGCAGGACAAACCGTAAGGCCTAGAGACTTGAAACCTGGCCAGATGGTAGGCCTCAATTTGGGGACAACCTATCAGAGTATGACCCCGAATGGCCCATAGGTGGCGCTACAGCAACCAAAAGTTCAAAATCACTCATAACTCTTAGACCGCTTGTCCCAGGATCAAGTGTCTTATATCGTTGGAATCCTTGGCTCAAGGCGGACAAAATGGCTATCTCCGATTTGGATGTAGGCAGGGGAAATTTTCTGCTATGTCGGATTTTGTCCAAAACCTACTTTTGCGAACTAGTCCCTGGTTTTTCGCCCGATCGGAACCAAACCAGTCTAGGACAATTCTCTGGACTCTCTAGATCAATAATTATCGAAAAAAAGTTGAACTTTTGCATTTGGGTGGCTGTAACAGGGTCATTTAGAAAAGGGGCGTGGCAAAATACACTAAAAAGCCTATACATCCCAAATGAAAACTCAGAACTTCACCAAAATTGATGAGCATATGTGTCAGAACATGGTGAGGAAGCATGCAGAGTTTCATGGAGATCGGACCACAGGTGGCGCTATAACTGGCAAAAAGCCTTCATTCTTATTAGGGGTTCAAGCATGAAATGCTGAAACCCTATTGTAATTGTAAGGATTCGTAAAACGCATCGTGCAGGACAAACCGTAAGGCCTAGAGACTTGAAACCTGGCCAGATGGTAGGCCTCAATTTGGGGACAACCTATCAGAGTATGACCCCGAATGGCCCATAGGTGGCGCTACAGCAACCAAAAGTTCAAAATCACTCATAACTCTTAGACCGCTTGTCCCAGGATCAAGTGTCTTATATCGTTGGAATCCTTGGCTCAAGGCGGACAAAATGGCTATCTCCGATTTGGATGTAGGCAGGGGAAATTTTCTGCTATGTCGGATTTTGTCCAAAACCTACTTTTGCGAACTAGTCCCTGGTTTTTCGCCCGATCGGAACCAAACCAGTCTAGGACAATTCTCTGGACTCTCTAGATCAATAATTATCGAAAAAAAGTTGAACTTTTGCATTTGGGTGGCTGTAACAGGGTCATTTAGAAAAGGGGCGTGGCAAAATACACTAAAAAGCCTATACATCCCAAATGAAAACTCAGAACTTCACCAAAATTGATGAGCATATGTGTCAGAACATGGTGAGGAAGCATGCAGAGTTTCATGGAGATCGGACCACAGGTGGCGCTATAACTGGCAAAAAGCCTTCATTCTTATTAGGGGTTCAAGCATGAAATGCTGAAACCCTATTGTAATTGTAAGGATTCGTAAAACGCATCGTGCAGGACAAACCGTAAGGCCTAGAGACTTGAAACCTGGCCAGATGGTAGGCCTCAATTTGGGGACAACCTATCAGAGTATGACCCCGAATGGCCCATAGGTGGCGCTACAGCAACCAAAAGTTCAAAATCACTCATAACTCTTAGACCGCTTGTCCCAGGATCAAGTGTCTTATATCGTTGGAATCCTTGGCTCAAGGCGGACAAAATGGCTATCTCCGATTTGGATGTAGGCAGGGGACATTTTCTGCTATGTCGGATTTTGTCCAAAACCTACTTTTGCGAACTAGTCCCTGGTTTTTCGCCCGATCGGAACCAAACCAGTCTAGGACAATTCTCTGGACTCTCTAGATCAATAATTATCGAAAAAAAGTTGAACTTTTGCATTTGGGTGGCTGTAACAGGGTCATTTAGAAAAGGGGCGTGGCAAAATACACTAAAAAGCCTATACATCCCAAATGAAAACTCAGAACTTCACCAAAATTGATGAGCATATGTGTCAGAACATGGTGAGGAAGCATGCAGAGTTTCATGGAGATCGGACCACAGGTGGCGCTATAACTGGCAAAAAGCCTTCATTCTTATTAGGGGTTCAAGCATGAAATGCTGAAACCCTATTGTAATTGTAAGGATTCGTAAAACGCATCGTGC
This sequence comes from Rutilus rutilus, assembly GCF_951802725.1. Taxonomy (NCBI): domain Eukaryota; kingdom Metazoa; phylum Chordata; class Actinopteri; order Cypriniformes; family Leuciscidae; genus Rutilus; species Rutilus rutilus. The sequence continues at coordinate 371,421 of NW_028175486.1, read as the reverse complement.
AGGACAAACCGTAAGGCCTAGAGACTTGAAACCTGGCCAGATGGTAGGCCTCAATTTGGGGACAACCTATCAGAGTATGACCCCGAATGGCCCATAGGTGGCGCTACAGCAACCAAAAGTTCAAAATCACTCATAACTCTTAGACCGCTTGTCCCAGGATCAAGTGTCTTATATCGTTGGAATCCTTGGCTCAAGGCGGACAAAATGGCTATCTCCGATTTGGATGTAGGCAGGGGAAATTTTCTGCTATGTCGGATTTTGTCCAAAACCTACTTTTGCGAACTAGTCCCTGGTTTTTCGCCCGATCGGAACCAAACCAGTCTAGGACAATTCTCTGGACTCTCTAGATCAATAATTATCGAAAAAAAGTTGAACTTTTGCATTTGGGTGGCTGTAACAGGGTCATTTAGAAAAGGGGCGTGGCAAAATACACTAAAAAGCCTATACATCCCAAATGAAAACTCAGAACTTCACCAAAATTGATGAGCATATGTGTCAGAACATGGTGAGGAAGCATGCAGAGTTTCATGGAGATCGGACCACAGGTGGCGCTATAACTGGCAAAAAGCCTTCATTCTTATTAGGGGTTCAAGCATGAAATGCTGAAACCCTATTGTAATTGTAAGGATTCGTAAAACGCATCGTGCAGGACAAACCGTAAGGCCTAGAGACTTGAAACCTGGCCAGATGGTAGGCCTCAATTTGGGGACAACCTATCAGAGTATGACCCCGAATGGCCCATAGGTGGCGCTACAGCAACCAAAAGTTCAAAATCACTCATAACTCTTAGACCGCTTGTCCCAGGATCAAGTGTCTTATATCGCTGGAATCCTTGGCTCAAGGCGGACAAAATGGCTATCTCCGATTTGGATGTAGGCAGGGGAAATTTTCTGCTATGTCGGATTTTGTCCAAAACCTACTTTTGCGAACTAGTCCCTGGTTTTTCGCCCGATCGGAACCAAACCAGTCTAGGACAATTCTCTGGACTCTCTAGATCAATAATTATCGAAAAAAAGTTGAACTTTTGCATTTGGGTGGCTGTAACAGGGTCATTTAGAAAAGGGGCGTGGCAAAATACACTAAAAAGCCTATACATCCCAAATGAAAACTCAGAACTTCACCAAAATTGATGAGCATATGTGTCAGAACATGGTGAGGAAGCATGCAGAGTTTCATGGAGATCGGATCACAGGTGGCGCTATAACTGGCAAAAAGCCTTCATTCTTATTAGGGGTTCAAGCATGAAATGCTGAAACCCTATTGTAATTGTAAGGATTCGTAAAACGCATCGTGCAGGACAAACCGTAAGGCCTAGAGACTTGAAACCTGGCCAGATGGTAGGCCTCAATTTGGGGACAACCTATCAGAGTATGACCCCGAATGGCCCATAGGTGGCGCTACAGCAACCAAAAGTTCAAAATCACTCATAACTCTTAGACCGCTTGTCCCAGGATCAAGTGTCTTATATCGTTGGAATCCTTGGCTCAAGGCGGACAAAATGGCTATCTCCGATTTGGATGTAGGCAGGGGAAATTTTCTGCTATGTCGGATTTTGTCCAAAACCTACTTTTGCGAACTAGTCCCTGGTTTTTCGCCCGATCGGAACCAAACCAGTCTAGGACAATTCTCTGGACTCTCTAGATCAATAATTATCGAAAAAAAGTTGAACTTTTGCATTTGGGTGGCTGTAACAGGGTCATTTAGAAAAGGGGCGTGGCAAAATACACTAAAAAGCCTATACATCCCAAATGAAAACTCAGAACTTCACCAAAATTGATGAGCATATGTGTCAGAACATGGTGAGGAAGCATGCAGAGTTTCATGGAGATCGGACCACAGGTGGCGCTATAACTGGCAAAAAGCCTTCATTCTTATTAGGGGTTCAAGCATGAAATGCTGAAACCCTATTGTAATTGTAAGGATTCGTAAAACGCATCGTGCAGGACAAACCGTAAGGCCTAGAGACTTGAAACCTGGCCAGATGGTAGGCCTCAATTTGGGGACAACCTATCAGAGTATGACCCCGAATGGCCCATAGGTGGCGCTACAGCAACCAAAAGTTCAAAATCACTCATAACTCTTAGACCGCTTGTCCCAGGATCAAGTGTCTTATATCGTTGGAATCCTTGGCTCAAGGCGGACAAAATGGCTATCTCCGATTTGGATGTAGGCAGGGGAAATTTTCTGCTATGTCGGATTTTGTCCAAAACCTACTTTTGCGAACTAGTCCCTGGTTTTTCGCCCGATCGGAACCAAACCAGTCTAGGACAATTCTCTGGACTCTCTAGATCAATAATTATCGAAAAAAAGTTGAACTTTTGCATTTGGGTGGCTGTAACAGGGTCATTTAGAAAAGGGGCGTGGCAAAATACACTAAAAAGCCTATACATCCCAAATGAAAACTCAGAACTTCACCAAAATTGATGAGCATATGTGTCAGAACATGGTGAGGAAGCATGCAGAGTTTCATGGAGATCGGACCACAGGTGGCGCTATAACTGGCAAAAAGCCTTCATTCTTATTAGGGGTTCAAGCATGAAATGCTGAAACCCTATTGTAATTGTAAGGATTCGTAAAACGCATCGTGCAGGACAAACCGTAAGGCCTAGAGACTTGAAACCTGGCCAGATGGTAGGCCTCAATTTGGGGACAACCTATCAGAGTATGACCCCGAATGGCCCATAGGTGGCGCTACAGCAACCAAAAGTTCAAAATCACTCATAACTCTTAGACCGCTTGTCCCAGGATCAAGTGTCTTATATCGTTGGAATCCTTGGCTCAAGGCGGACAAAATGGCTATCTCCGATTTGGATGTAGGCAGGGGAAATTTTCTGCTATGTCGGATTTTGTCCAAAACCTACTTTTGCGAACTAGTCCCTGGTTTTTCGCCCGATCGGAACCAAACCAGTCTAGGACAATTCTCTGGACTCTCTAGATCAATAATTATCGAAAAAAAGTTGAACTTTTGCATTTGGGTGGCTGTAACAGGGTCATTTAGAAAAGGGGCGTGGCAAAATACACTAAAAAGCCTATACATCCCAAATGAAAACTCAGAACTTCACCAAAATTGATGAGCATATGTGTCAGAACATGGTGAGGAAGCATGCAGAGTTTCATGGAGATCGGACCACAGGTGGCGCTATAACTGGCAAAAAGCCTTCATTCTTATTAGGGGTTCAAGCATGAAATGCTGAAACCCTATTGTAATTGTAAGGATTCGTAAAACGCATCGTGCAGGACAAACCGTAAGGCCTAGAGACTTGAAACCTGGCCAGATGGTAGGCCTCAATTTGGGGACAACCTATCAGAGTATGACCCCGAATGGCCCATAGGTGGCGCTACAGCAACCAAAAGTTCAAAATCACTCATAACTCTTAGACCGCTTGTCCCAGGATCAAGTGTCTTATATCGTTGGAATCCTTGGCTCAAGGCGGACAAAATGGCTATCTCCGATTTGGATGTAGGCAGGGGAAATTTTCTGCTATGTCGGATTTTGTCCAAAACCTACTTTTGCGAACTAGTCCCTGGTTTTTCGCCCGATCGGAACCAAACCAGTCTAGGACAATTCTCTGGACTCTCTAGATCAATAATTATCGAAAAAAAGTTGAACTTTTGCATTTGGGTGGCTGTAACAGGGTCATTTAGAAAAGGGGCGTGGCAAAATACACTAAAAAGCCTATACATCCCAAATGAAAACTCAGAACTTCACCAAAATTGATGAGCATATGTGTCAGAACATGGTGAGGAAGCATGCAGAGTTTCATGGAGATCGGACCACAGGTGGCGCTATAACTGGCAAAAAGCCTTCATTCTTATTAGGGGTTCAAGCATGAAATGCTGAAACCCTATTGTAATTGTAAGGATTCGTAAAACGCATCGTGCAGGACAAACCGTAAGGCCTAGAGACTTGAAACCTGGCCAGATGGTAGGCCTCAATTTGGGGACAACCTATCAGAGTATGACCCCGAATGGCCCATAGGTGGCGCTACAGCAACCAAAAGTTCAAAATCACTCATAACTCTTAGACCGCTTGTCCCAGGATCAAGTGTCTTATATCGTTGGAATCCTTGGCTCAAGGCGGACAAAATGGCTATCTCCGATTTGGATGTAGGCAGGGGAAATTTTCTGCTATGTCGGATTTTGTCCAAAACCTACTTTTGCGAACTAGTCCCTGGTTTTTCGCCCGATCGGAACCAAACCAGTCTAGGACAATTCTCTGGACTCTCTAGATCAATAATTATCGAAAAAAAGTTGAACTTTTGCATTTGGGTGGCTGTAACAGGGTCATTTAGAAAAGGGGCGTGGCAAAATACACTAAAAAGCCTATACATCCCAAATGAAAACTCAGAACTTCACCAAAATTGATGAGCATATGTGTCAGAACATGGTGAGGAAGCATGCAGAGTTTCATGGAGATCGGACCACAGGTGGCGCTATAACTGGCAAAAAGCCTTCATTCTTATTAGGGGTTCAAGCATGAAATGCTGAAACCCTATTGTAATTGTAAGGATTCGTAAAACGCATCGTGCAGGACAAACCGTAAGGCCTAGAGACTTGAAACCTGGCCAGATGGTAGGCCTCAATTTGGGGACAACCTATCAGAGTATGACCCCGAATGGCCCATAGGTGGCGCTACAGCAACCAAAAGTTCAAAATCACTCATAACTCTTAGACCGCTTGTCCCAGGATCAAGTGTCTTATATCGTTGGAATCCTTGGCTCAAGGCGGACAAAATGGCTATCTCCGATTTGGATGTAGGCAGGGGAAATTTTCTGCTATGTCGGATTTTGTCCAAAACCTACTTTTGCGAACTAGTCCCTGGTTTTTCGCCCGATCGGAACCAAACCAGTCTAGGACAATTCTCTGGACTCTCTAGATCAATAATTATCGAAAAAAAGTTGAACTTTTGCATTTGGGTGGCTGTAACAGGGTCATTTAGAAAAGGGGCGTGGCAAAATACACTAAAAAGCCTATACATCCCAAATGAAAACTCAGAACTTCACCAAAATTGATGAGCATATGTGTCAGAACATGGTGAGGAAGCATGCAGAGTTTCATGGAGATCGGACCACAGGTGGCGCTATAACTGGCAAAAAGCCTTCATTCTTATTAGGGGTTCAAGCATGAAATGCTGAAACCCTATTGTAATTGTAAGGATTCGTAAAACGCATCGTGCAGGACAAACCGTAAGGCCTAGAGACTTGAAACCTGGCCAGATGGTAGGCCTCAATTTGGGGACAACCTATCAGAGTATGACCCCGAATGGCCCATAGGTGGCGCTACAGCAACCAAAAGTTCAAAATCACTCATAACTCTTAGACCGCTTGTCCCAGGATCAAGTGTCTTATATCGTTGGAATCCTTGGCTCAAGGCGGACAAAATGGCTATCTCCGATTTGGATGTAGGCAGGGGAAATTTTCTGCTATGTCGGATTTTGTCCAAAACCTACTTTTGCGAACTAGTCCCTGGTTTTTCGCCCGATCGGAACCAAACCAGTCTAGGACAATTCTCTGGACTCTCTAGATCAATAATTATCGAAAAAAAGTTGAACTTTTGCATTTGGGTGGCTGTAACAGGGTCATTTAGAAAAGGGGCGTGGCAAAATACACTAAAAAGCCTATACATCCCAAATGAAAACTCAGAACTTCACCAAAATTGATGAGCATATGTGTCAGAACATGGTGAGGAAGCATGCAGAGTTTCATGGAGATCGGACCACAGGTGGCGCTATAACTGGCAAAAAGCCTTCATTCTTATTAGGGGTTCAAGCATGAAATGCTGAAACCCTATTGTAATTGTAAGGATTCGTAAAACGCATCGTGCAGGACAAACCGTAAGGCCTAGAGACTTGAAACCTGGCCAGATGGTAGGCCTCAATTTGGGGACAACCTATCAGAGTATGACCCCGAATGGCCCATAGGTGGCGCTACAGCAACCAAAAGTTCAAAATCACTCATAACTCTTAGACCGCTTGTCCCAGGATCAAGTGTCTTATATCGTTGGAATCCTTGGCTCAAGGCGGACAAAATGGCTATCTCCGATTTGGATGTAGGCAGGGGAAATTTTCTGCTATGTCGGATTTTGTCCAAAACCTACTTTTGCGAACTAGTCCCTGGTTTTTCGCCCGATCGGAACCAAACCAGTCTAGGACAATTCTCTGGACTCTCTAGATCAATAATTATCGAAAAAAAGTTGAACTTTTGCATTTGGGTGGCTGTAACAGGGTCATTTAGAAAAGGGGCGTGGCAAAATACACTAAAAAGCCTATACATCCCAAATGAAAACTCAGAACTTCACCAAAATTGATGAGCATATGTGTCAGAACATGGTGAGGAAGCATGCAGAGTTTCATGGAGATCGGACCACAGGTGGCGCTATAACTGGCAAAAAGCCTTCATTCTTATTAGGGGTTCAAGCATGAAATGCTGAAACCCTATTGTAATTGTAAGGATTCGTAAAACGCATCGTGCAGGACAAACCGTAAGGCCTAGAGACTTGAAACCTGGCCAGATGGTAGGCCTCAATTTGGGGACAACCTATCAGAGTATGACCCCGAATGGCCCATAGGTGGCGCTACAGCAACCAAAAGTTCAAAATCACTCATAACTCTTAGACCGCTTGTCCCAGGATCAAGTGTCTTATATCGTTGGAATCCTTGGCTCAAGGCGGACAAAATGGCTATCTCCGATTTGGATGTAGGCAGGGGAAATTTTCTGCTATGTCGGATTTTGTCCAAAACCTACTTTTGCGAACTAGTCCCTGGTTTTTCGCCCGATCGGAACCAAACCAGTCTAGGACAATTCTCTGGACTCTCTAGATCAATAATTATCGAAAAAAAGTTGAACTTTTGCATTTGGGTGGCTGTAACAGGGTCATTTAGAAAAGGGGCGTGGCAAAATACACTAAAAAGCCTATACATCCCAAATGAAAACTCAGAACTTCACCAAAATTGATGAGCATATGTGTCAGAACATGGTGAGGAAGCATGCAGAGTTTCATGGAGATCGGACCACAGGTGGCGCTATAACTGGCAAAAAGCCTTCATTCTTATTAGGGGTTCAAGCATGAAATGCTGAAACCCTATTGTAATTGTAAGGATTCGTAAAACGCATCGTGCAGGACAAACCGTAAGGCCTAGAGACTTGAAACCTGGCCAGATGGTAGGCCTCAATTTGGGGACAACCTATCAGAGTATGACCCCGAATGGCCCATAGGTGGCGCTACAGCAACCAAAAGTTCAAAATCACTCATAACTCTTAGACCGCTTGTCCCAGGATCAAGTGTCTTATATCGTTGGAATCCTTGGCTCAAGGCGGACAAAATGGCTATCTCCGATTTGGATGTAGGCAGGGGAAATTTTCTGCTATGTCGGATTTTGTCCAAAACCTACTTTTGCGAACTAGTCCCTGGTTTTTCGCCCGATCGGAACCAAACCAGTCTAGGACAATTCTCTGGACTCTCTAGATCAATAATTATCGGAAAAAAAGTTGAACTTTTGCATTTGGGTGGCTGTAACAGGGTCATTTAGAAAAGGGGCGTGGCAAAATACACTAAAAAGCCTATACATCCCAAATGAAAACTCAGAACTTCACCAAAATTGATGAGCATATGTGTCAGAACATGGTGAGGAAGCATGCAGAGTTTCATGGAGATCGGACCACAGGTGGCGCTATAACTGGCAAAAAGCCTTCATTCTTATTAGGGGTTCAAGCATGAAATGCTGAAACCCTATTGTAATTGTAAGGATTCGTAAAACGCATCGTGCAGGACAAACCGTAAGGCCTAGAGACTTGAAACCTGGCCAGATGGTAGGCCTCAATTTGGGGACAACCTATCAGAGTATGACCCCGAATGGCCCATAGGTGGCGCTACAGCAACCAAAAGTTCAAAATCACTCATAACTCTTAGACCGCTTGTCCCAGGATCAAGTGTCTTATATCGTTGGAATCCTTGGCTCAAGGCGGACAAAATGGCTATCTCCGATTTGGATGTAGGCAGGGGAAATTTTCTGCTATGTCGGATTTTGTCCAAAACCTACTTTTGCGAACTAGTCCCTGGTTTTTCGCCCGATCGGAACCAAACCAGTCTAGGACAATTCTCTGGACTCTCTAGATCAATAATTATCGAAAAAAAGTTGAACTTTTGCATTTGGGTGGCTGTAACAGGGTCATTTAGAAAAGGGGCGTGGCAAAATACACTAAAAAGCCTATACATCCCAAATGAAAACTCAGAACTTCACCAAAATTGATGAGCATATGTGTCAGAACATGGTGAGGAAGCATGCAGAGTTTCATGGAGATCGGACCACAGGTGGCGCTATAACTGGCAAAAAGCCTTCATTCTTATTAGGGGTTCAAGCATGAAATGCTGAAACCCTATTGTAATTGTAAGGATTCGTAAAACGCATCGTGCAGGACAAACCGTAAGGCCTAGAGACTTGAAACCTGGCCAGATGGTAGGCCTCAATTTGGGGACAACCTATCAGAGTATGACCCCGAATGGCCCATAGGTGGCGCTACAGCAACCAAAAGTTCAAAATCACTCATAACTCTTAGACCGCTTGTCCCAGGATCAAGTGTCTTATATCGTTGGAATCCTTGGCTCAAGGCGGACAAAATGGCTATCTCCGATTTGGATGTAGGCAGGGGAAATTTTCTGCTATGTCGGATTTTGTCCAAAACCTACTTTTGCGAACTAGTCCCTGGTTTTTCGCCCGATCGGAACCAAACCAGTCTAGGACAATTCTCTGGACTCTCTAGATCAATAATTATCGAAAAAAAGTTGAACTTTTGCATTTGGGTGGCTGTAACAGGGTCATTTAGAAAAGGGGCGTGGCAAAATACACTAAAAAGCCTATACATCCCAAATGAAAACTCAGAACTTCACCAAAATTGATGAGCATATGTGTCAGAACATGGTGAGGAAGCATGCAGAGTTTCATGGAGATCGGACCACAGGTGGCGCTATAACTGGCAAAAAGCCTTCATTCTTATTAGGGGTTCAAGCATGAAATGCTGAAACCCTATTGTAATTGTAAGGATTCGTAAAACGCATCGTGCAGGACAAACCGTAAGGCCTAGAGACTTGAAACCTGGCCAGATGGTAGGCCTCAATTTGGGGACAACCTATCAGAGTATGACCCCGAATGGCCCATAGGTGGCGCTACAGCAACCAAAAGTTCAAAATCACTCATAACTCTTAGACCGCTTGTCCCAGGATCAAGTGTCTTATATCGTTGGAATCCTTGGCTCAAGGCGGACAAAATGGCTATCTCCGATTTGGATGTAGGCAGGGGACATTTTCTGCTATGTCGGATTTTGTCCAAAACCTACTTTTGCGAACTAGTCCCTGGTTTTTCGCCCGATCGGAACCAAACCAGTCTAGGACAATTCTCTGGACTCTCTAGATCAATAATTATCGAAAAAAAGTTGAACTTTTGCATTTGGGTGGCTGTAACAGGGTCATTTAGAAAAGGGGCGTGGCAAAATACACTAAAAAGCCTATACATCCCAAATGAAAACTCAGAACTTCACCAAAATTGATGAGCATATGTGTCAGAACATGGTGAGGAAGCATGCAGAGTTTCATGGAGATCGGACCACAGGTGGCGCTATAACTGGCAAAAAGCCTTCATTCTTATTAGGGGTTCAAGCATGAAATGCTGAAACCCTATTGTAATTGTAAGGATTCGTAAAACGCATCGTGCAGGACAAACCGTAAGGCCTAGAGACTTGAAACCTGGCCAGATGGTAGGCCTCAATTTGGGGACAACCTATCAGAGTATGACCCCGAATGGCCCATAGGTGGCGCTACAGCAACCAAAAGTTCAAAATCACTCATAACTCTTAGACCGCTTGTCCCAGGATCAAGTGTCTTATATCGTTGGAATCCTTGGCTCAAGGCGGACAAAATGGCTATCTCCGATTTGGATGTAGGCAGGGGAAATTTTCTGCTATGTCGGATTTTGTCCAAAACCTACTTTTGCGAACTAGTCCCTGGTTTTTCGCCCGATCGGAACCAAACCAGTCTAGGACAATTCTCTGGACTCTCTAGATCAATAATTATCGAAAAAAAGTTGAACTTTTGCATTTGGGTGGCTGTAACAGGGTCATTTAGAAAAGGGGCGTGGCAAAATACACTAAAAAGCCTATACATCCCAAATGAAAACTCAGAACTTCACCAAAATTGATGAGCATATGTGTCAGAACATGGTGAGGAAGCATGCAGAGTTTCATGGAGATCGGACCACAGGTGGCGCTATAACTGGCAAAAAGCCTTCATTCTTATTAGGGGTTCAAGCATGAAATGCTGAAACCCTATTGTAATTGTAAGGATTCGTAAAACGCATCGTGCAGGACAAACCGTAAGGCCTAGAGACTTGAAACCTGGCCAGATGGTAGGCCTCAATTTGGGGACAACCTATCAGAGTATGACCCCGAATGGCCCATAGGTGGCGCTACAGCAACCAAAAGTTCAAAATCACTCATAACTCTTAGACCGCTTGTCCCAGGATCAAGTGTCTTATATCGTTGGAATCCTTGGCTCAAGGCGGACAAAATGGCTATCTCCGATTTGGATGTAGGCAGGGGAAATTTTCTGCTATGTCGGATTTTGTCCAAAACCTACTTTTGCGAACTAGTCCCTGGTTTTTCGCCCGATCGGAACCAAACCAGTCTAGGACAATTCTCTGGACTCTCTAGATCAATAATTATCGAAAAAAAGTTGAACTTTTGCATTTGGGTGGCTGTAACAGGGTCATTTAGAAAAGGGGCGTGGCAAAATACACTAAAAAGCCTATACATCCCAAATGAAAACTCAGAACTTCACCAAAATTGATGAGCATATGTGTCAGAACATGGTGAGGAAGCATGCAGAGTTTCATGGAGATCGGACCACAGGTGGCGCTATAACTGGCAAAAAGCCTTCATTCTTATTAGGGGTTCAAGCATGAAATGCTGAAACCCTATTGTAATTGTAAGGATTCGTAAAACGCATCGTGCAGGACAAACCGTAAGGCCTAGAGACTTGAAACCTGGCCAGATGGTAGGCCTCAATTTGGGGACAACCTATCAGAGTATGACCCCGAATGGCCCATAGGTGGCGCTACAGCAACCAAAAGTTCAAAATCACTCATAACTCTTAGACCGCTTGTCCCAGGATCAAGTGTCTTATATCGTTGGAATCCTTGGCTCAAGGCGGACAAAATGGCTATCTCCGATTTGGATGTAGGCAGGGGAAATTTTCTGCTATGTCGGATTTTGTCCAAAACCTACTTTTGCGAACTAGTCCCTGGTTTTTCGCCCGATCGGAACCAAACCAGTCTAGGACAATTCTCTGGACTCTCTAGATCAATAATTATCGAAAAAAAGTTGAACTTTTGCATTTGGGTGGCTGTAACAGGGTCATTTAGAAAAGGGGCGTGGCAAAATACACTAAAAAGCCTATACATCCCAAATGAAAACTCAGAACTTCACCAAAATTGATGAGCATATGTGTCAGAACATGGTGAGGAAGCATGCAGAGTTTCATGGAGATCGGACCACAGGTGGCGCTATAACTGGCAAAAAGCCTTCATTCTTATTAGGGGTTCAAGCATGAAATGCTGAAACCCTATTGTAATTGTAAGGATTCGTAAAACGCATCGTGCAGGACAAACCGTAAGGCCTAGAGACTTGAAACCTGGCCAGATGGTAGGCCTCAATTTGGGGACAACCTATCAGAGTATGACCCCGAATGGCCCATAGGTGGCGCTACAGCAACCAAAAGTTCAAAATCACTCATAACTCTTAGACCGCTTGTCCCAGGATCAAGTGTCTTATATCGTTGGAATCCTTGGCTCAAGGCGGACAAAATGGCTATCTCCGATTTGGATGTAGGCAGGGGAAATTTTCTGCTATGTCGGATTTTGTCCAAAACCTACTTTTGCGAACTAGTCCCTGGTTTTTCGCCCGATCGGAACCAAACCAGTCTAGGACAATTCTCTGGACTCTCTAGATCAATAATTATCGAAAAAAAGTTGAACTTTTGCATTTGGGTGGCTGTAACAGGGTCATTTAGAAAAGGGGCGTGGCAAAATACACTAAAAAGCCTATACATCCCAAATGAAAACTCAGAACTTCACCAAAATTGATGAGCATATGTGTCAGAACATGGTGAGGAAGCATGCAGAGTTTCATGGAGATCGGACCACAGGTGGCGCTATAACTGGCAAAAAGCCTTCATTCTTATTAGGGGTTCAAGCATGAAATGCTGAAACCCTATTGTAATTGTAAGGATTCGTAAAACGCATCGTGCAGGACAAACCGTAAGGCCTAGAGACTTGAAACCTGGCCAGATGGTAGGCCTCAATTTGGGGACAACCTATCAGAGTATGACCCCGAATGGCCCATAGGTGGCGCTACAGCAACCAAAAGTTCAAAATCACTCATAACTCTTAGACCGCTTGTCCCAGGATCAAGTGTCTTATATCGTTGGAATCCTTGGCTCAAGGCGGACAAAATGGCTATCTCCGATTTGGATGTAGGCAGGGGACATTTTCTGCTATGTCGGATTTTGTCCAAAACCTACTTTTGCGAACTAGTCCCTGGTTTTTCGCCCGATCGGAACCAAACCAGTCTAGGACAATTCTCTGGACTCTCTAGATCAATAATTATCGAAAAAAAGTTGAACTTTTGCATTTGGGTGGCTGTAACAGGGTCATTTAGAAAAGGGGCGTGGCAAAATACACTAAAAAGCCTATACATCCCAAATGAAAACTCAGAACTTCACCAAAATTGATGAGCATATGTGTCAGAACATGGTGAGGAAGCATGCAGAGTTTCATGGAGATCGGACCACAGGTGGCGCTATAACTGGCAAAAAGCCTTCATTCTTATTAGGGGTTCAAGCATGAAATGCTGAAACCCTATTGTAATTGTAAGGATTCGTAAAACGCATCGTGCAGGACAAACCGTAAGGCCTAGAGACTTGAAACCTGGCCAGATGGTAGGCCTCAATTTGGGGACAACCTATCAGAGTATGACCCCGAATGGCCCATAGGTGGCGCTACAGCAACCAAAAGTTCAAAATCACTCATAACTCTTAGACCGCTTGTCCCAGGATCAAGTGTCTTATATCGTTGGAATCCTTGGCTCAAGGCGGACAAAATGGCTATCTCCGATTTGGATGTAGGCAGGGGAAATTTTCTGCTATGTCGGATTTTGTCCAAAACCTACTTTTGCGAACTAGTCCCTGGTTTTTCGCCCGATCGGAACCAAACCAGTCTAGGACAATTCTCTGGACTCTCTAGATCAATAATTATCGAAAAAAAGTTGAACTTTTGCATTTGGGTGGCTGTAACAGGGTCATTTAGAAAAGGGGCGTGGCAAAATACACTAAAAAGCCTATACATCCCAAATGAAAACTCAGAACTTCACCAAAATTGATGAGCATATGTGTCAGAACATGGTGAGGAAGCATGCAGAGTTTCATGGAGATCGGACCACAGGTGGCGCTATAACTGGCAAAAAGCCTTCATTCTTATTAGGGGTTCAAGCATGAAATGCTGAAACCCTATTGTAATTGTAAGGATTCGTAAAACGCATCGTGCAGGACAAACCGTAAGGCCTAGAGACTTGAAACCTGGCCAGATGGTAGGCCTCAATTTGGGGACAACCTATCAGAGTATGACCCCGAATGGCCCATAGGTGGCGCTACAGCAACCAAAAGTTCAAAATCACTCATAACTCTTAGACCGCTTGTCCCAGGATCAAGTGTCTTATATCGCTGGAATCCTTGGCTCAAGGCGGACAAAATGGCTATCTCCGATTTGGATGTAGGCAGGGGAAATTTTCTGCTATGTCGGATTTTGTCCAAAACCTACTTTTGCGAACTAGTCCCTGGTTTTTCGCCCGATCGGAACCAAACCAGTCTAGGACAATTCTCTGGACTCTCTAGATCAATAATTATCGAAAAAAAGTTGAACTTTTGCATTTGGGTGGCTGTAACAGGGTCATTTAGAAAAGGGGCGTGGCAAAATACACTAAAAAGCCTATACATCCCAAATGAAAACTCAGAACTTCACCAAAATTGATGAGCATATGTGTCAGAACATGGTGAGGAAGCATGCAGAGTTTCATGGAGATCGGATCACAGGTGGCGCTATAACTGGCAAAAAGCCTTCATTCTTATTAGGGGTTCAAGCATGAAATGCTGAAACCCTATTGTAATTGTAAGGATTCGTAAAACGCATCGTGCAGGACAAACCGTAAGGCCTAGAGACTTGAAACCTGGCCAGATGGTAGGCCTCAATTTGGGGACAACCTATCAGAGTATGACCCCGAATGGCCCATAGGTGGCGCTACAGCAACCAAAAGTTCAAAATCACTCATAACTCTTAGACCGCTTGTCCCAGGATCAAGTGTCTTATATCGTTGGAATCCTTGGCTCAAGGCGGACAAAATGGCTATCTCCGATTTGGATGTAGGCAGGGGAAATTTTCTGCTATGTCGGATTTTGTCCAAAACCTACTTTTGCGAACTAGTCCCTGGTTTTTCGCCCGATCGGAACCAAACCAGTCTAGGACAATTCTCTGGACTCTCTAGATCAATAATTATCGAAAAAAAGTTGAACTTTTGCATTTGGGTGGCTGTAACAGGGTCATTTAGAAAAGGGGCGTGGCAAAATACACTAAAAAGCCTATACATCCCAAATGAAAACTCAGAACTTCACCAAAATTGATGAGCATATGTGTCAGAACATGGTGAGGAAGCATGCAGAGTTTCATGGAGATCGGACCACAGGTGGCGCTATAACTGGCAAAAAGCCTTCATTCTTATTAGGGGTTCAAGCATGAAATGCTGAAACCCTATTGTAATTGTAAGGATTCGTAAAACGCATCGTGCAGGACAAACCGTAAGGCCTAGAGACTTGAAACCTGGCCAGATGGTAGGCCTCAATTTGGGGACAACCTATCAGAGTATGACCCCGAATGGCCCATAGGTGGCGCTACAGCAACCAAAAGTTCAAAATCACTCATAACTCTTAGACCGCTTGTCCCAGGATCAAGTGTCTTATATCGTTGGAATCCTTGGCTCAAGGCGGACAAAATGGCTATCTCCGATTTGGATGTAGGCAGGGGAAATTTTCTGCTATGTCGGATTTTGTCCAAAACCTACTTTTGCGAACTAGTCCCTGGTTTTTCGCCCGATCGGAACCAAACCAGTCTAGGACAATTCTCTGGACTCTCTAGATCAATAATTATCGAAAAAAAGTTGAACTTTTGCATTTGGGTGGCTGTAACAGGGTCATTTAGAAAAGGGGCGTGGCAAAATACACTAAAAAGCCTATACATCCCAAATGAAAACTCAGAACTTCACCAAAATTGATGAGCATATGTGTCAGAACATGGTGAGGAAGCATGCAGAGTTTCATGGAGATCGGACCACAGGTGGCGCTATAACTGGCAAAAAGCCTTCATTCTTATTAGGGGTTCAAGCATGAAATGCTGAAACCCTATTGTAATTGTAAGGATTCGTAAAACGCATCGTGCAGGACAAACCGTAAGGCCTAGAGACTTGAAACCTGGCCAGATGGTAGGCCTCAATTTGGGGACAACCTATCAGAGTATGACCCCGAATGGCCCATAGGTGGCGCTACAGCAACCAAAAGTTCAAAATCACTCATAACTCTTAGACCGCTTGTCCCAGGATCAAGTGTCTTATATCGTTGGAATCCTTGGCTCAAGGCGGACAAAATGGCTATCTCCGATTTGGATGTAGGCAGGGGAAATTTTCTGCTATGTCGGATTTTGTCCAAAACCTACTTTTGCGAACTAGTCCCTGGTTTTTCGCCCGATCGGAACCAAACCAGTCTAGGACAATTCTCTGGACTCTCTAGATCAATAATTATCGAAAAAAAGTTGAACTTTTGCATTTGGGTGGCTGTAACAGGGTCATTTAGAAAAGGGGCGTGGCAAAATACACTAAAAAGCCTATACATCCCAAATGAAAACTCAGAACTTCACCAAAATTGATGAGCATATGTGTCAGAACATGGTGAGGAAGCATGCAGAGTTTCATGGAGATCGGACCACAGGTGGCGCTATAACTGGCAAAAAGCCTTCATTCTTATTAGGGGTTCAAGCATGAAATGCTGAAACCCTATTGTAATTGTAAGGATTCGTAAAACGCATCGTGCAGGACAAACCGTAAGGCCTAGAGACTTGAAACCTGGCCAGATGGTAGGCCTCAATTTGGGGACAACCTATCAGAGTATGACCCCGAATGGCCCATAGGTGGCGCTACAGCAACCAAAAGTTCAAAATCACTCATAACTCTTAGACCGCTTGTCCCAGGATCAAGTGTCTTATATCGTTGGAATCCTTGGCTCAAGGCGGACAAAATGGCTATCTCCGATTTGGATGTAGGCAGGGGAAATTTTCTGCTATGTCGGATTTTGTCCAAAACCTACTTTTGCGAACTAGTCCCTGGTTTTTCGCCCGATCGGAACCAAACCAGTCTAGGACAATTCTCTGGACTCTCTAGATCAATAATTATCGAAAAAAAGTTGAACTTTTGCATTTGGGTGGCTGTAACAGGGTCATTTAGAAAAGGGGCGTGGCAAAATACACTAAAAAGCCTATACATCCCAAATGAAAACTCAGAACTTCACCAAAATTGATGAGCATATGTGTCAGAACATGGTGAGGAAGCATGCAGAGTTTCATGGAGATCGGACCACAGGTGGCGCTATAACTGGCAAAAAGCCTTCATTCTTATTAGGGGTTCAAGCATGAAATGCTGAAACCCTATTGTAATTGTAAGGATTCGTAAAACGCATCGTGCAGGACAAACCGTAAGGCCTAGAGACTTGAAACCTGGCCAGATGGTAGGCCTCAATTTGGGGACAACCTATCAGAGTATGACCCCGAATGGCCCATAGGTGGCGCTACAGCAACCAAAAGTTCAAAATCACTCATAACTCTTAGACCGCTTGTCCCAGGATCAAGTGTCTTATATCGTTGGAATCCTTGGCTCAAGGCGGACAAAATGGCTATCTCCGATTTGGATGTAGGCAGGGGAAATTTTCTGCTATGTCGGATTTTGTCCAAAACCTACTTTTGCGAACTAGTCCCTGGTTTTTCGCCCGATCGGAACCAAACCAGTCTAGGACAATTCTCTGGACTCTCTAGATCAATAATTATCGAAAAAAAGTTGAACTTTTGCATTTGGGTGGCTGTAACAGGGTCATTTAGAAAAGGGGCGTGGCAAAATACACTAAAAAGCCTATACATCCCAAATGAAAACTCAGAACTTCACCAAAATTGATGAGCATATGTGTCAGAACATGGTGAGGAAGCATGCAGAGTTTCATGGAGATCGGACCACAGGTGGCGCTATAACTGGCAAAAAGCCTTCATTCTTATTAGGGGTTCAAGCATGAAATGCTGAAACCCTATTGTAATTGTAAGGATTCGTAAAACGCATCGTGCAGGACAAACCGTAAGGCCTAGAGACTTGAAACCTGGCCAGATGGTAGGCCTCAATTTGGGGACAACCTATCAGAGTATGACCCCGAATGGCCCATAGGTGGCGCTACAGCAACCAAAAGTTCAAAATCACTCATAACTCTTAGACCGCTTGTCCCAGGATCAAGTGTCTTATATCGTTGGAATCCTTGGCTCAAGGCGGACAAAATGGCTATCTCCGATTTGGATGTAGGCAGGGGAAATTTTCTGCTATGTCGGATTTTGTCCAAAACCTACTTTTGCGAACTAGTCCCTGGTTTTTCGCCCGATCGGAACCAAACCAGTCTAGGACAATTCTCTGGACTCTCTAGATCAATAATTATCGAAAAAAAGTTGAACTTTTGCATTTGGGTGGCTGTAACAGGGTCATTTAGAAAAGGGGCGTGGCAAAATACACTAAAAAGCCTATACATCCCAAATGAAAACTCAGAACTTCACCAAAATTGATGAGCATATGTGTCAGAACATGGTGAGGAAGCATGCAGAGTTTCATGGAGATCGGACCACAGGTGGCGCTATAACTGGCAAAAAGCCTTCATTCTTATTAGGGGTTCAAGCATGAAATGCTGAAACCCTATTGTAATTGTAAGGATTCGTAAAACGCATCGTGCAGGACAAACCGTAAGGCCTAGAGACTTGAAACCTGGCCAGATGGTAGGCCTCAATTTGGGGACAACCTATCAGAGTATGACCCCGAATGGCCCATAGGTGGCGCTACAGCAACCAAAAGTTCAAAATCACTCATAACTCTTAGACCGCTTGTCCCAGGATCAAGTGTCTTATATCGTTGGAATCCTTGGCTCAAGGCGGACAAAATGGCTATCTCCGATTTGGATGTAGGCAGGGGAAATTTTCTGCTATGTCGGATTTTGTCCAAAACCTACTTTTGCGAACTAGTCCCTGGTTTTTCGCCCGATCGGAACCAAACCAGTCTAGGACAATTCTCTGGACTCTCTAGATCAATAATTATCGAAAAAAAGTTGAACTTTTGCATTTGGGTGGCTGTAACAGGGTCATTTAGAAAAGGGGCGTGGCAAAATACACTAAAAAGCCTATACATCCCAAATGAAAACTCAGAACTTCACCAAAATTGATGAGCATATGTGTCAGAACATGGTGAGGAAGCATGCAGAGTTTCATGGAGATCGGACCACAGGTGGCGCTATAACTGGCAAAAAGCCTTCATTCTTATTAGGGGTTCAAGCATGAAATGCTGAAACCCTATTGTAATTGTAAGGATTCGTAAAACGCATCGTGCAGGACAAACCGTAAGGCCTAGAGACTTGAAACCTGGCCAGATGGTAGGCCTCAATTTGGGGACAACCTATCAGAGTATGACCCCGAATGGCCCATAGGTGGCGCTACAGCAACCAAAAGTTCAAAATCACTCATAACTCTTAGACCGCTTGTCCCAGGATCAAGTGTCTTATATCGTTGGAATCCTTGGCTCAAGGCGGACAAAATGGCTATCTCCGATTTGGATGTAGGCAGGGGAAATTTTCTGCTATGTCGGATTTTGTCCAAAACCTACTTTTGCGAACTAGTCCCTGGTTTTTCGCCCGATCGGAACCAAACCAGTCTAGGACAATTCTCTGGACTCTCTAGATCAATAATTATCGAAAAAAAGTTGAACTTTTGCATTTGGGTGGCTGTAACAGGGTCATTTAGAAAAGGGGCGTGGCAAAATACACTAAAAAGCCTATACATCCCAAATGAAAACTCAGAACTTCACCAAAATTGATGAGCATATGTGTCAGAACATGGTGAGGAAGCATGCAGAGTTTCATGGAGATCGGACCACAGGTGGCGCTATAACTGGCAAAAAGCCTTCATTCTTATTAGGGGTTCAAGCATGAAATGCTGAAACCCTATTGTAATTGTAAGGATTCGTAAAACGCATCGTGCAGGACAAACCGTAAGGCCTAGAGACTTGAAACCTGGCCAGATGGTAGGCCTCAATTTGGGGACAACCTATCAGAGTATGACCCCGAATGGCCCATAGGTGGCGCTACAGCAACCAAAAGTTCAAAATCACTCATAACTCTTAGACCGCTTGTCCCAGGATCAAGTGTCTTATATCGTTGGAATCCTTGGCTCAAGGCGGACAAAATGGCTATCTCCGATTTGGATGTAGGCAGGGGAAATTTTCTGCTATGTCGGATTTTGTCCAAAACCTACTTTTGCGAACTAGTCCCTGGTTTTTCGCCCGATCGGAACCAAACCAGTCTAGGACAATTCTCTGGACTCTCTAGATCAATAATTATCGAAAAAAAGTTGAACTTTTGCATTTGGGTGGCTGTAACAGGGTCATTTAGAAAAGGGGCGTGGCAAAATACACTAAAAAGCCTATACATCCCAAATGAAAACTCAGAACTTCACCAAAATTGATGAGCATATGTGTCAGAACATGGTGAGGAAGCATGCAGAGTTTCATGGAGATCGGACCACAGGTGGCGCTATAACTGGCAAAAAGCCTTCATTCTTATTAGGGGTTCAAGCATGAAATGCTGAAACCCTATTGTAATTGTAAGGATTCGTAAAACGCATCGTGCAGGACAAACCGTAAGGCCTAGAGACTTGAAACCTGGCCAGATGGTAGGCCTCAATTTGGGGACAACCTATCAGAGTATGACCCCGAATGGCCCATAGGTGGCGCTACAGCAACCAAAAGTTCAAAATCACTCATAACTCTTAGACCGCTTGTCCCAGGATCAAGTGTCTTATATCGTTGGAATCCTTGGCTCAAGGCGGACAAAATGGCTATCTCCGATTTGGATGTAGGCAGGGGAAATTTTCTGCTATGTCGGATTTTGTCCAAAACCTACTTTTGCGAACTAGTCCCTGGTTTTTCGCCCGATCGGAACCAAACCAGTCTAGGACAATTCTCTGGACTCTCTAGATCAATAATTATCGAAAAAAAGTTGAACTTTTGCATTTGGGTGGCTGTAACAGGGTCATTTAGAAAAGGGGCGTGGCAAAATACACTAAAAAGCCTATACATCCCAAATGAAAACTCAGAACTTCACCAAAATTGATGAGCATATGTGTCAGAACATGGTGAGGAAGCATGCAGAGTTTCATGGAGATCGGACCACAGGTGGCGCTATAACTGGCAAAAAGCCTTCATTCTTATTAGGGGTTCAAGCATGAAATGCTGAAACCCTATTGTAATTGTAAGGATTCGTAAAACGCATCGTGCAGGACAAACCGTAAGGCCTAGAGACTTGAAACCTGGCCAGATGGTAGGCCTCAATTTGGGGACAACCTATCAGAGTATGACCCCGAATGGCCCATAGGTGGCGCTACAGCAACCAAAAGTTCAAAATCACTCATAACTCTTAGACCGCTTGTCCCAGGATCAAGTGTCTTATATCGTTGGAATCCTTGGCTCAAGGCGGACAAAATGGCTATCTCCGATTTGGATGTAGGCAGGGGAAATTTTCTGCTATGTCGGATTTTGTCCAAAACCTACTTTTGCGAACTAGTCCCTGGTTTTTCGCCCGATCGGAACCAAACCAGTCTAGGACAATTCTCTGGACTCTCTAGATCAATAATTATCGAAAAAAAGTTGAACTTTTGCATTTGGGTGGCTGTAACAGGGTCATTTAGAAAAGGGGCGTGGCAAAATACACTAAAAAGCCTATACATCCCAAATGAAAACTCAGAACTTCACCAAAATTGATGAGCATATGTGTCAGAACATGGTGAGGAAGCATGCAGAGTTTCATGGAGATCGGACCACAGGTGGCGCTATAACTGGCAAAAAGCCTTCATTCTTATTAGGGGTTCAAGCATGAAATGCTGAAACCCTATTGTAATTGTAAGGATTCGTAAAACGCATCGTGCAGGACAAACCGTAAGGCCTAGAGACTTGAAACCTGGCCAGATGGTAGGCCTCAATTTGGGGACAACCTATCAGAGTATGACCCCGAATGGCCCATAGGTGGCGCTACAGCAACCAAAAGTTCAAAATCACTCATAACTCTTAGACCGCTTGTCCCAGGATAAAGTGTCTTATATCGCTGGAATCCTTGGCTCAAGGCGGACAAAATGGCTATCTCCGATTTGGATGTAGGCAGGGGAAATTTTCTGCTATGTCGGATTTTGTCCAAAACCTACTTTTGCGAACTAGTCCCTGGTTTTTCGCCCGATCGGAACCAAACCAGTCTAGGACAATTCTCTGGACTCTCTAGATCAATAATTATCGAAAAAAAGTTGAACTTTTGCATTTGGGTGGCTGTAACAGGGTCATTTAGAAAAGGGGCGTGGCAAAATACACTAAAAAGCCTATACATCCCAAATGAAAACTCAGAACTTCACCAAAATTGATGAGCATATGTGTCAGAACATGGTGAGGAAGCATGCAGAGTTTCATGGAGATCGGACCACAGGTGGCGCTATAACTGGCAAAAAGCCTTCATTCTTATTAGGGGTTCAAGCATGAAATGCTGAAACCCTATTGTAATTGTAAGGATTCGTAAAACGCATCGTGCAGGACAAACCGTAAGGCCTAGAGACTTGAAACCTGGCCAGATGGTAGGCCTCAATTTGGGGACAACCTATCAGAGTATGACCCCGAATGGCCCATAGGTGGCGCTACAGCAACCAAAAGTTCAAAATCACTCATAACTCTTAGACCGCTTGTCCCAGGATCAAGTGTCTTATATCGTTGGAATCCTTGGCTCAAGGCGGACAAAATGGCTATCTCCGATTTGGATGTAGGCAGGGGACATTTTCTGCTATGTCGGATTTTGTCCAAAACCTACTTTTGCGAACTAGTCCCTGGTTTTTCGCCCGATCGGAACCAAACCAGTCTAGGACAATTCTCTGGACTCTCTAGATCAATAATTATCGAAAAAAAGTTGAACTTTTGCATTTGGGTGGCTGTAACAGGGTCATTTAGAAAAGGGGCGTGGCAAAATACACTAAAAAGCCTATACATCCCAAATGAAAACTCAGAACTTCACCAAAATTGATGAGCATATGTGTCAGAACATGGTGAGGAAGCATGCAGAGTTTCATGGAGATCGGACCACAGGTGGCGCTATAACTGGCAAAAAGCCTTCATTCTTATTAGGGGTTCAAGCATGAAATGCTGAAACCCTATTGTAATTGTAAGGATTCGTAAAACGCATCGTGCAGGACAAACCGTAAGGCCTAGAGACTTGAAACCTGGCCAGATGGTAGGCCTCAATTTGGGGACAACCTATCAGAGTATGACCCCGAATGGCCCATAGGTGGCGCTACAGCAACCAAAAGTTCAAAATCACTCATAACTCTTAGACCGCTTGTCCCAGGATCAAGTGTCTTATATCGTTGGAATCCTTGGCTCAAGGCGGACAAAATGGCTATCTCCGATTTGGATGTAGGCAGGGGAAATTTTCTGCTATGTCGGATTTTGTCCAAAACCTACTTTTGCGAACTAGTCCCTGGTTTTTCGCCCGATCGGAACCAAACCAGTCTAGGACAATTCTCTGGACTCTCTAGATCAATAATTATCGAAAAAAAGTTGAACTTTTGCATTTGGGTGGCTGTAACAGGGTCATTTAGAAAAGGGGCGTGGCAAAATACACTAAAAAGCCTATACATCCCAAATGAAAACTCAGAACTTCACCAAAATTGATGAGCATATGTGTCAGAACATGGTGAGGAAGCATGCAGAGTTTCATGGAGATCGGACCACAGGTGGCGCTATAACTGGCAAAAAGCCTTCATTCTTATTAGGGGTTCAAGCATGAAATGCTGAAACCCTATTGTAATTGTAAGGATTCGTAAAACGCATCGTGCAGGACAAACCGTAAGGCCTAGAGACTTGAAACCTGGCCAGATGGTAGGCCTCAATTTGGGGACAACCTATCAGAGTATGACCCCGAATGGCCCATAGGTGGCGCTACAGCAACCAAAAGTTCAAAATCACTCATAACTCTTAGACCGCTTGTCCCAGGATCAAGTGTCTTATATCGTTGGAATCCTTGGCTCAAGGCGGACAAAATGGCTATCTCCGATTTGGATGTAGGCAGGGGAAATTTTCTGCTATGTCGGATTTTGTCCAAAACCTACTTTTGCGAACTAGTCCCTGGTTTTTCGCCCGATCGGAACCAAACCAGTCTAGGACAATTCTCTGGACTCTCTAGATCAATAATTATCGAAAAAAAGTTGAACTTTTGCATTTGGGTGGCTGTAACAGGGTCATTTAGAAAAGGGGCGTGGCAAAATACACTAAAAAGCCTATACATCCCAAATGAAAACTCAGAACTTCACCAAAATTGATGAGCATATGTGTCAGAACATGGTGAGGAAGCATGCAGAGTTTCATGGAGATCGGACCACAGGTGGCGCTATAACTGGCAAAAAGCCTTCATTCTTATTAGGGGTTCAAGCATGAAATGCTGAAACCCTATTGTAATTGTAAGGATTCGTAAAACGCATCGTGCAGGACAAACCGTAAGGCCTAGAGACTTGAAACCTGGCCAGATGGTAGGCCTCAATTTGGGGACAACCTATCAGAGTATGACCCCGAATGGCCCATAGGTGGCGCTACAGCAACCAAAAGTTCAAAATCACTCATAACTCTTAGACCGCTTGTCCCAGGATCAAGTGTCTTATATCGTTGGAATCCTTGGCTCAAGGCGGACAAAATGGCTATCTCCGATTTGGATGTAGGCAGGGGAAATTTTCTGCTATGTCGGATTTTGTCCAAAACCTACTTTTGCGAACTAGTCCCTGGTTTTTCGCCCGATCGGAACCAAACCAGTCTAGGACAATTCTCTGGACTCTCTAGATCAATAATTATCGAAAAAAAGTTGAACTTTTGCATTTGGGTGGCTGTAACAGGGTCATTTAGAAAAGGGGCGTGGCAAAATACACTAAAAAGCCTATACATCCCAAATGAAAACTCAGAACTTCACCAAAATTGATGAGCATATGTGTCAGAACATGGTGAGGAAGCATGCAGAGTTTCATGGAGATCGGACCACAGGTGGCGCTATAACTGGCAAAAAGCCTTCATTCTTATTAGGGGTTCAAGCATGAAATGCTGAAACCCTATTGTAATTGTAAGGATTCGTAAAACGCATCGTGCAGGACAAACCGTAAGGCCTAGAGACTTGAAACCTGGCCAGATGGTAGGCCTCAATTTGGGGACAACCTATCAGAGTATGACCCCGAATGGCCCATAGGTGGCGCTACAGCAACCAAAAGTTCAAAATCACTCATAACTCTTAGACCGCTTGTCCCAGGATCAAGTGTCTTATATCGTTGGAATCCTTGGCTCAAGGCGGACAAAATGGCTATCTCCGATTTGGATGTAGGCAGGGGAAATTTTCTGCTATGTCGGATTTTGTCCAAAACCTACTTTTGCGAACTAGTCCCTGGTTTTTCGCCCGATCGGAACCAAACCAGTCTAGGACAATTCTCTGGACTCTCTAGATCAATAATTATCGAAAAAAAGTTGAACTTTTGCATTTGGGTGGCTGTAACAGGGTCATTTAGAAAAGGGGCGTGGCAAAATACACTAAAAAGCCTATACATCCCAAATGAAAACTCAGAACTTCACCAAAATTGATGAGCATATGTGTCAGAACATGGTGAGGAAGCATGCAGAGTTTCATGGAGATCGGACCACAGGTGGCGCTATAACTGGCAAAAAGCCTTCATTCTTATTAGGGGTTCAAGCATGAAATGCTGAAACCCTATTGTAATTGTAAGGATTCGTAAAACGCATCGTGCAGGACAAACCGTAAGGCCTAGAGACTTGAAACCTGGCCAGATGGTAGGCCTCAATTTGGGGACAACCTATCAGAGTATGACCCCGAATGGCCCATAGGTGGCGCTACAGCAACCAAAAGTTCAAAATCACTCATAACTCTTAGACCGCTTGTCCCAGGATCAAGTGTCTTATATCGTTGGAATCCTTGGCTCAAGGCGGACAAAATGGCTATCTCCGATTTGGATGTAGGCAGGGGAAATTTTCTGCTATGTCGGATTTTGTCCAAAACCTACTTTTGCGAACTAGTCCCTGGTTTTTCGCCCGATCGGAACCAAACCAGTCTAGGACAATTCTCTGGACTCTCTAGATCAATAATTATCGAAAAAAAGTTGAACTTTTGCATTTGGGTGGCTGTAACAGGGTCATTTAGAAAAGGGGCGTGGCAAAATACACTAAAAAGCCTATACATCCCAAATGAAAACTCAGAACTTCACCAAAATTGATGAGCATATGTGTCAGAACATGGTGAGGAAGCATGCAGAGTTTCATGGAGATCGGACCACAGGTGGCGCTATAACTGGCAAAAAGCCTTCATTCTTATTAGGGGTTCAAGCATGAAATGCTGAAACCCTATTGTAATTGTAAGGATTCGTAAAACGCATCGTGCAGGACAAACCGTAAGGCCTAGAGACTTGAAACCTGGCCAGATGGTAGGCCTCAATTTGGGGACAACCTATCAGAGTATGACCCCGAATGGCCCATAGGTGGCGCTACAGCAACCAAAAGTTCAAAATCACTCATAACTCTTAGACCGCTTGTCCCAGGATCAAGTGTCTTATATCGTTGGAATCCTTGGCTCAAGGCGGACAAAATGGCTATCTCCGATTTGGATGTAGGCAGGGGAAATTTTCTGCTATGTCGGATTTTGTCCAAAACCTACTTTTGCGAACTAGTCCCTGGTTTTTCGCCCGATCGGAACCAAACCAGTCTAGGACAATTCTCTGGACTCTCTAGATCAATAATTATCGAAAAAAAGTTGAACTTTTGCATTTGGGTGGCTGTAACAGGGTCATTTAGAAAAGGGGCGTGGCAAAATACACTAAAAAGCCTATACATCCCAAATGAAAACTCAGAACTTCACCAAAATTGATGAGCATATGTGTCAGAACATGGTGAGGAAGCATGCAGAGTTTCATGGAGATCGGACCACAGGTGGCGCTATAACTGGCAAAAAGCCTTCATTCTTATTAGGGGTTCAAGCATGAAATGCTGAAACCCTATTGTAATTGTAAGGATTCGTAAAACGCATCGTGCAGGACAAACCGTAAGGCCTAGAGACTTGAAACCTGGCCAGATGGTAGGCCTCAATTTGGGGACAACCTATCAGAGTATGACCCCGAATGGCCCATAGGTGGCGCTACAGCAACCAAAAGTTCAAAATCACTCATAACTCTTAGACCGCTTGTCCCAGGATCAAGTGTCTTATATCGTTGGAATCCTTGGCTCAAGGCGGACAAAATGGCTATCTCCGATTTGGATGTAGGCAGGGGAAATTTTCTGCTATGTCGGATTTTGTCCAAAACCTACTTTTGCGAACTAGTCCCTGGTTTTTCGCCCGATCGGAACCAAACCAGTCTAGGACAATTCTCTGGACTCTCTAGATCAATAATTATCGAAAAAAAGTTGAACTTTTGCATTTGGGTGGCTGTAACAGGGTCATTTAGAAAAGGGGCGTGGCAAAATACACTAAAAAGCCTATACATCCCAAATGAAAACTCAGAACTTCACCAAAATTGATGAGCATATGTGTCAGAACATGGTGAGGAAGCATGCAGAGTTTCATGGAGATCGGACCACAGGTGGCGCTATAACTGGCAAAAAGCCTTCATTCTTATTAGGGGTTCAAGCATGAAATGCTGAAACCCTATTGTAATTGTAAGGATTCGTAAAACGCATCGTGCAGGACAAACCGTAAGGCCTAGAGACTTGAAACCTGGCCAGATGGTAGGCCTCAATTTGGGGACAACCTATCAGAGTATGACCCCGAATGGCCCATAGGTGGCGCTACAGCAACCAAAAGTTCAAAATCACTCATAACTCTTAGACCGCTTGTCCCAGGATAAAGTGTCTTATATCGCTGGAATCCTTGGCTCAAGGCGGACAAAATGGCTATCTCCGATTTGGATGTAGGCAGGGGAAATTTTCTGCTATGTCGGATTTTGTCCAAAACCTACTTTTGCGAACTAGTCCCTGGTTTTTCGCCCGATCGGAACCAAACCAGTCTAGGACAATTCTCTGGACTCTCTAGATCAATAATTATCGAAAAAAAGTTGAACTTTTGCATTTGGGTGGCTGTAACAGGGTCATTTAGAAAAGGGGCGTGGCAAAATACACTAAAAAGCCTATACATCCCAAATGAAAACTCAGAACTTCACCAAAATTGATGAGCATATGTGTCAGAACATGGTGAGGAAGCATGCAGAGTTTCATGGAGATCGGACCACAGGTGGCGCTATAACTGGCAAAAAGCCTTCATTCTTATTAGGGGTTCAAGCATGAAATGCTGAAACCCTATTGTAATTGTAAGGATTCGTAAAACGCATCGTGCAGGACAAACCGTAAGGCCTAGAGACTTGAAACCTGGCCAGATGGTAGGCCTCAATTTGGGGACAACCTATCAGAGTATGACCCCGAATGGCCCATAGGTGGCGCTACAGCAACCAAAAGTTCAAAATCACTCATAACTCTTAGACCGCTTGTCCCAGGATCAAGTGTCTTATATCGTTGGAATCCTTGGCTCAAGGCGGACAAAATGGCTATCTCCGATTTGGATGTAGGCAGGGGACATTTTCTGCTATGTCGGATTTTGTCCAAAACCTACTTTTGCGAACTAGTCCCTGGTTTTTCGCCCGATCGGAACCAAACCAGTCTAGGACAATTCTCTGGACTCTCTAGATCAATAATTATCGAAAAAAAGTTGAACTTTTGCATTTGGGTGGCTGTAACAGGGTCATTTAGAAAAGGGGCGTGGCAAAATACACTAAAAAGCCTATACATCCCAAATGAAAACTCAGAACTTCACCAAAATTGATGAGCATATGTGTCAGAACATGGTGAGGAAGCATGCAGAGTTTCATGGAGATCGGACCACAGGTGGCGCTATAACTGGCAAAAAGCCTTCATTCTTATTAGGGGTTCAAGCATGAAATGCTGAAACCCTATTGTAATTGTAAGGATTCGTAAAACGCATCGTGCAGGACAAACCGTAAGGCCTAGAGACTTGAAACCTGGCCAGATGGTAGGCCTCAATTTGGGGACAACCTATCAGAGTATGACCCCGAATGGCCCATAGGTGGCGCTACAGCAACCAAAAGTTCAAAATCACTCATAACTCTTAGACCGCTTGTCCCAGGATCAAGTGTCTTATATCGTTGGAATCCTTGGCTCAAGGCGGACAAAATGGCTATCTCCGATTTGGATGTAGGCAGGGGAAATTTTCTGCTATGTCGGATTTTGTCCAAAACCTACTTTTGCGAACTAGTCCCTGGTTTTTCGCCCGATCGGAACCAAACCAGTCTAGGACAATTCTCTGGACTCTCTAGATCAATAATTATCGAAAAAAAGTTGAACTTTTGCATTTGGGTGGCTGTAACAGGGTCATTTAGAAAAGGGGCGTGGCAAAATACACTAAAAAGCCTATACATCCCAAATGAAAACTCAGAACTTCACCAAAATTGATGAGCATATGTGTCAGAACATGGTGAGGAAGCATGCAGAGTTTCATGGAGATCGGACCACAGGTGGCGCTATAACTGGCAAAAAGCCTTCATTCTTATTAGGGGTTCAAGCATGAAATGCTGAAACCCTATTGTAATTGTAAGGATTCGTAAAACGCATCGTGCAGGACAAACCGTAAGGCCTAGAGACTTGAAACCTGGCCAGATGGTAGGCCTCAATTTGGGGACAACCTATCAGAGTATGACCCCGAATGGCCCATAGGTGGCGCTACAGCAACCAAAAGTTCAAAATCACTCATAACTCTTAGACCGCTTGTCCCAGGATCAAGTGTCTTATATCGTTGGAATCCTTGGCTCAAGGCGGACAAAATGGCTATCTCCGATTTGGATGTAGGCAGGGGAAATTTTCTGCTATGTCGGATTTTGTCCAAAACCTACTTTTGCGAACTAGTCCCTGGTTTTTCGCCCGATCGGAACCAAACCAGTCTAGGACAATTCTCTGGACTCTCTAGATCAATAATTATCGAAAAAAAGTTGAACTTTTGCATTTGGGTGGCTGTAACAGGGTCATTTAGAAAAGGGGCGTGGCAAAATACACTAAAAAGCCTATACATCCCAAATGAAAACTCAGAACTTCACCAAAATTGATGAGCATATGTGTCAGAACATGGTGAGGAAGCATGCAGAGTTTCATGGAGATCGGACCACAGGTGGCGCTATAACTGGCAAAAAGCCTTCATTCTTATTAGGGGTTCAAGCATGAAATGCTGAAACCCTATTGTAATTGTAAGGATTCGTAAAACGCATCGTGCAGGACAAACCGTAAGGCCTAGAGACTTGAAACCTGGCCAGATGGTAGGCCTCAATTTGGGGACAACCTATCAGAGTATGACCCCGAATGGCCCATAGGTGGCGCTACAGCAACCAAAAGTTCAAAATCACTCATAACTCTTAGACCGCTTGTCCCAGGATCAAGTGTCTTATATCGTTGGAATCCTTGGCTCAAGGCGGACAAAATGGCTATCTCCGATTTGGATGTAGGCAGGGGAAATTTTCTGCTATGTCGGATTTTGTCCAAAACCTACTTTTGCGAACTAGTCCCTGGTTTTTCGCCCGATCGGAACCAAACCAGTCTAGGACAATTCTCTGGACTCTCTAGATCAATAATTATCGAAAAAAAGTTGAACTTTTGCATTTGGGTGGCTGTAACAGGGTCATTTAGAAAAGGGGCGTGGCAAAATACACTAAAAAGCCTATACATCCCAAATGAAAACTCAGAACTTCACCAAAATTGATGAGCATATGTGTCAGAACATGGTGAGGAAGCATGCAGAGTTTCATGGAGATCGGACCACAGGTGGCGCTATAACTGGCAAAAAGCCTTCATTCTTATTAGGGGTTCAAGCATGAAATGCTGAAACCCTATTGTAATTGTAAGGATTCGTAAAACGCATCGTGCAGGACAAACCGTAAGGCCTAGAGACTTGAAACCTGGCCAGATGGTAGGCCTCAATTTGGGGACAACCTATCAGAGTATGACCCCGAATGGCCCATAGGTGGCGCTACAGCAACCAAAAGTTCAAAATCACTCATAACTCTTAGACCGCTTGTCCCAGGATCAAGTGTCTTATATCGTTGGAATCCTTGGCTCAAGGCGGACAAAATGGCTATCTCCGATTTGGATGTAGGCAGGGGAAATTTTCTGCTATGTCGGATTTTGTCCAAAACCTACTTTTGCGAACTAGTCCCTGGTTTTTCGCCCGATCGGAACCAAACCAGTCTAGGACAATTCTCTGGACTCTCTAGATCAATAATTATCGAAAAAAAGTTGAACTTTTGCATTTGGGTGGCTGTAACAGGGTCATTTAGAAAAGGGGCGTGGCAAAATACACTAAAAAGCCTATACATCCCAAATGAAAACTCAGAACTTCACCAAAATTGATGAGCATATGTGTCAGAACATGGTGAGGAAGCATGCAGAGTTTCATGGAGATCGGACCACAGGTGGCGCTATAACTGGCAAAAAGCCTTCATTCTTATTAGGGGTTCAAGCATGAAATGCTGAAACCCTATTGTAATTGTAAGGATTCGTAAAACGCATCGTGCAGGACAAACCGTAAGGCCTAGAGACTTGAAACCTGGCCAGATGGTAGGCCTCAATTTGGGGACAACCTATCAGAGTATGACCCCGAATGGCCCATAGGTGGCGCTACAGCAACCAAAAGTTCAAAATCACTCATAACTCTTAGACCGCTTGTCCCAGGATAAAGTGTCTTATATCGCTGGAATCCTTGGCTCAAGGCGGACAAAATGGCTATCTCCGATTTGGATGTAGGCAGGGGAAATTTTCTGCTATGTCGGATTTTGTCCAAAACCTACTTTTGCGAACTAGTCCCTGGTTTTTCGCCCGATCGGAACCAAACCAGTCTAGGACAATTCTCTGGACTCTCTAGATCAATAATTATCGAAAAAAAGTTGAACTTTTGCATTTGGGTGGCTGTAACAGGGTCATTTAGAAAAGGGGCGTGGCAAAATACACTAAAAAGCCTATACATCCCAAATGAAAACTCAGAACTTCACCAAAATTGATGAGCATATGTGTCAGAACATGGTGAGGAAGCATGCAGAGTTTCATGGAGATCGGACCACAGGTGGCGCTATAACTGGCAAAAAGCCTTCATTCTTATTAGGGGTTCAAGCATGAAATGCTGAAACCCTATTGTAATTGTAAGGATTCGTAAAACGCATCGTGCAGGACAAACCGTAAGGCCTAGAGACTTGAAACCTGGCCAGATGGTAGGCCTCAATTTGGGGACAACCTATCAGAGTATGACCCCGAATGGCCCATAGGTGGCGCTACAGCAACCAAAAGTTCAAAATCACTCATAACTCTTAGACCGCTTGTCCCAGGATCAAGTGTCTTATATCGTTGGAATCCTTGGCTCAAGGCGGACAAAATGGCTATCTCCGATTTGGATGTAGGCAGGGGACATTTTCTGCTATGTCGGATTTTGTCCAAAACCTACTTTTGCGAACTAGTCCCTGGTTTTTCGCCCGATCGGAACCAAACCAGTCTAGGACAATTCTCTGGACTCTCTAGATCAATAATTATCGAAAAAAAGTTGAACTTTTGCATTTGGGTGGCTGTAACAGGGTCATTTAGAAAAGGGGCGTGGCAAAATACACTAAAAAGCCTATACATCCCAAATGAAAACTCAGAACTTCACCAAAATTGATGAGCATATGTGTCAGAACATGGTGAGGAAGCATGCAGAGTTTCATGGAGATCGGACCACAGGTGGCGCTATAACTGGCAAAAAGCCTTCATTCTTATTAGGGGTTCAAGCATGAAATGCTGAAACCCTATTGTAATTGTAAGGATTCGTAAAACGCATCGTGCAGGACAAACCGTAAGGCCTAGAGACTTGAAACCTGGCCAGATGGTAGGCCTCAATTTGGGGACAACCTATCAGAGTATGACCCCGAATGGCCCATAGGTGGCGCTACAGCAACCAAAAGTTCAAAATCACTCATAACTCTTAGACCGCTTGTCCCAGGATCAAGTGTCTTATATCGCTGGAATCCTTGGCTCAAGGCGGACAAAATGGCTATCTCCGATTTGGATGTAGGCAGGGGAAATTTTCTGCTATGTCGGATTTTGTCCAAAACCTACTTTTGCGAACTAGTCCCTGGTTTTTCGCCCGATCGGAACCAAACCAGTCTAGGACAATTCTCTGGACTCTCTAGATCAATAATTATCGAAAAAAAGTTGAACTTTTGCATTTGGGTGGCTGTAACAGGGTCATTTAGAAAAGGGGCGTGGCAAAATACACTAAAAAGCCTATACATCCCAAATGAAAACTCAGAACTTCACCAAAATTGATGAGCATATGTGTCAGAACATGGTGAGGAAGCATGCAGAGTTTCATGGAGATCGGACCACAGGTGGCGCTATAACTGGCAAAAAGCCTTCATTCTTATTAGGGGTTCAAGCATGAAATGCTGAAACCCTATTGTAATTGTAAGGATTCGTAAAACGCATCGTGCAGGACAAACCGTAAGGCCTAGAGACTTGAAACCTGGCCAGATGGTAGGCCTCAATTTGGGGACAACCTATCAGAGTATGACCCCGAATGGCCCATAGGTGGCGCTACAGCAACCAAAAGTTCAAAATCACTCATAACTCTTAGACCGCTTGTCCCAGGATCAAGTGTCTTATATCGCTGGAATCCTTGGCTCAAGGCGGACAAAATGGCTATCTCCGATTTGGATGTAGGCAGGGGAAATTTTCTGCTATGTCGGATTTTGTCCAAAACCTACTTTTGCGAACTAGTCCCTGGTTTTTCGCCCGATCGGAACCAAACCAGTCTAGGACAATTCTCTGGACTCTCTAGATCAATAATTATCGAAAAAAAGTTGAACTTTTGCATTTGGGTGGCTGTAACAGGGTCATTTAGAAAAGGGGCGTGGCAAAATACACTAAAAAGCCTATACATCCCAAATGAAAACTCAGAACTTCACCAAAATTGATGAGCATATGTGTCAGAACATGGTGAGGAAGCATGCAGAGTTTCATGGAGATCGGACCACAGGTGGCGCTATAACTGGCAAAAAGCCTTCATTCTTATTAGGGGTTCAAGCATGAAATGCTGAAACCCTATTGTAATTGTAAGGATTCGTAAAACGCATCGTGCAGGACAAACCGTAAGGCCTAGAGACTTGAAACCTGGCCAGATGGTAGGCCTCAATTTGGGGACAACCTATCAGAGTATGACCCCGAATGGCCCATAGGTGGCGCTACAGCAACCAAAAGTTCAAAATCACTCATAACTCTTAGACCGCTTGTCCCAGGATCAAGTGTCTTATATCGTTGGAATCCTTGGCTCAAGGCGGACAAAATGGCTATCTCCGATTTGGATGTAGGCAGGGGAAATTTTCTGCTATGTCGGATTTTGTCCAAAACCTACTTTTGCGAACTAGTCCCTGGTTTTTCGCCCGATCAGAACCAAACCAGTCTAGGACAATTCTCTGGACTCTCTAGATCAATAATTATCGAAAAAAAGTTGAACTTTTGCATTTGGGTGGCTGTAACAGGGTCATTTAGAAAAGGGGCGTGGCAAAATACACTAAAAAGCCTATACATCCCAAATGAAAACTCAGAACTTCACCAAAATTGATGAGCATATGTGTCAGAACATGGTGAGGAAGCATGCAGAGTTTCATGGAGATCGGACCACAGGTGGCGCTATAACTGGCAAAAAGCCTTCATTCTTATTAGGGGTTCAAGCATGAAATGCTGAAACCCTATTGTAATTGTAAGGATTCGTAAAACGCATCGTGCAGGACAAACCGTAAGGCCTAGAGACTTGAAACCTGGCCAGATGGTAGGCCTCAATTTGGGGACAACCTATCAGAGTATGACCCCGAATGGCCCATAGGTGGCGCTACAGCAACCAAAAGTTCAAAATCACTCATAACTCTTAGACCGCTTGTCCCAGGATCAAGTGTCTTATATCGTTGGAATCCTTGGCTCAAGGCGGACAAAATGGCTATCTCCGATTTGGATGTAGGCAGGGGAAATTTTCTGCTATGTCGGATTTTGTCCAAAACCTACTTTTGCGAACTAGTCCCTGGTTTTTCGCCCGATCGGAACCAAACCAGTCTAGGACAATTCTCTGGACTCTCTAGATCAATAATTATCGAAAAAAAGTTGAACTTTTGCATTTGGGTGGCTGTAACAGGGTCATTTAGAAAAGGGGTGTGGCAAAATACACTAAAAAGCCTATACATCCCAAATGAAAACTCAGAACTTCACCAAAATTGATGAGCATATGTGTCAGAACATGGTGAGGAAGCATGCAGAGTTTCATGGAGATCGGACCACAGGTGGCGCTATAACTGGCAAAAAGCCTTCATTCTTATTAGGGGTTCAAGCATGAAATGCTGAAACCCTATTGTAATTGTAAGGATTCGTAAAACGCATCGTGCAGGACAAACCGTAAGGCCTAGAGACTTGAAACCTGGCCAGATGGTAGGCCTCAATTTGGGGACAACCTATCAGAGTATGACCCCGAATGGCCCATAGGTGGCGCTACAGCAACCAAAAGTTCAAAATCACTCATAACTCTTAGACCGCTTGTCCCAGGATCAAGTGTCTTATATCGTTGGAATCCTTGGCTCAAGGCGGACAAAATGGCTATCTCCGATTTGGATGTAGGCAGGGGAAATTTTCTGCTATGTCGGATTTTGTCCAAAACCTACTTTTGCGAACTAGTCCCTGGTTTTTCGCCCGATCGGAACCAAACCAGTCTAGGACAATTCTCTGGACTCTCTAGATCAATAATTATCGAAAAAAAGTTGAACTTTTGCATTTGGGTGGCTGTAACAGGGTCATTTAGAAAAGGGGCGTGGCAAAATACACTAAAAAGCCTATACATCCCAAATGAAAACTCAGAACTTCACCAAAATTGATGAGCATATGTGTCAGAACATGGTGAGGAAGCATGCAGAGTTTCATGGAGATCGGACCACAGGTGGCGCTATAACTGGCAAAAAGCCTTCATTCTTATTAGGGGTTCAAGCATGAAATGCTGAAACCCTATTGTAATTGTAAGGATTCGTAAAACGCATCGTGCAGGACAAACCGTAAGGCCTAGAGACTTGAAACCTGGCCAGATGGTAGGCCTCAATTTGGGGACAACCTATCAGAGTATGACCCCGAATGGCCCATAGGTGGCGCTACAGCAACCAAAAGTTCAAAATCACTCATAACTCTTAGACCGCTTGTCCCAGGATCAAGTGTCTTATATCGTTGGAATCCTTGGCTCAAGGCGGACAAAATGGCTATCTCCGATTTGGATGTAGGCAGGGGAAATTTTCTGCTATGTCGGATTTTGTCCAAAACCTACTTTTGCGAACTAGTCCCTGGTTTTTCGCCCGATCGGAACCAAACCAGTCTAGGACAATTCTCTGGACTCTCTAGATCAATAATTATCGAAAAAAAGTTGAACTTTTGCATTTGGGTGGCTGTAACAGGGTCATTTAGAAAAGGGGCGTGGCAAAATACACTAAAAAGCCTATACATCCCAAATGAAAACTCAGAACTTCACCAAAATTGATGAGCATATGTGTCAGAACATGGTGAGGAAGCATGCAGAGTTTCATGGAGATCGGACCACAGGTGGCGCTATAACTGGCAAAAAGCCTTCATTCTTATTAGGGGTTCAAGCATGAAATGCTGAAACCCTATTGTAATTGTAAGGATTCGTAAAACGCATCGTGCAGACCAAACCGTAAGAGCTGGAACCTTGAAACTTGGCCAAATGGTAGTCCTCAATTTGGGGAGAACCTATCAAAGTATGACTCAGATTGGCCCATAGGTGGCGCTATAGCAACCAAAAGCGCGAAACTGCTCATAACTCCTAGAACGTATGTCCTAGACTCAAGTGTCCTATATCATTGGAAAGCTGGACGCCTGAAGGTCAAAACGTATATCTCCGATTTTATTTCAGGTATGCAAATTTTTCCGCCATTTTGAATTTTGTCAAAAACCTACTTTTGCGAACTAGTCCCTGGTTTTTCGCCCGATCGGAACCAAACCAGTGCAGAAATGTTCTTTGGAGTCTGAAGATCAATAATTATCGAAAAAAAGTCGAAATTTCGATTCCTGGTCGCTAGGGGGTGATAAATTAATGTTGTGGGAGGAGCCTATTTTACTAAAATGGCTATAACTCAAAAAGGAAATGAGATATCTTCACCAAACTTGGTGCACATGTGTATGAGTTCAATCTGGGGTCATAGTAAAAAAATTGCGACGATTGATCACTAGGTGGCGCTATAACATGAAAAAAACATGAAAAGGGCTATGACCACGTGACCGTTTGTCCGATTGACTTGAAAATTGGTATGCAGTGTCTTGGTCCAAGGTGCCATGTATGTCTATGAGGACATTGGCGTATCTCGAAAAACATGGCCGCCATCGACCAATGAAATTTGAGCACCTATTAGACAAGGCTAACGGAGGCCGATCGGAACGAAACTCGATGGGCATGTTCGACTCATGGCCCTAGAGGTCTGTAAGAGTTTTGAACGAAATCGGCCACTAGTTGGCGCTAACGAGTTTTATGGGTCTGTAATCACGTGGTGTTACACTTATCGTCACAAAATGCATATCATCTGATAGAACTGCTCATGCTGAACAACTTTGCCTCAAGAACTAATGCTGTCAATTAAACCGTTTATTAAATATTTGTAATTATGTTAAAAACCTACTTTTGCGAACTAGTCCTAGGTTTTTTGCCCGATCGAAACCAGACCAGTCTAGGACAATTCTCTGGACACACTAGATCAATAATTATCAAAAAAAAGTTGAACTTTTGCATGTAGATGGCTGTAAGAGGGTCATTTAGAAAAGGGGCGTGGCAAAAAACACTAAAAAGCCTATAAATCCTAAATGAAAACTCAGAACTTCACAAAAATTGGTGAGCATATGTGACATAACATCATTAACAAGCATGCCAATTTTTATGAAGATCGGACGATAGGTGGCGCTATAACTGCTAAAAAGCTTTAAAACCATATATTTCCTATTGTATTTCCTGTAAATGGTCTTTTCCATCTATTATGTTAGTAGTTACATGCTTGCTAAATAAAAGTTAATCACTTTTGATGCTTTTGTGCTTAAAGGCCTTAACTGCTTGAACCCCGATAAATGCTGCTTGCAGCTTTAATTAGGGGTTCAAGCACGAAGTGCTGAAACCCTATTGTAATTGTGCTGATTTTTATTATTAGGGGTTCAAGCACGAAGTGCTGAAACCCTATTGTAATTGTACTGATTTTTATTAGGGGTTCAAGCACGAAGTGCTGAAACCCTATTGTTATTGTAAGGATTTTTATTATTATTATTATTATTTTCCCCTAAAACGCATCGTACAGCCCAAACCGTAAGTGCTAGAGACTTGAAACTTTGCCAGATGGTAGTACAAAAATCGAGGAGAGGTTATCAAAATATGAGCCAGATTGGCCAATAGGTGGCGCTACAGTGCAAAAACCAAAAAAATGGCATATTTTTGCTTAAATCTCACCAACCATTTGTCACAGACTCAAGTGTCTTATATCATTGGAATCCTTGGCTCAAGCCGAACAAAAAAGGCCTCAAGGATTTCCTTTCCGGTATGCAAATTTTCCGCCATTTTGGATTTTGTCCAAAACCTACTTTTGCGAACTAGTCCTAGGTTTTTTGTCCGATCGGAACCAAACCAGTGCAGAAATGTTCTCTGGTCTCTGATTATAAATAATTATTAAAAAAAAGTTTAAATTTCGATTCACGGTCGCTAAGGGGCGCCAAAACGTTCGAAGGAGGCGGAGCTAGTTTTACTAAAATGGCTATAACTCCAGAAGTAAATGAGTTATCTTCACCAAACTTGGTACACATGTGTAAGAGGTCAATCTAAGGTCACAGTAAAGAAATCGCGGTGATTAGCCACATGGTGGCGCTATAACATTAAAAAAACATAAAACAGGCTATAACCACCTGACCGTTTGTCCGATTGACTTGAAAATTGGTATGCAGTGTCTTGGTCCAAGGTGCCATATATGTCTATGAGGACATTGGTGTATCTCAAAAAACATGGCCGCCATCGGCCAATGAAGTTTGAGCACCTATTAGACAAGGTTAACGGAGGCCAATCAGAACGAAACTCAGTGGGCATGTTCGACTCAAGCCCCTAGAGGTCTGTAAGAATTTTGAAAGAAATCGGCCACTAGTTGGCGCTAACGAGTTTAATGGCTCTGTAATCACGTGGTGTTACACTTATTGTCACAAAATGCATATCATTTGATAGATCTGCTCATGATGAACAACTTTGCCTCAAGAACTATTGCTGTCAATCAAACCGTTCATTAAATATTCGTAATTATGTTAAAAACCTACTTTTGCAAACTAGTCCTAGGTTTTTCGCCCGATCGGAACCAAACAAGTCTAGGACAATTCTATGGACTCTCTAGATAAATAATTATCAAAAAAAAGTTGAACTTTAGCATTTTTCGCATGGGTATATTGGGTCATAAAGAAAATGGGCGTGGCAAAATGCACTCAAAAGCTTATAAATCCTAAACGAAAACTCAGAACTTCACGAAAATTGGTGAGCATATGTGCCATAACATTCTAAAGAAGCATGTAAAATTTCATGAAGATCGGACGATAGGTGGCGCTATAACTGTTAAAAAGCTTTGAAAACCATATATTTCCTATGGTAAATTGCCTGTTTTGGCTGTAAATGGTCTTTTCCATCTATTATTTCAGTGGTTAAAAGCTTTCCAAATAAAACTTAATGTCTTAAATGCTTATGTGCTTAAAGGCCTTAAATGCTTGAACCCCGATAAATGCTGCTTGCAGCTTTAATTATTATTATTATTATTATTCTTCCGCCGTAAAACGCATCGTGCAGCCCAAACCGTAAGAGCTGGAACCTTGAAACTTTGCCAGATGGTAGTACAAAAATCGAGGAGAGGATCAGAGAATATGACCCCGATTGGCCCATAGGTGGCGCTATAGCAACCAAAAGCGCGAAACTGCTCATAACTCCTAGACCGTATGACGTAGACTCAAGTGTCTTATATCACTGGAAAGCTGGAAACCTGAAGGTCAAAACGTATATCTCCGA
This sequence comes from Rutilus rutilus, assembly GCF_951802725.1. NCBI lineage: Eukaryota > Metazoa > Chordata > Actinopteri > Cypriniformes > Leuciscidae > Rutilus > Rutilus rutilus. Next base: position 331,806 of record NW_028175486.1, on the reverse strand, counting down.
TTTCATTTCCTGTATGCAAATTGTCCGCCATTTTGAATTTAGTTAAAAACCTACTTTTGCGAACTAGTCCTAGGTTTTTTTTCCAATTGGATCCAAACCAGTGCAGAAATGTTCTCTGGAGTCTGAAAATCAATAATTATCGAAAAAAAGTCGAAATTTCGATTCCTGATTGCCAGGGGGTGATAAATTAATGTTGTGGGAGGAGCCTATTTTACTAAAATGGCTATAACTCGAGAAGGAAATTAGATATCTTCACCAAACTTGGTGCACATGTGTATGAGTTCAATCTGGGGTCACAGTAAAAAAATCGCGACGATTGAACACTAGGTGGCGCTATAACATGACAAAAACATGAAAACGGCTATGACCACGTGACCGTTAGTCCGATTGACTTGAAAATTGGTATGCAGTGTCTTGGTCCAAGGTGCCATGTATGTCTATGAGGACATTGGCGTATCTCGAAAAACATGGCCGCCATCGACCAATGAAATTTGAGCACCTATTAGACAAGGTTAACGGAGGCCGATCGGAACGAAACTCGATGGGCATGTTCGACTCATGGCCCTAGAGGTCTGTAAGAGTTTTGAAAGAAATCGGCCACTAGTTGGCGCTAACGAGTTTTATGGCTCTGTAATCACGTGGTATTACACTTATCGTCACAAAATGCATATCATCTGATAGATCTGCTCATGCTGAACAACTTTGCCTCAAGAACTAATGCTGTCAATTAAACCGGTTATTAAATATTCGTAATTATGTTATAAACCTACTTTTGCAAACTAGTCCTAGGTTTTTCGCCCGATCGAAACCAGACCAGTCTAGGACAATTCTCTGGACACTCTAGATGAATAATTATCAAAAAAAGTTGAACTTTTGCATGTAGATGGCTGTAATAGGGTCATTTAGAAAATGGGCGTGGCAAAAAAACATTAAAAAGCCTATAAATCCTAAATGAAAACTCAGAACTTCACAAAAATTGGTGAGCATATGTGACATAACATCATTAACAAGCATGCCAATTTTCATGGAGATCGGACGATAGGTGGCGCTATAACTGCTAAAAAGCTTTAAAACCATATATTTCCTATGGTATTTCCTGTAAATGGTCTTTTTCATCTATTATGTCAGTAGTTACATTCTTGGTAAATAAAACTTAATCACTTTTGATGCTTTTGTGCTTAAAGGCCTTAACTGCTTGAACCCCGATAAATGCTGCTTGCAGCTTTAATTAGGGGTTCAAGCATGAAATGCTGAAACCCTATTGTAATTGTAAGGATTTTTATTAGGGGTTCAAGCATGAAATGCTGAAACCCTATTGTAATTGTGCTGATTAGGGGTTCAAGCACGAAGTGCTGAAACCCTATTGTAATTGTACTGATTTTTAGGGGTTCAAGCACGAAGTGCTGAAACCCTATTGTAATTGTACTGATTTTTATTATTATTATTATTCTTCTGCCGTAAAACGCATCGTGCAGCCCAAACCGTAAGTGCTAGAGACTTGAAACTTGGCCAGAAGGTAGTACAAAAATCGAGGAGAGGTTCAGAGAGTATGACCCCGATTGGCCCATAGGTGGCGCTATAGTGCCAAAAACCAAAAAAAATCACGGTTTTGCTTAAATCTCCTTAACCCTTTGTCACAGACTCAAGTGTCTTATATCACTGTAATCCTTGTCTCAAGACGGACAAAATGTATATCTTCAATTTCATTTCCGGTATGCAAATTTTTCCGCCATTTTGAATTTTGTCTAAAACCTACTTTTGCAAACTAGTAGAGGGTTTTTTTGGCCAATCGGAACCAAACCAGTGCAGAAATGTTCTCTGGAGTCTGATTATCAGTAATTATCGAAAAAAAGTTGAAATTTCGATCCACGGTTGCTAAGGGGCGTCAAAACGTTCGCAGGAGGCGGAGCCAGTTTACTAAAATGGTTATAACTCATGAACGAAATTAGATATTTTCACCAAACTCGGAACACATGTGTATGAGTTCAATCTGGGGTCACAGTAAAAAAATCGCGACGATTGAACACTAGGTGGCGTTATAACATGAAAAAAACATGAAAAGGGCTATAACCACCTGACCGTTAGTCCAATTGACTTGAAAATTGGTATGCAGTCTCATGGTCCAGGGTGCCATGTGTGTGTATGAGGACATTGGCGTATCTCGAAAAACATGGCCGCCATCGGCCAATGAAGTTGAGCACCTATTAGACCAGGTTAACGGAGGCCGATCGGAACAAAACTCGATGGGCATGTTCAACTCATGGCCCTAGAGGTATGTAAGATTTTTGAAAGAAATCGGCCACTAGTTGGCGCTAACGAGTTTTATGGCTCTGTAATCACGTGGTGTTAAACTTATTGTCACATTATGCATATCATTTGATAGATCTGCTCATGCTGAACAACTTTGCCTCAAGAACCACTACTGTCAATCAAACTGTTCATTAAATATTCGCAAACATGTTAAAAACCTACTTTTGCGAACTAGTCCCTGGTTTTTTGCCCGATCAGAACCAGACCAGTCTAGGGTAATTCTCTGGACTCTCTAGATCAATAATTATCGAAAAAAAGTTGAACTTTTGCATTTGGATGGCTGTAATAGGGTCATTTAGAAAATGGGCGTGGCAAAATACACTAAAAAGCCTATAAATCCTAAATGAAAACTCAGAACTTCACAAAAATTGATGAGCATATGTGACATAACATGCTAAAGAAGCATGGACATTTTTATGGAGATCGGAGCATAGGTGGCGCTATAACTGTTAAAATGCTTTAAAGCCATATATTTCCTATGGTAAATTGCCTGTATTTGCTGTAAATGGTGTCTTCTATCTATTATCGTATAATGTTCATATCATAATGTTCAAAACCAGTGCAGCACAATTCTCTGAACTCTCTAGATCAATAATTATCAGAAAAAAAGTTTAACTTCTTCAAAAGGTGATTTTATATGAATATAATGACATATTAAGCCAATAAGTGGTATTTTACTGCCCCCTGCTGTCATTTCATCATACTACTCCCTAATATTGTTATAAAATTCATATTTAGACTTTATAAAATCATTATTTTAACATTTACAATCACATTTTGTCAAAACTCATCTATTGAGTATTACTATTGACAATTGTGTTACACTGAGATATGGAAATGGGCGAAAGTAAGTGAATGAAATGAAACGAAAGTATAACGGCATTTAAGCCACGCCCCCGAATACAAATTCATTCATAACTCGAAAACGGAAAGTCGTTGCGCGCTCAAATTTTGATGGTGAGGACCTCTCCGGGCTCTTGATCGAAACGTGTCGTCGCGGGCCTCGGGAGCGCGCCCCCCGCGCATCGCCAGCCCGCGGGACCCCCGATTTTGAACGGCCATTACTCCCGACCCAGACCACCCCGAACATTGTGTAAGAGCTCGTTGGAAAGGGCACGTCCTTGGCTAGCTTCGATTCAAATGTGGTGTTATCTGCCCTGGGCATTCCAGAGATAATAGCCCGAACAGATATGCCTTATAACAGTCATAACTCCCAGCCCCAATCGCCCAAAAACACCTTGATGGTCTCATTCAACAGGGCTCCTCAAGCACTATCTATGCTCTGAGTTTCAGAATTTTTCGCCTTTTGGTTCCTGAGATATAAGTAAAAAAACTAATTCCCATTCATTCATTCAAACACCTCAACTGTAAAATGTAAGCTATAATACCACTGTTGTCCACTAGAGGGAGCAGCAGGATTACGCATGATCTTTTAATTCGCTTCAGTATTGGGAAATAAACAAATGCTTTAAGAAGCAATCTTTTTTATTATGATGTTTTTTTTATTATGATATTTGTATATATTTTATTTTTTTATTATGATTATGAACGGTTTGATTGACATTAGTGATTCTTGAGGCAAAGTTGTTCAAGATGAGGAGATGAAGATATTTTCACAATATCACATCCTAAAAACATTGAAAACATATTTGTCTTTGTGTGTGTGTGTGTGTGTGTGTGTGTGTGTGTGTGTGTGTGGATGTGTTTGTGTTTGTGTGTGTGTCTGTGTGTGTAAGCATGCTTAATGGAAAGAACATGGAGAAACTGCTTTGTTTTACTGGTGGATAAAAAAGTCTTTCAAATGAAAGTGAGTCAATTAGTGGTCTTCTACTGCCCTCTGCAGGACATTCTACTTAATAAAATATTTTCATCTGTGCTTTTGCATTAGTTTTTGGACTATATCAAATTACTTGCATGAAAATCACCTATTATAACACAGTCATGTTTTGTCAAAGTTTATCACTTCATTTGTACTGAGCTCTCAGTTTGAACAATTCTGCCTCTCAGTGATTAATTTGAAATCTGAAAATGGTGTTATACAGAGGAGATTTGCAATTATCATTTTGTTACCTATCTTTTATTTTAAATATCTCCATCTACAACAAAATGTGTGTGCATGTGTGTGTTCAAGCATGGTTAGTGTATTAAGTATTATTGTTTAAGTATTATTGTTTTCATTTACATTTTAACCACCAGAAGAAGAACACTCATTGGTTCATTCTGCTCACTAAAATATTATATTTCATTTTTTTTCCATTTGAAATATTATTTAAACTTAATAAAATCATTAAAATAACATTTCAAATCATATTTTGTCTGTTTATAAATCCCACAGACTCACATTGGCTGCAATACTAATGTTTTTGTAAAACACAGACCTGATAGTCTAATCTGTGTGTATTGTGCATATATTATTGATATTATTACTATTGCAAATCATGTTATTGTAACTCATATCTTAATAGAATATTATTTGTAATTTTAATTCTTTATTTCTTAATTGTTTTTTTATGATTACTACAGATATTATCACCAAAGATATCAACTACACCTTCACTTTTAGTATTGACACGCTGCACACACAGCACAATCACACACTCACTAATGCATTCAAATAAATGTAATCTTACTGTGCTACTTTATTTGTACATGATTAGAATGAACAGAAATCTAAGAATATTTTTCTTCTTTTGTTAAAGCCATTTCAGACTCCAAGTAAGCATTATATTACTAATCATCTATTTTAAAGGTGCCATACAATTGAAAACTGTATTTATCTTGGCATAGTTGAATGATAAGAGTTCTGGACATGGAACTGACATACCGTGAGCCTCAAACACCATTGTTTCCTCCTTCTTGTGTAAATCTCCTGTTTGCAAAAGACCGCTGAAAAATGAGTGAATCCCACCATAACACCGACTGTGACGTTGGAGTCAGGATCATTAATATTTATACCCCCCAAATTTGCATTTTCCAGTCCATGTTCTAGGCCAGGCAGTGTTAATGTGGACCTGCACAGCCGAATCATCAGAAGATCTGCAGGTATTGTGAAGAAGCAAGCAAGGACAATAGTGAAAATGGCAGATCATGGATATAAATGTTATGTCTGAGGCTGTGCTGTGGATTTGAGAACTTTTCATTCCCTTCCCACAAAACTGTCAACAGGCATGGTTGATGTTTACAACAGGATACCTCACCATTTTAATTCAAAGCTGTTAGTTTGCTCTTAACGGAGGCCGATCAGAACGAAACTCGATGGGCATGTTCGACTCGTGGCCCTAGAGGTCTGTAAGAATTTTGAAAAATCAGCCACTAGTTGATGCTAACAGGTTTTACGGCTATGTAATCATGTGATGCATATCATTTGATAGATCTCCTCATACTGAACAACTTTGCCTCAAGAACTACTGCTGTCAATCAATTTGTTCATTAAATACTTGCGATTATGTTAAAAACCTACTTTTGCGAACTAGTCCTAGGTTTTTCGCCCGATCGGAAATATACCAGTGCAGTACAATTCTCTGGAAGCTCTAGATTATTAATTATATAAAAAACTTTAACTTTATCCATTGGGTAGCCATAACAGGATCATTTAGAAAATGGGTATGGCAAAAAACACTCAAAAGCCTGTAAATCCTAAACAAAAACTCAGACAACTCACTAAACTGCCTTATGTGCTTAAAGACCCTAAATGCTTGAACCCCGCTAAATGCTGCTTGCAGCTTTAATTATTATTATTATTATTATTATTTTTCTTCTGCCGTAAAACGCATCGTGCAGCCCAAACCGTAAGAGCTGGAGCTTTGAAACTTTGCCAGATGGTAGTACAAAAATCGAGGAGAGGTTATCAAATTATGACCCCGATTGGCCCATAGGTGGCGCTATAGCAACCAAAAGCGCGAAACTGCTCATAACTCCTAGACCGTAAGTCATAGACTCAAGTGTCTTATATCATTGGAAAGCTGGACGCCTGACGAAAAAAACGTATATCTCCGATTTTATTTCCGCCATGATAGATTTTCCGCCATTTTGAATTTTGTTGAAAACCTACTTTTGCGAACTAGTCCCTGGTTTTTCGCCCGATCGGAACCAAACCAGTGCAGAATTGTTCTCTGGTGTCTGAAGATCAATAATTATCGAAAAAATGTTGAAATTTCGATTCACGGTCGCTAGGGGGTGCAAAATTATCGTTGTGGGAGGAGCCTATTTTACTAAAACGGCTATAACTCAAGAAGTAATTCAGTAAACTTCACCAAACTTGGTACACATGTGTAGGAGGTCAATCTGAGGTCACAGTAAAAAAATTGCGTCGATTGGCCACATGGTGGCGCTATAAAACAAAAAAAACATATAGACGCCTGACCGTTAGTCCGATTGACTTGAAATTTGGTACGCAGTGTCTTGGCCCAAGGGGCCATGTGTGTCTAAAAGGATATTGGCGTATCTCGAAAAACATGGCCGCCATTGGCCAATGAGATTTGAGCACCTATTAGACAAGGTTAACGGAGGCCGATCGGAACGAAACTCGATGGGCATGTTCGACTCATGGCCCTAGAGGTCTGTAAGAATTTTGAAAGAAATCGGACACTAGTTGGCGCTAACGAGTTTTATTGCTCTGTAATCACGTGGTGTTACACTTATTGTCACAAAATGCATATCATTTGATAGATCTCCTCATGCTGAACAACTTTGCCTCAAGAACCATTGCTGTCAATCAAACCGTTCATTAAATATTCATGAATATGTTAAAAACCTACTTTTCCGAACTAGTCCCTGGTTTTTCGCCCGATCGGAACCAGACCAGTCTAGGACAATTCTCTGGACTCTCTAGATAAATAATTATCGAAAAAAAGTTGAACTTTTGCATTTGCCTGGCTGTAACAGGGTAATTTACAAAAGGGGCGTGGCAAAATACACTAAAATGCCTATAAATCATAAATGAAAACTCAGAACTTCACAAAAATTGGTGAGCATATGTGACATAACATCATTAACAAGCATGCCAAATTTTATGGAGATCGGACCAAAGGTGGCGCTATAACTGTTAAAAAGCTTTAAAACCATATATTTCCCATGGTAAACTGCCTGTATTGGCTGTAAATGGTCTTTTCCGTCTATTATGTCAATTGTTAAATGCCTGCTAAATAAAACTTAATGTCTTTTAATGCTTGTGTGCTTAAAGGCCTTAAAGGCCTTAACTGCTTGAACCCCGATAAATGCTGCTTGCAGCTTTAATTAGGGGTTCAAGCACGAAGTGCTGAAACCCTATTGTAATTGTACTGATTTTTATTATTATTTTTCTTCTCCGCTAAAACGCATCGTGCAGCCCAAACCGTAAGACCTGGAACCTTGAAACTTTGCCAGATGGTAGTCCTCAATTTGGGGAGAACCTATCAAAGTATGGCCCAGATTGGCCCATAGGTGGAGCTATAATGACCACATTTACTAAATTGCTCATAACTCCTAGACAGTTTGTCCTAGAATCTCAATTTTAGCATCACTGTGATCCCTGGCTCCAGACGGACAAAATGGCTATCTCCAAATTCCCCTACGAGCAAAAAAAAAAATTGTTATGGGCAAATTTGTCCAAAACCTACTTTGGCCAACTAGTCCCTGGTTTTTGACCCAATCGGAACCAGACCAGTCTAGGACAATTCTCTGGACTCTCTAGATCAATAATTATTGAAAAAAAGTTGAACTTTTGCATTGGCCTGGCTGTAACAGGGTCATTTAGGAAAGGGGTGGGACATAAAAACACTCAAAAGCCTATACAACCTAAGGGAAAACCCCAAACTTCACAAAAATCGATGAGCATATGTGTCAGAACATGGTGAAGAAGCATGCCAAGTTTCGTGAAGATCGGACAATAGGTGGCGCTATAACTGTCCAAAACGTCTCTTCTTATTAGGGGTTCAAGCACGAAGTGCTGAAACCCTATTGTAATTGTACTGATTTTTATTATTATTTTTCTTCTCCGCTAAAACGCATCGTGCAGCCCAAACCGTAAGACCTGGAACCTTGAAACTTTGCCAGATGGTAGTCCTCAATTTGGGGAGAACCTATCAAAGTATGGCCCAGATTGGCCCATAGGTGGAGCTATAATGACCACATTTACTAAATTGCTCATAACTCCTAGACAGTTTGTCCTAGAATCTCAATTTTAGCATCACTGTGATCCCTGGCTCCAGACGGACAAAATGGCTATCTCCAAATTCCCCTACGAGCAAAAAAAAAAATTGTTATGGGCAAATTTGTCCAAAACCTACTTTGGCCAACTAGTCCCTGGTTTTTGACCCAATCGGAACCAGACCAGTCTAGGACAATTCTCTGGACTCTCTAGATCAATAATTATTGAAAAAAAGTTGAACTTTTGCATTGGCCTGGCTGTAACAGGGTCATTTAGGAAAGGGGTGGGACATAAAAACACTCAAAAGCCTATACAACCTAAGGGAAAACCCCAAACTTCACAAAAATCGATGAGCATATGTGTCAGAACATGGTGAAGAAGCATGCCAAGTTTCGTGAAGATCGGACAATAGGTGGCGCTATAACTGTCCAAAACGTCTCTTCTTATTAGGGGTTCAAGCACGAAGTGCTGAAACCCTATTGTAATTGTACTGATTTTTATTATTATTTTTCTTCTCCGCTAAAACGCACCGTGCAGCCCAAACCGTAAGACCTGGAACCTTGAAACTTTGCCAGATGGTAGTCCTCAATTTGGGGAGAACCTATCAAAGTATGGCCCAGATTGGCCCATAGGTGGAGCTATAATGACCACATTTACTAAATTGCTCATAACTCCTAGACAGTTTGTCCTAGAATCTCAATTTTAGCATCACTGTGATCCCTGGCTCCAGACGGACAAAATGGCTATCTCCAAATTCCCCTACGAGCAAAAAAAAAAATTGTTATGGGCAAATTTGTCCAAAACCTACTTTGGCCAACTAGTCCCTGGTTTTTGACCCAATCGGAACCAGACCAGTCTAGGACAATTCTCTGGACTCTCTAGATCAATAATTATTGAAAAAAAGTTGAACTTTTGCATTGGCCTGGCTGTAACAGGGTCATTTAGGAAAGGGGTGGGACATAAAAACACTCAAAAGCCTATACAACCTAAGGGAAAACCCCAAACTTCACAAAAATCGATGAGCATATGTGTCAGAACATGGTGAAGAAGCATGCCAAGTTTCGTGAAGATCGGACAATAGGTGGCGCTATAACTGTCCAAAACGTCTCTTCTTATTAGGGGTTCAAGCACGAAGTGCTGAAACCCTATTGTAATTGTACTGATTTTTATTATTATTTTTCTTCTCCGCTAAAACGCATCGTGCAGCCCAAACCGTAAGACCTGGAACCTTGAAACTTTGCCAGATGGTAGTCCTCAATTTGGGGAGAACCTATCAAAGTATGGCCCAGATTGGCCCATAGGTGGAGCTATAATGACCACATTTACTAAATTGCTCATAACTCCTAGACAGTTTGTCCTAGAATCTCAATTTTAGCATCACTGTGATCCCTGGCTCCAGACGGACAAAATGGCTATCTCCAAATTCCCCTACGAGCAAAAAAAAAAATTGTTATGGGCAAATTTGTCCAAAACCTACTTTGGCCAACTAGTCCCTGGTTTTTGACCCAATCGGAACCAGACCAGTCTAGGACAATTCTCTGGACTCTCTAGATCAATAATTATTGAAAAAAAGTTGAACTTTTGCATTGGCCTGGCTGTAACAGGGTCATTTAGGAAAGGGGTGGGACATAAAAACACTCAAAAGCCTATACAACCTAAGGGAAAACCCCAAACTTCACAAAAATCGATGAGCATATGTGTCAGAACATGGTGAAGAAGCATGCCAAGTTTCGTGAAGATCGGACAATAGGTGGCGCTATAACTGTCCAAAACGTCTCTTCTTATTAGGGGTTCAAGCACGAAGTGCTGAAACCCTATTGTAATTGTACTGATTTTTATTATTATTTTTCTTCTCCGCTAAAACGCACCGTGCAGCCCAAACCGTAAGACCTGGAACCTTGAAACTTTGCCAGATGGTAGTCCTCAATTTGGGGAGAACCTATCAAAGTATGGCCCAGATTGGCCCATAGGTGGAGCTATAATGACCACATTTACTAAATTGCTCATAACTCCTAGACAGTTTGTCCTAGAATCTCAATTTTAGCATCACTGTGATCCCTGGCTCCAGACGGACAAAATGGCTATCTCCAAATTCCCCTACGAGCAAAAAAAAAAATTGTTATGGGCAAATTTGTCCAAAACCTACTTTGGCCAACTAGTCCCTGGTTTTTGACCCAATCGGAACCAGACCAGTCTAGGACAATTCTCTGGACTCTCTAGATCAATAATTATTGAAAAAAAGTTGAACTTTTGCATTGGCCTGGCTGTAACAGGGTCATTTAGGAAAGGGGTGGGACATAAAAACACTCAAAAGCCTATACAACCTAAGGGAAAACCCCAAACTTCACAAAAATCGATGAGCATATGTGTCAGAACATGGTGAAGAAGCATGCCAAGTTTCGTGAAGATCGGACAATAGGTGGCGCTATAACTGTCCAAAACGTCTCTTCTTATTAGGGGTTCAAGCACGAAGTGCTGAAACCCTATTGTAATTGTACTGATTTTTATTATTATTTTTCTTCTCCGCTAAAACGCATCGTGCAGCCCAAACCGTAAGACCTGGAACCTTGAAACTTTGCCAGATGGTAGTCCTCAATTTGGGGAGAACCTATCAAAGTATGGCCCAGATTGGCCCATAGGTGGAGCTATAATGACCACATTTACTAAATTGCTCATAACTCCTAGACAGTTTGTCCTAGAATCTCAATTTTAGCATCACTGTGATCCCTGGCTCCAGACGGACAAAATGGCTATCTCCAAATTCCCCTACGAGCAAAAAAAAAAATTGTTATGGGCAAATTTGTCCAAAACCTACTTTGGCCAACTAGTCCCTGGTTTTTGACCCAATCGGAACCAGACCAGTCTAGGACAATTCTCTGGACTCTCTAGATCAATAATTATTGAAAAAAAGTTGAACTTTTGCATTGGCCTGGCTGTAACAGGGTCATTTAGGAAAGGGGTGGGACATAAAAACACTCAAAAGCCTATACAACCTAAGGGAAAACCCCAAACTTCACAAAAATCGATGAGCATATGTGTCAGAACATGGTGAAGAAGCATGCCAAGTTTCGTGAAGATCGGACAATAGGTGGCGCTATAACTGTCCAAAACGTCTCTTCTTATTAGGGGTTCAAGCACGAAGTGCTGAAACCCTATTGTAATTGTACTGATTTTTATTATTATTTTTCTTCTCCGCTAAAACGCATCGTGCAGCCCAAACCGTAAGACCTGGAACCTTGAAACTTTGCCAGATGGTAGTCCTCAATTTGGGGAGAACCTATCAAAGTATGGCCCAGATTGGCCCATAGGTGGAGCTATAATGACCACATTTACTAAATTGCTCATAACTCCTAGACAGTTTGTCCTAGAATCTCAATTTTAGCATCACTGTGATCCCTGGCTCCAGACGGACAAAATGGCTATCTCCAAATTCCCCTACGAGCAAAAAAAAAAATTGTTATGGGCAAATTTGTCCAAAACCTACTTTGGCCAACTAGTCCCTGGTTTTTGACCCAATCGGAACCAGACCAGTCTAGGACAATTCTCTGGACTCTCTAGATCAATAATTATTGAAAAAAAGTTGAACTTTTGCATTGGCCTGGCTGTAACAGGGTCATTTAGGAAAGGGGTGGGACATAAAAACACTCAAAAGCCTATACAACCTAAGGGAAAACCCCAAACTTCACAAAAATCGATGAGCATATGTGTCAGAACATGGTGAAGAAGCATGCCAAGTTTCGTGAAGATCGGACAATAGGTGGCGCTATAACTGTCCAAAACGTCTCTTCTTATTAGGGGTTCAAGCACGAAGTGCTGAAACCCTATTGTAATTGTACTGATTTTTATTATTATTTTTCTTCTCCGCTAAAACGCATCGTGCAGCCCAAACCGTAAGACCTGGAACCTTGAAACTTTGCCAGATGGTAGTCCTCAATTTGGGGAGAACCTATCAAAGTATGGCCCAGATTGGCCCATAGGTGGAGCTATAATGACCACATTTACTAAATTGCTCATAACTCCTAGACAGTTTGTCCTAGAATCTCAATTTTAGCATCACTGTGATCCCTGGCTCCAGACGGACAAAATGGCTATCTCCAAATTCCCCTACGAGCAAAAAAAAAAATTGTTATGGGCAAATTTGTCCAAAACCTACTTTGGCCAACTAGTCCCTGGTTTTTGACCCAATCGGAACCAGACCAGTCTAGGACAATTCTCTGGACTCTCTAGATCAATAATTATTGAAAAAAAGTTGAACTTTTGCATTGGCCTGGCTGTAACAGGGTCATTTAGGAAAGGGGTGGGACATAAAAACACTCAAAAGCCTATACAACCTAAGGGAAAACCCCAAACTTCACAAAAATCGATGAGCATATGTGTCAGAACATGGTGAAGAAGCATGCCAAGTTTCGTGAAGATCGGACAATAGGTGGCGCTATAACTGTCCAAAACGTCTCTTCTTATTAGGGGTTCAAGCACGAAGTGCTGAAACCCTATTGTAATTGTACTGATTTTTATTATTATTTTTCTTCTCCGCTAAAACGCATCGTGCAGCCCAAACCGTAAGACCTGGAACCTTGAAACTTTGCCAGATGGTAGTCCTCAATTTGGGGAGAACCTATCAAAGTATGGCCCAGATTGGCCCATAGGTGGAGCTATAATGACCACATTTACTAAATTGCTCATAACTCCTAGACAGTTTGTCCTAGAATCTCAATTTTAGCATCACTGTGATCCCTGGCTCCAGACGGACAAAATGGCTATCTCCAAATTCCCCTACGAGCAAAAAAAAAATTGTTATGGGCAAATTTGTCCAAAACCTACTTTGGCCAACTAGTCCCTGGTTTTTGACCCAATCGGAACCAGACCAGTCTAGGACAATTCTCTGGACTCTCTAGATCAATAATTATTGAAAAAAAGTTGAACTTTTGCATTGGCCTGGCTGTAACAGGGTCATTTAGGAAAGGGGTGGGACATAAAAACACTCAAAAGCCTATACAACCTAAGGGAAAACCCCAAACTTCACAAAAATCGATGAGCATATGTGTCAGAACATGGTGAAGAAGCATGCCAAGTTTCGTGAAGATCGGACAATAGGTGGCGCTATAACTGTCCAAAACGTCTCTTCTTATTAGGGGTTCAAGCACGAAGTGCTGAAACCCTATTGTAATTGTACTGATTTTTAGGGGTTCAAGCACGAAGTGCTGAAACCCTATTGTAATTGTGCTGATTTTTATTAGGGGTTCAAGCACGAAGTGCTGAAACCCTATTGTAATTGTGCTGATTTTTAGGGGTTCAAGCACGAAGTGCTGAAACCCTATTGTAATTGTACTGATTTTTATTATTATTATTATTAGGGGTTCAAGCACGAAGTGCTGAAACCCTATTGTAATTGTACTGATTTTTATTATTATTATTATTATTATTATTATTATTATTATTATTATTTTTCTTCTGCCGTAAAACTCATCGTGCAGCCCAAACCGTAAGAGCTGGAGCTTTGAAACTTTGCCAGATGGTAGTACAAAAATCGAGGAGAGGTTCAGAGAATATGACCCCAATTGGCCCATAGGTGGCGCTATAGCAACCAAAAGCGCGAAACTGCTCATAACTCCTAGACCGTATGACGTAGACTCAAGTGTCTTATATCACTGGAAAGCTGGAAACCTGAAGGTCAAAACGTATATCTCCGATTTCATTTCCTGTATGCAAATTGTCCGCCATTTTGAATTTAGTTAAAAACCTACTTTTGCAAACTAGTCCTAGGTTTTTTGTCCAATTGGATCCAAAACAGTGCAGAAATGTTCTCTGGAGTCTGAATATCAATAATTATCGAAAAAAAGTCGAAATTTCGATTCCTGATCGCCAGGGGGTGATAAATTAATGTTGTGGGAGGAGCCTATTTTACTAAAATGGCTATAACTCGAGAATGAAATTAGATATCTTCACCAAACTTGGTGCACATGTGTATGAGTTCAATCTGGGGTCACAGTAAAAAAATGGCGACGATTGATCACTAGGTGGCGCTATAACATGAAAAAAACATGAAAACGGCTATGACCACGTGACCGTTAGTCCGATTGACTTGAAAATTGGTATGCAGTGTCTTGGTCCAAGGTACCATGTATGTCTATGAGGACATTGGCGTATCTCGAAAAACATGGCCGCCATCGACCAATGAAATTTGAGCACCTATTAGACAAGGTTAACGGAGGCCGATCGGAACGAAACTCGATGGGCATGTTCGACTCATGGCCCTAGAGGTCTCTAAGAGTTTTGAAAGAAATCGGCCACTAGTTGGCGCTAACGAGTTTTATGGCTCTGTAATCACGTGGTGTTACACTTATCGTCACAAAATGCATATCATCTGATAGATCTGCTCATGCTGAACAACTTTGCCTCAAGAACTAATGCTGTCAATTAAACCGTTTATTAAATATTCGTAATTATGTTAAAAACCTACTTTTGCAAACTAGTCCTAGGTTTTTCGCCCGATCGAAACCAGACCAGTCTAGGACAATTCTCTGGACACTCTAGATCAATAATTATCAAAAAAAAGTTGAACTTTTGCATGTAGATGGCTGTAATAGGGTCATTTAGAAAAGGGGCGTGGCAAAAAAACACTAAAAAGCCTATAAATCCTAAATGAAAACTCAGAACTTCACAAAAATTGGTGAGCATATGTGACATAACATCATTAACAAGCATGCCAATTTTTATGGAGATCGGACCATAGGTGGCGCTATAACTGCTAAAAAGCTTTAAAACCATATATTTCCTATGGTATTTCCTGTAAATGGTCTTTTCCATCTATTATGTCAGTAGTTACATGCTTGCTAAATAAAACTTAATCACTTTTGATGCTTTTGTGCTTAAAGGCCTTAACTGCTTGAACCCCGATAAATGCTGCTTGCAGCTTTAATTTTTATTATTATTATTATTATTCTGCCGTAAAACGCATCGTGCAGCCTAAACCGTAAGTGCTAGAGACTTGAAACTTGGCCAGAAGGTAGTACAAAAATCGAGGAGAGGTTCAGAGAATATGAGCTAGATTGGCCAATAGGTGGCGCTACAGTGCAAAAAACAAAAAAATTGCATATTTTTGCTTAAATCTCATCAACCCTTTGTCACAGACTCAAGTGTCTTATATCTTTGGAATCCTTGGGTCAAGCCGAACAAAAAAGGCCTCAAGGATTTCATTTCCGGTATGCAAATTTTTCCTCCATTTTGGATTTAGTCCAAAACCTACTTTTGCGAACTAGTCCCTGGTTTTTCGCCCGATCGGAACCAAACCAGTGCAGAAATATTCACAGGAGTCTGAAGATCAATAATTATCGAAAAAAATGTAAAATTTCGATCCACGGTTGCTAAGGGGTATCAAAACGTTCGCAGGAGGCGGAGCTAATTATACGAAAATGGCTATAACTCGTGAACGAAATGAGATATTTTCACCAAACTCGGTACACATATGTATGAGCTCAAGTTGAGGTCACAGTAAAAAAATCGCGGTGATTGGCCTCATGGTGGCGCTATAATATGAAAAAAACATAAAACAGGCTATAACCACCTGACCGTTAGTCCGATTGACTTGAAAATTGGTATGCAGTGTCTTGGTCCAAGGTGCCATGTATGTCTATGAGGACATTGGTGTATCTCAAAAAACATGGCCGCTATCGGCCAATGAAGTTTGAGCACCTATTAGACAAGGTTAACGGAGGCCGATCGGAACAAAACTCAGTGGGCATGTTCGGCTCAAGCCCCTAGAGGTCTGTAAGAATTTTGAAAGAAATCGGCCACTAGTTGGCGCTAACGAGTTTTGTGGCTCTGTAATCACGTGGTGTTACACTTATCGTCACAAAATGCATATCATATGATAGATCTATTCATGCTGAACAACTTTGCCTCTAGAACCATTGCTGTCAATCAAACAGTTCATTAAATATTCATGAATATGTTAAAAACCTACTTTTGCGAACTAGTCCTAGGTTTTTCGCCCGATCGGAACCAGACCAGTCTAGGACAATTCTCTGGACTCTCTAGATCAATAATTATCAAAAAAAAGTTGAACTTTTGCATTTGGATTGCTGTAATAGGGTCATTTATAAAATGGGCGTGGCAAAATGCAATCAAAAGCCTATAAATCCTAAACAAAAACTCAGAACTTCACAAAAATTGGTGAGCATATGTGACATACCATCATTAACAAGCATGAAAAATTTTATGGAGATCGGACGATAGGTGGCGCTATAACTGTTAAAAAGCTTTAAAATCATATATTTCCTATGGTAAACTGCCTGTATTGGCTGTAAATGGTCTTTTCCATCTCTGATCATATAATTTTCATATCATAATGTTCAAAACTAGTGCAATACAATTCTCTGGACTCACTAGATCAATAATTGTCAGAAAAAGTTGAACTACTTCATTTGGATAGCTATAATAGGTTCACTTCAAAATCTGGCCTTTACCAAGTGTCCCCGAAAGCCTATATCTCTTTAATCAATGCTCAGACCTTCTTAAAAACAAGTCAGAACGTGTGAAATATCACCCTGAACAAGCATGAAAATTTTCAGACAGATCGGACAAAATTTGCCTCTATAACAGTTAAAAAGGTGAAAATGATATGAATTAATGGCATGTTAAGCCAATAAGTGGTATTTTACTGCCCCCTGCTGTTTAAAATAGTCATTTTCTCATATTGGTATTGGTAACAGCCATGGTAAATCATGATAAATGATGGTGTGTGTGTGTGTGTGTGTGTGTGTGTGTGTGTGTGTGTGTGTGTGTGTGTGTGTGTGTGTGTGTGTGTGTGGTACAAATATAACAAAGGTTTTATTTTCCAACATGAAAACAAACATAACAGAGTGCTAGTGCACAAACAATAACCGACAATGATAATGGATGAGAGGGGAACTTAAATACACAGATCAAGACAAGGACAACAGGTGACGGTTATGATGATGAGGAGCAGGTGATGATGAGGAGGGTGATGAGGAGCAGGTGCAGGTGATGACGACAGATGGTGAATGTGATGAAGACAGAAGGTGAATGTGATGAAGGTGAATGTGACACCAATATCACTGAAACATTTGTGTGTGTGTGTGTGTGTGTGTGTAGCATTATTGTGTGTAGCATATGTAGCAAGTATGCATTATTGAGTTAACATGGAAACACTGGTTTGCTTTAGTGCAGAAAACTGGTCAAAATCATGAGGTTTAAAGTGAAAGTGAGCCAATAAGTGGTCTTCTACTGCCCTCTGCTGGCCATTCTACTTATTAATTAAATTTTTCCACATGTGCTTGCATTTATACTTGAATACACACTAAAAATCACTTATATAGCAATAACTATTATAACACAATCATATTTTGTCAGTGTTAATCACTTTATTTGCACTGACACTTCAAATAATTGCTAGTAATGTGGTAAATCATGGTTAACTATGCTGTGTGTGTGTGTGTGTGTGTGTGTGTGTGTGTGTGTGTGGGTGTGTGTGTGTGTGTGTGTGTGTGTGTGGGTGTGTGTGTGTGTGTGTAAGCATGCATTGAGTTAACATGGATAAACTGGTTTGCTTTAGTGCAGAAAACTGGTTTAAAGTGAAAGTGAGCCAATAAGTGGTCTTCTACTGCCCTCTGCTGGCCATTCTACTTATTAATGAAATATTTCAACATGTGCTTGCATTCATACTTGAATACACACTAAAAAAATCACTTATATAGCAATAACTATTATAACACAATCATATTTTGTCAGTGTTAATCACTTTATTTGCACTGACACTTCAAATAATTGCTAGTAATGTGATAAATCAGGCTAGAAACATGGTAAATCAAAGTAAATAATACTAGATTGTCGTTTATCTCCTGGTAAATAATACTAGAACGTGGTATATCATGGTAAATCATGGTTAACTATGTATGTGTGTGTGTGTGTGTGTGTGTGTGTGTGTGTGTGTGTGTGTGTGTGTGTGTGTGTGTGTGTGTGTGTGTGTGTGTGTAAGCATGCATTGAGTTAACATGGAAAAACTGGTTTGCTTT
Source organism: Rutilus rutilus (assembly GCF_951802725.1). Classification (NCBI taxonomy): domain Eukaryota; kingdom Metazoa; phylum Chordata; class Actinopteri; order Cypriniformes; family Leuciscidae; genus Rutilus; species Rutilus rutilus. The sequence continues at coordinate 313,335 of NW_028175486.1, read as the reverse complement.
AGTGCAGAAAACTGGTTTAAAGTGAAAGTGAGCCAATAAGTGGTCTTCTAGTGCCCTCTGCTGGCCATTCTACTTAATAATGAAATATTTTACATGTGCTTTTGCATTCATACTTGGACACACACTAAAAATCACGTATATAACTAACTATTATAACACAATAATATTTTGTCAGTGTTCATCACCTCATTTGCACTGACACTTCACATAATTGCTAGTAATGTGGTTAATCATGCTAGAAACATTGTAAATCATAGTAAATAATACTGAAATGAGGTGTATCAAGGTAAATCATGCTAGAATCCTAATAAATCATTCTGGAACATGGTATATGATAGTAAATCATGCTAGAATCATATTAAATAATTCTAGAATGTGGCAAATCGTTGTGGGAGGAGCCTATTTTACTCAAATGGCTATAACTCAAGAAGTAAATGAGATATCTTCACCAAACTCAGTACACATGTGTATGGGTTCAATTTGAGGTCACAGTAAACAATTTTATGGAGATCGGACCATAGGTGGCGCTATAACTGTTAAAAAGCTTTAAAACCATATATATCCCATGGCAAATTGCCTGTATTGGCTGTAAATGGTCTTTTCCATCTATTATGTCAGTGGTTACATGCTTGCTAAATAAATCTTAATAACTTTTGATGCTTTTGTGCTTAAATGCCTTAAAGGCCTTAACTGCTTGAACCCCGATAAATGCTGCTTGCAGCTTTAATTATTATTATTCTTCCCTAAAACGCATCGTGCAGCCAAAACCGTAAGGCCTAGAGACGTGATACTTGGTCAAATGGTAGTAGTATTGCTCGCTACTCAGATACACGGACTTAGCCAAATCGGCCCATAGGTGGCGCTACAGCGACCAAAAGCGCGAAACTGCTCATAACTCCTAGACTGTATGTCGTAGACTCAAGTGTCTTATATCCATGTAATCAAGACCTCATGGCAAACAAAATGTATATCTCCGATTTCATTTCCGGTATGCAAATTTTTCCGCAATTTTGAATTTTGTCAAAAACCTACTTTTGCGAACTAGTCCCTGGTTTTTTGTCCGATTGGAACCAAACCAGTGCAGAAATGTTCTCTGGAGTCTGGTTACCAATAATTATCGAAAAAAAATTGAAATTTCGATTCATGGTTTCTAGGGGGCGCTAATTGATTTTTGTGGAAAGAGCCTATTTTACTAAAACGGCTATAACCCGAGAAGTAAATTAGATATCTTCACCAAACTTGGTACATACCTGTATGAGTTCAATTTGGGGTCACGGTAACAAAGTCGCGACGATGGAACACTAGGTGGCGCTATAACATGAAAAAAACATAAAACAGGCTATAACCACCTGACCGTTAGTCTGATTGACTTGAAAATTGGTATGCAGTGTCTTGGTCCAAGGTGTCATGTATGTCTATGAGGACATTGGCGTATCTCAAAAAACATGGCCGCCATCGGCCAATGAAGTTTGAGCACCTATTAGACAAGGTTAACGGAGGTCGATCGGAACGAAACTCGGTGGGCATGTTCGACTCATGGCCCTAGAGGTCTGTACGAATTTTAAAAGAAATCGGCCACTAGTTGGCGCTAACGAGTTTTATGGCTCTGTAATCACGTGGTGTTACACTTATTGTCACAAAATGCATACCATTTGATAGATCTCCTCTTGTTGAACAACTTTGCCTCAAGAACCATTGCTGTCAATTAAACCGTTCATTAAATATTTGTAATTATGTTAAAAACCTACTTTTGCGAACTAGTCCTAGGTTTTTCGCCCGATCAGAACCAAACGAGTCTAGGACAATTCTATGGACTCTCTAGATCAATAATTATCAAAAAAAAGTTGAACTTTTGCATTTTTCGCACGGGTATATTGGGTCATAAAGAAAATGGGCGTGGCAAAATGCACTCAAAAGCCTATAAATCCTAAACGAAAACTCAGAACTTCACGAAAATTGGTGAGCATATGTGCCACAACATCATTAACAAGCATGCAAAATATCATGGAGATCGGACTATAGGTGGCGCTATAACTGTTAAAAAGCTTGCCTGTATTGGCTGTAAATGGACTTTTCCATCTATTATTTCAGTGGTTAAAAGCTTTCTAAATAAATCTTAATGTCTTAAATGCTTATGTGCTTAAAGGCCTTAAATGCTTGAACCCCGATAAATGCTGCTTGCAGCTTTAATTATTATTATTATTATTATTATTATTATTATTATTTTTCTTCTGCCGTAAAACTCATCGTGCAGCCCAAACCGTAAGAGCTGGAGCTTTGAAACTTTGCCAGATGGTAGTACAAAAATCGAGGAGAGGTTCAGAGAATATGACCCCAATTGGCCCATAGGTGGCGCTATAGCAACCAAAAGCGCGAAACTGCTCATAACTCCTAGACCGTATGACGTAGACTCAAGTGTCTTATATCACTGGAAAGCTGGAAACCTGAAGGTCAAAACGTATATCTCCGATTTCATTTCCTGTATGCAAATTGTCCGCCATTTTGAATTTAGTTAAAAACCTACTTTTGCGAACTAGTCCTAGGTTTTTTGTCCAATTGGATCCAAAACAGTGCAGAAATGTTCTCTGGAGTCTGATTATCAATAATTATCGAAAAAAAGTCGAAATTTCGATTCCTGATCGCCAGGGGGTGATAAATTAATGTTGTGGGAGGAGCCTATTTTACTAAAATGGCTATAACTCGAGAAGGAAATTAGATATCTTCACCAAACTTGGTGCACATGTGTATGAGTTCAATCTGGGGTCACAGTAAAAAAATCGCGACGATTGATCACTAGGTGGCGCTATAACATGAAAAAAACATGAAAACGGCTATGACCACGTGACCGTTAGTCCGATTGACTTGAAAATTGGTATGCAGTGTCTTGGTCCAAGGTGCCATGTATGTCTATGAGGACATTGGCGTATCTCGAAAAACATGGCCGCCATCAACCAATGAAATTTGAGCACCTATTAGACAAGGTTAACGGAGGCCGATCGGAACGAAACTCGATGGGCATGTTCGACTCATGGCCCTAGAGGTCTGTAAGAGTTTTGAAAGAAATCGGCCACTAGTTGGCGCTAACGAGTTTTATGGCTCTGTAATCACGTGGTGTTACACTTATCGTCACAAAATGCATATCATCTGATAGATCTGCTCATGCTGAACAACTTTGCCTCAAGAACTAATGCTGTCAATTAAACCGGTTATTAAATATTCGTAATTATGTTATAAACCTACTTTTGCAAACTAGTCCTAGGTTTTTCGCCCGATCGAAACCAGACCAGTCTAGGACAATTCTCTGGACACTCTAGATCAATAATTATCAAAAAAAAGTTGAACTTTTGCATGTAGATGGCTGTAATAGGGTCATTTAGAAAAGGGGCGTGGCAAAAAAAACACTAAAAAGCCTATAAATCCTAAATGAAAACTCAGAACTTCACAAAAATTGGTGAGCATATGTGACATAACATCATTAACAAGCATGCCAATTTTTATGGAGATCGGACCATAGGTGGCGCTATAACTGCTAAAAAGCTTTAAAACCATATATTTCCTATGGTATTTCCTGTAAATGGTCTTTTCCATCTATTATGTCAGTAGTTACATGCTTGCTAAATAAAACTTAATCACTTTTGATGCTTTTGTGCTTAAAGGCCTTAACTGCTTGAACCCCGATAAATGCTGCTTGCAGCTTTAATTATTATTATTAGGGGTTCAAGCACGAAGTGCTGAAACCCTATTGTAATTGTACTGATTTTTAGGGGTTCAAGCATGAAATGCTGAAACCCTATTGTAATTGTGCTGATTTTTATTATTATTATTATTATTCTGCCGTAAAACGCATCGTGCAGCCTAAACCGTAAGTGCTAGAGACTTGAAACTTGGCCAGAAGGTAGTACAAAAATCGAGGAGAGGTTCAGAGAATATGAGCTAGATTGGCCAATAGGTGGCGCTACAGTGCAAAAAACAAAAAAATGGCATATTTTTGCTTAAATCTCATCAACCCTTTGTCACAGACTCAAGTGTCTTATATCTTTGGAATCCTTGGGTCAAGCCGAACAAAAAAGGCCTCAAGGATTTCATTTCCGGTATGCAAATTTTCCCGCCATTTTGGATTTTGTCCAAAACCTACTTTTGCGAACTAGTCCCTGGTTTTTCGCCTGATCGGAACCAAACCAGTGCAGAAATATTCACAGGAGTCTGAAGATCAATAATTATTGAAAAAAATGTAAAATTTCGATCCACGGTTGCTAAAGGGTATCAAAACGTTCGCAGGAGGCGGAGCTAATTATACAAAAATGGCTATAACTCGTGAACGAAATGAGATATTTTCACCAAACTCGGTACACATATGTAAGAGCTCAAGTTGAGGTCACAGTAAAAAAATCGCGGTGATTGGCCTCATGGTGGCGCTATAATATGAAAAAAACATAAAACAGGCTATAACCACCTGACCGTTAGTCCGATTGACTTGAAAATTGGTATGCAGTGTCTTGGTCCAAGGTGCCATGTATGTCTATGAGGACATTGGTGTATCTCAAAAAACATGGCCGCTATCGGCCAATGAAGTTTGAGCACCTATTAGACAAGGTTAACGGAGGCCGATCAGAACGAAACTCAGTGGGCCTGTTCGGCTCAAGCCCCTAGAGGTCTGTAAGAACTTTGAAAGAAATCGGCCACTAGTTGGCGCTAACGAGTTTTATGGCTCTGTAATCACGTGGTGTTACACTTATCGTCACAAAATGCATATCATATGATAGATCTGCTCATGCTGAACAACTTTGCCTCTAGAACCATTGCTGTCAATCAAACAGTTCATTAAATATTCATGAATATGTTAAAAACCTACTTTTGCGAACTAGTCCCTGGTTTTTCGCCCGATCGGAACCAGACCAGTCTAGGACAATTCTCTGGACTCTCTAGATAAATAATTATCGAAAAAAAGTTGAACTTTTGCATTTGCCTGGCTGTAACAGGGTAATTTACAAAAGGGGCTTGGCAAAATACACTAAAATGCCTATAAATCATAAATGAAAACTCAGAACTTCACAAAAATTGGTGAGCATATGTGACATAACATCATTAACAAGCATGCCAAATTTTATGGAGATCGGACCAAAGGTGGCGCTATAACTGTTAAAAAGCTTTAAAACCATATATTTCCCATGGTAAACTGCCTGTATTGGCTGTAAATGGTCTTTTCCGTCTATTATGTCAATTGTTAAATGCCTGCTAAATAAAACTTAATGTCTTTTGATGCTTGTGTGCTTAAAGGCCTTAACTGCTTGAACCCCGATAAATGCTGCTTGCAGCTTTAATTATTATTATTAGGGGTTCAAGCATGAAATGCTGAAACCCTATTGTAATTGTAAGGATTCGTAAAACGCATCGTGCAGGACAAACCGTAAGGCCTAGAGACTTGAAACCTGGCCAGATGGTAGGCCTCAATTTGGGGACAACCTATCAGAGTATGACCCCGATTGGCCCATAGGTGGCGCTACAGCAACCAAAAGTTCAAAATCGCTCATAACTCTTAGACCGTTTGTCCCAGGATCAAGTGTCTTATATCGTTGGAATCCTTGGCTCAAGGCGGACAAAATGGCTATCTCCGATTTGGATGTAGGCAGGGAAAATTTTCTGCTATGTCGAATTTTGTCCAAAACCTACTTTTGCGAACTAGTCCCTGGTTTTTCGCCCGATCGGAACCAAACCAGTCTAGGACAATTCTCTGGACTCTTTAGATCAATAATTATCGAAAAAAAGTTGAACTTTGGCATTTGGGTGGCTGTAACAGGGTCATTTAGAAAAGGGGCGTGGCAAAATACACTAAAAAGCCTATAAATCCCAAATGAAAACTCAGAACTTCACCAAAATTGATGAGCATATGTGTCCGAACATGGTGAGGAAGCATGCAGAGTTTCATGGAGATCGGACCATAGGTGGCGCTATAACTGGCAAAAAGCCTTCATTCTTATTAGGGGTTCAAGCATGAAATGCTGAAACCCTATTGTAATTGTAAGGATTCGTAAAACGCATCGTGCAGGACAAACCGTAAGGCCTAGAGACTTGAAACCTGGCCAGATGGTAGGCCTCAATTTGGGGACAACCTATCAGAGTATGACCCCGATTGGCCCATAGGTGGCGCTACAGCAACCAAAAGTTCAAAATCGCTCATAACTCTTAGACCGCTTGTCCCAGGATCAAGTGTCTTATATCGTTGGAATCCTTGGCTCAAGGCGGACAAAATGGCTATCTCCGATTTGGATGTAGGCAGGGAAAATTTTCTGCTATGTCGAATTTTGTCCAAAACCTACTTTTGCGAACTAGTCCCTGGTTTTTCGCCCGATCGGAACCAAACCAGTCTAGGACAATTCTCTGGACTCTCTAGATCAATAATTATCGAAAAAAAGTTTAACTTTGGCATTTGGGTGGCTGTAACAGGGTCATTTAGAAAAGGGGCGTGGCAAAATACACTAAAAAGCCTATAAATCCCAAATGAAAACTCAGAACTTCACCAAAATTGATGAGCATATGTGTCCGAACATGGTGAGGAAGCATGCAGAGTTTCATGGAGATCGGACCATAGGTGGCGCTATAACTGGCAAAAAGCCTTCATTCTTATTAGGGGTTCAAGCATGAAATGCTGAAACCCTATTGTAATTGTAAGGATTCGTAAAACGCATCGTGCAGGACAAACCGTAAGGCCTAGAGACTTGAAACCTGGCCAGATGGTAGGCCTCAATTTGGGGACAACCTATCAGAGTATGACCCCGATTGGCCCATAGGTGGCGCTACAGCAACCAAAAGTTCAAAATCGCTCATAACTCTTAGACCGTTTGTCCCAGGATCAAGTGTCTTATATCGTTGGAATCCTTGGCTCAAGGCGGACAAAATGGCTATCTCCGATTTGGATGTAGGCAGGGAAAATTTTCTGCTATGTCGAATTTTGTCCAAAACCTACTTTTGCAAACTAGTCCCTGGTTTTTCGCCCGATCGGAACCAAACCAGTCTAGGACAATTCTCTGGACTCTCTAGATCAATAATTATCGAAAAAAAGTTGAACTTTGGCATTTGGGTGGCTGTAACAGGGTCATTTAGAAAAGGGGCGTGGCAAAATACACTAAAAAGCCTATAAATCCCAAATGAAAACTCAGAACTTCACCAAAATTGATGAGCATATGTGTCCGAACATGGTGAGGAAGCATGCAGAGTTTCATGGAGATCGGACCATAGGTGGCGCTATAACTGGCAAAAAGCCTTCATTCTTATTAGGGGTTCAAGCATGAAATGCTGAAACCCTATTGTAATTGTAAGGATTCGTAAAACGCATCGTGCAGGACAAACCGTAAGGCCTAGAGACTTGAAACCTGGCCAGATGGTAGGCCTCAATTTGGGGACAACCTATCAGAGTATGACCCCGATTGGCCCATAGGTGGCGCTACAGCAACCAAAAGTTCAAAATCGCTCATAACTCTTAGACCGCTTGTCCCAGGATCAAGTGTCTTATATCGTTGGAATCCTTGGCTCAAGGCGGACAAAATGGCTATCTCCGATTTGGATGTAGGCAGGGAAAATTTTCTGCTATGTCGAATTTTGTCCAAAACCTACTTTTGCGAACTAGTCCCTGGTTTTTCGCCCGATCGGAACCAAACCAGTCTAGGACAATTCTCTGGACTCTCTAGATCAATAATTATCGAAAAAAAGTTTAACTTTGGCATTTGGGTGGCTGTAACAGGGTCATTTAGAAAAGGGGCGTGGCAAAATACACTAAAAAGCCTATAAATCCCAAATGAAAACTCAGAACTTCACCAAAATTGATGAGCATATGTGTCCGAACATGGTGAGGAAGCATGCAGAGTTTCATGGAGATCGGACCATAGGTGGCGCTATAACTGGCAAAAAGCCTTCATTCTTATTAGGGGTTCAAGCATGAAATGCTGAAACCCTATTGTAATTGTAAGGATTCGTAAAACGCATCGTGCAGGACAAACCGTAAGGCCTAGAGACTTGAAACCTGGCCAGATGGTAGGCCTCAATTTGGGGACAACCTATCAGAGTATGACCCCGATTGGCCCATAGGTGGCGCTACAGCAACCAAAAGTTCAAAATCGCTCATAACTCTTAGACCGTTTGTCCCAGGATCAAGTGTCTTATATCGTTGGAATCCTTGGCTCAAGGCGGACAAAATGGCTATCTCCGATTTGGATGTAGGCAGGGAAAATTTTCTGCTATGTCGAATTTTGTCCAAAACCTACTTTTGCGAACTAGTCCCTGGTTTTTCGCCCGATCGGAACCAAACCAGTCTAGGACAATTCTCTGGACTCTCTAGATCAATAATTATCGAAAAAAAGTTGAACTTTGGCATTTGGGTGGCTGTAACAGGGTCATTTAGAAAAGGGGCGTGGCAAAATACACTAAAAAGCCTATAAATCCCAAATGAAAACTCAGAACTTCACCAAAATTGATGAGCATATGTGTCCGAACATGGTGAGGAAGCATGCAGAGTTTCATGGAGATCGGACCATAGGTGGCGCTATAACTGGCAAAAAGCCTTCATTCTTATTAGGGGTTCAAGCATGAAATGCTGAAACCCTATTGTAATTGTAAGGATTCGTAAAACGCATCGTGCAGGACAAACCGTAAGGCCTAGAGACTTGAAACCTGGCCAGATGGTAGGCCTCAATTTGGGGACAACCTATCAGAGTATGACCCCGATTGGCCCATAGGTGGCGCTACAGCAACCAAAAGTTCAAAATCGCTCATAACTCTTAGACCGCTTGTCCCAGGATCAAGTGTCTTATATCGTTGGAATCCTTGGCTCAAGGCGGACAAAATGGCTATCTCCGATTTGGATGTAGGCAGGGAAAATTTTCTGCTATGTCGAATTTTGTCCAAAACCTACTTTTGCGAACTAGTCCCTGGTTTTTCGCCCGATCGGAACCAAACCAGTCTAGGACAATTCTCTGGACTCTCTAGATCAATAATTATCGAAAAAAAGTTTAACTTTGGCATTTGGGTGGCTGTAACAGGGTCATTTAGAAAAGGGGCGTGGCAAAATACACTAAAAAGCCTATAAATCCCAAATGAAAACTCAGAACTTCACCAAAATTGATGAGCATATGTGTCCGAACATGGTGAGGAAGCATGCAGAGTTTCATGGAGATCGGACCATAGGTGGCGCTATAACTGGCAAAAAGCCTTCATTCTTATTAGGGGTTCAAGCATGAAATGCTGAAACCCTATTGTAATTGTAAGGATTCGTAAAACGCATCGTGCAGGACAAACCGTAAGGCCTAGAGACTTGAAACCTGGCCAGATGGTAGGCCTCAATTTGGGGACAACCTATCAGAGTATGACCCCGATTGGCCCATAGGTGGCGCTACAGCAACCAAAAGTTCAAAATCGCTCATAACTCTTAGACCGCTTGTCCCAGGATCAAGTGTCTTATATCGTTGGAATCCTTGGCTCAAGGCGGACAAAATGGCTATCTCCGATTTGGATGTAGGCAGGGAAAATTTTCTGCTATGTCGAATTTTGTCCAAAACCTACTTTTGCGAACTAGTCCCTGGTTTTTCGCCCGATCGGAACCAAACCAGTCTAGGACAATTCTCTGGACTCTCTAGATCAATAATTATCGAAAAAAAGTTTAACTTTGGCATTTGGGTGGCTGTAACAGGGTCATTTAGAAAAGGGGCGTGGCAAAATACACTAAAAAGCCTATAAATCCCAAATGAAAACTCAGAACTTCACCAAAATTGATGAGCATATGTGTCCGAACATGGTGAGGAAGCATGCAGAGTTTCATGGAGATCGGACCATAGGTGGCGCTATAACTGGCAAAAAGCCTTCATTCTTATTAGGGGTTCAAGCATGAAATGCTGAAACCCTATTGTAATTGTAAGGATTCGTAAAACGCATCGTGCAGGACAAACCGTAAGGCCTAGAGACTTGAAACCTGGCCAGATGGTAGGCCTCAATTTGGGGACAACCTATCAGAGTATGACCCCGATTGGCCCATAGGTGGCGCTACAGCAACCAAAAGTTCAAAATCGCTCATAACTCTTAGACCGTTTGTCCCAGGATCAAGTGTCTTATATCGTTGGAATCCTTGGCTCAAGGCGGACAAAATGGCTATCTCCGATTTGGATGTAGGCAGGGAAAATTTTCTGCTATGTCGAATTTTGTCCAAAACCTACTTTTGCGAACTAGTCCCTGGTTTTTCGCCCGATCGGAACCAAACCAGTCTAGGACAATTCTCTGGACTCTCTAGATCAATAATTATCGAAAAAAAGTTTAACTTTGGCATTTGGGTGGCTGTAACAGGGTCATTTAGAAAAGGGGCGTGGCAAAATACACTAAAAAGCCTATAAATCCCAAATGAAAACTCAGAACTTCACCAAAATTGATGAGCATATGTGTCCGAACATGGTGAGGAAGCATGCAGAGTTTCATGGAGATCGGACCATAGGTGGCGCTATAACTGGCAAAAAGCCTTCATTCTTATTAGGGGTTCAAGCATGAAATGCTGAAACCCTATTGTAATTGTAAGGATTCGTAAAACGCATCGTGCAGGACAAACCGTAAGGCCTAGAGACTTGAAACCTGGCCAGATGGTAGGCCTCAATTTGGGGACAACCTATCAGAGTATGACCCCGATTGGCCCATAGGTGGCGCTACAGCAACCAAAAGTTCAAAATCGCTCATAACTCTTAGACCGTTTGTCCCAGGATCAAGTGTCTTATATCGTTGGAATCCTTGGCTCAAGGCGGACAAAATGGCTATCTCCGATTTGGATGTAGGCAGGGAAAATTTTCTGCTATGTCGAATTTTGTCCAAAACCTACTTTTGCAAACTAGTCCCTGGTTTTTCGCCCGATCGGAACCAAACCAGTCTAGGACAATTCTCTGGACTCTCTAGATCAATAATTATCGAAAAAAAGTTGAACTTTGGCATTTGGGTGGCTGTAACAGGGTCATTTAGAAAAGGGGCGTGGCAAAATACACTAAAAAGCCTATAAATCCCAAATGAAAACTCAGAACTTCACCAAAATTGATGAGCATATGTGTCCGAACATGGTGAGGAAGCATGCAGAGTTTCATGGAGATCGGACCATAGGTGGCGCTATAACTGGCAAAAAGCCTTCATTCTTATTAGGGGTTCAAGCATGAAATGCTGAAACCCTATTGTAATTGTAAGGATTCGTAAAACGCATCGTGCAGGACAAACCGTAAGGCCTAGAGACTTGAAACCTGGCCAGATGGTAGGCCTCAATTTGGGGACAACCTATCAGAGTATGACCCCGATTGGCCCATAGGTGGCGCTACAGCAACCAAAAGTTCAAAATCGCTCATAACTCTTAGACCGCTTGTCCCAGGATCAAGTGTCTTATATCGTTGGAATCCTTGGCTCAAGGCGGACAAAATGGCTATCTCCGATTTGGATGTAGGCAGGGAAAATTTTCTGCTATGTCGAATTTTGTCCAAAACCTACTTTTGCGAACTAGTCCCTGGTTTTTCGCCCGATCGGAACCAAACCAGTCTAGGACAATTCTCTGGACTCTCTAGATCAATAATTATCGAAAAAAAGTTTAACTTTGGCATTTGGGTGGCTGTAACAGGGTCATTTAGAAAAGGGGCGTGGCAAAATACACTAAAAAGCCTATAAATCCCAAATGAAAACTCAGAACTTCACCAAAATTGATGAGCATATGTGTCCGAACATGGTGAGGAAGCATGCAGAGTTTCATGGAGATCGGACCATAGGTGGCGCTATAACTGGCAAAAAGCCTTCATTCTTATTAGGGGTTCAAGCATGAAATGCTGAAACCCTATTGTAATTGTAAGGATTCGTAAAACGCATCGTGCAGGACAAACCGTAAGGCCTAGAGACTTGAAACCTGGCCAGATGGTAGGCCTCAATTTGGGGACAACCTATCAGAGTATGACCCCGATTGGCCCATAGGTGGCGCTACAGCAACCAAAAGTTCAAAATCGCTCATAACTCTTAGACCGTTTGTCCCAGGATCAAGTGTCTTATATCGTTGGAATCCTTGGCTCAAGGCGGACAAAATGGCTATCTCCGATTTGGATGTAGGCAGGGAAAATTTTCTGCTATGTCGAATTTTGTCCAAAACCTACTTTTGCGAACTAGTCCCTGGTTTTTCGCCCGATCGGAACCAAACCAGTCTAGGACAATTCTCTGGACTCTCTAGATCAATAATTATCGAAAAAAAGTTGAACTTTGGCATTTGGGTGGCTGTAACAGGGTCATTTAGAAAAGGGGCGTGGCAAAATACACTAAAAAGCCTATAAATCCCAAATGAAAACTCAGAACTTCACCAAAATTGATGAGCATATGTGTCCGAACATGGTGAGGAAGCATGCAGAGTTTCATGGAGATCGGACCATAGGTGGCGCTATAACTGGCAAAAAGCCTTCATTCTTATTAGGGGTTCAAGCATGAAATGCTGAAACCCTATTGTAATTGTAAGGATTCGTAAAACGCATCGTGCAGGACAAACCGTAAGGCCTAGAGACTTGAAACCTGGCCAGATGGTAGGCCTCAATTTGGGGACAACCTATCAGAGTATGACCCCGATTGGCCCATAGGTGGCGCTACAGCAACCAAAAGTTCAAAATCGCTCATAACTCTTAGACCGCTTGTCCCAGGATCAAGTGTCTTATATCGTTGGAATCCTTGGCTCAAGGCGGACAAAATGGCTATCTCCGATTTGGATGTAGGCAGGGAAAATTTTCTGCTATGTCGAATTTTGTCCAAAACCTACTTTTGCGAACTAGTCCCTGGTTTTTCGCCCGATCGGAACCAAACCAGTCTAGGACAATTCTCTGGACTCTCTAGATCAATAATTATCGAAAAAAAGTTTAACTTTGGCATTTGGGTGGCTGTAACAGGGTCATTTAGAAAAGGGGCGTGGCAAAATACACTAAAAAGCCTATAAATCCCAAATGAAAACTCAGAACTTCACCAAAATTGATGAGCATATGTGTCCGAACATGGTGAGGAAGCATGCAGAGTTTCATGGAGATCGGACCATAGGTGGCGCTATAACTGGCAAAAAGCCTTCATTCTTATTAGGGGTTCAAGCATGAAATGCTGAAACCCTATTGTAATTGTAAGGATTCGTAAAACGCATCGTGCAGGACAAACCGTAAGGCCTAGAGACTTGAAACCTGGCCAGATGGTAGGCCTCAATTTGGGGACAACCTATCAGAGTATGACCCCGATTGGCCCATAGGTGGCGCTACAGCAACCAAAAGTTCAAAATCGCTCATAACTCTTAGACCGTTTGTCCCAGGATCAAGTGTCTTATATCGTTGGAATCCTTGGCTCAAGGCGGACAAAATGGCTATCTCCGATTTGGATGTAGGCAGGGAAAATTTTCTGCTATGTCGAATTTTGTCCAAAACCTACTTTTGCGAACTAGTCCCTGGTTTTTCGCCCGATCGGAACCAAACCAGTCTAGGACAATTCTCTGGACTCTCTAGATCAATAATTATCGAAAAAAAGTTTAACTTTGGCATTTGGGTGGCTGTAACAGGGTCATTTAGAAAAGGGGCGTGGCAAAATACACTAAAAAGCCTATAAATCCCAAATGAAAACTCAGAACTTCACCAAAATTGATGAGCATATGTGTCCGAACATGGTGAGGAAGCATGCAGAGTTTCATGGAGATCGGACCATAGGTGGCGCTATAACTGGCAAAAAGCCTTCATTCTTATTAGGGGTTCAAGCATGAAATGCTGAAACCCTATTGTAATTGTAAGGATTCGTAAAACGCATCGTGCAGGACAAACCGTAAGGCCTAGAGACTTGAAACCTGGCCAGATGGTAGGCCTCAATTTGGGGACAACCTATCAGAGTATGACCCCGATTGGCCCATAGGTGGCGCTACAGCAACCAAAAGTTCAAAATCGCTCATAACTCTTAGACCGTTTGTCCCAGGATCAAGTGTCTTATATCGTTGGAATCCTTGGCTCAAGGCGGACAAAATGGCTATCTCCGATTTGGATGTAGGCAGGGAAAATTTTCTGCTATGTCGAATTTTGTCCAAAACCTACTTTTGCGAACTAGTCCCTGGTTTTTCGCCCGATCGGAACCAAACCAGTCTAGGACAATTCTCTGGACTCTCTAGATCAATAATTATCGAAAAAAAGTTGAACTTTGGCATTTGGGTGGCTGTAACAGGGTCATTTAGAAAAGGGGCGTGGCAAAATACACTAAAAAGCCTATAAATCCCAAATGAAAACTCAGAACTTCACCAAAATTGATGAGCATATGTGTCCGAACATGGTGAGGAAGCATGCAGAGTTTCATGGAGATCGGACCATAGGTGGCGCTATAACTGGCAAAAAGCCTTCATTCTTATTAGGGGTTCAAGCATGAAATGCTGAAACCCTATTGTAATTGTAAGGATTCGTAAAACGCATCGTGCAGGACAAACCGTAAGGCCTAGAGACTTGAAACCTGGCCAGATGGTAGGCCTCAATTTGGGGACAACCTATCAGAGTATGACCCCGATTGGCCCATAGGTGGCGCTACAGCAACCAAAAGTTCAAAATCGCTCATAACTCTTAGACCGTTTGTCCCAGGATCAAGTGTCTTATATCGTTGGAATCCTTGGCTCAAGGCGGACAAAATGGCTATCTCCGATTTGGATGTAGGCAGGGAAAATTTTCTGCTATGTCGAATTTTGTCCAAAACCTACTTTTGCGAACTAGTCCCTGGTTTTTCGCCCGATCGGAACCAAACCAGTCTAGGACAATTCTCTGGACTCTCTAGATCAATAATTATCGAAAAAAAGTTGAACTTTGGCATTTGGGTGGCTGTAACAGGGTCATTTAGAAAAGGGGCGTGGCAAAATACACTAAAAAGCCTATAAATCCCAAATGAAAACTCAGAACTTCACCAAAATTGATGAGCATATGTGTCCGAACATGGTGAGGAAGCATGCAGAGTTTCATGGAGATCGGACCATAGGTGGCGCTATAACTGGCAAAAAGCCTTCATTCTTATTAGGGGTTCAAGCATGAAATGCTGAAACCCTATTGTAATTGTAAGGATTCGTAAAACGCATCGTGCAGGACAAACCGTAAGGCCTAGAGACTTGAAACCTGGCCAGATGGTAGGCCTCAATTTGGGGACAACCTATCAGAGTATGACCCCGATTGGCCCATAGGTGGCGCTACAGCAACCAAAAGTTCAAAATCGCTCATAACTCTTAGACCGCTTGTCCCAGGATCAAGTGTCTTATATCGTTGGAATCCTTGGCTCAAGGCGGACAAAATGGCTATCTCCGATTTGGATGTAGGCAGGGAAAATTTTCTGCTATGTCGAATTTTGTCCAAAACCTACTTTTGCGAACTAGTCCCTGGTTTTTCGCCCGATCGGAACCAAACCAGTCTAGGACAATTCTCTGGACTCTCTAGATCAATAATTATCGAAAAAAAGTTTAACTTTGGCATTTGGGTGGCTGTAACAGGGTCATTTAGAAAAGGGGCGTGGCAAAATACACTAAAAAGCCTATAAATCCCAAATGAAAACTCAGAACTTCACCAAAATTGATGAGCATATGTGTCCGAACATGGTGAGGAAGCATGCAGAGTTTCATGGAGATCGGACCATAGGTGGCGCTATAACTGGCAAAAAGCCTTCATTCTTATTAGGGGTTCAAGCATGAAATGCTGAAACCCTATTGTAATTGTAAGGATTCGTAAAACGCATCGTGCAGGACAAACCGTAAGGCCTAGAGACTTGAAACCTGGCCAGATGGTAGGCCTCAATTTGGGGACAACCTATCAGAGTATGACCCCGATTGGCCCATAGGTGGCGCTACAGCAACCAAAAGTTCAAAATCGCTCATAACTCTTAGACCGTTTGTCCCAGGATCAAGTGTCTTATATCGTTGGAATCCTTGGCTCAAGGCGGACAAAATGGCTATCTCCGATTTGGATGTAGGCAGGGAAAATTTTCTGCTATGTCGAATTTTGTCCAAAACCTACTTTTGCGAACTAGTCCCTGGTTTTTCGCCCGATCGGAACCAAACCAGTCTAGGACAATTCTCTGGACTCTCTAGATCAATAATTATCGAAAAAAAGTTTAACTTTGGCATTTGGGTGGCTGTAACAGGGTCATTTAGAAAAGGGGCGTGGCAAAATACACTAAAAAGCCTATAAATCCCAAATGAAAACTCAGAACTTCACCAAAATTGATGAGCATATGTGTCCGAACATGGTGAGGAAGCATGCAGAGTTTCATGGAGATCGGACCATAGGTGGCGCTATAACTGGCAAAAAGCCTTCATTCTTATTAGGGGTTCAAGCATGAAATGCTGAAACCCTATTGTAATTGTAAGGATTCGTAAAACGCATCGTGCAGGACAAACCGTAAGGCCTAGAGACTTGAAACCTGGCCAGATGGTAGGCCTCAATTTGGGGACAACCTATCAGAGTATGACCCCGATTGGCCCATAGGTGGCGCTACAGCAACCAAAAGTTCAAAATCGCTCATAACTCTTAGACCGTTTGTCCCAGGATCAAGTGTCTTATATCGTTGGAATCCTTGGCTCAAGGCGGACAAAATGGCTATCTCCGATTTGGATGTAGGCAGGGAAAATTTTCTGCTATGTCGAATTTTGTCCAAAACCTACTTTTGCGAACTAGTCCCTGGTTTTTCGCCCGATCGGAACCAAACCAGTCTAGGACAATTCTCTGGACTCTCTAGATCAATAATTATCGAAAAAAAGTTGAACTTTGGCATTTGGGTGGCTGTAACAGGGTCATTTAGAAAAGGGGCGTGGCAAAATACACTAAAAAGCCTATAAATCCCAAATGAAAACTCAGAACTTCACCAAAATTGATGAGCATATGTGTCCGAACATGGTGAGGAAGCATGCAGAGTTTCATGGAGATCGGACCATAGGTGGCGCTATAACTGGCAAAAAGCCTTCATTCTTATTAGGGGTTCAAGCATGAAATGCTGAAACCCTATTGTAATTGTAAGGATTCGTAAAACGCATCGTGCAGGACAAACCGTAAGGCCTAGAGACTTGAAACCTGGCCAGATGGTAGGCCTCAATTTGGGGACAACCTATCAGAGTATGACCCCGATTGGCCCATAGGTGGCGCTACAGCAACCAAAAGTTCAAAATCGCTCATAACTCTTAGACCGTTTGTCCCAGGATCAAGTGTCTTATATCGTTGGAATCCTTGGCTCAAGGCGGACAAAATGGCTATCTCCGATTTGGATGTAGGCAGGGAAAATTTTCTGCTATGTCGAATTTTGTCCAAAACCTACTTTTGCGAACTAGTCCCTGGTTTTTCGCCCGATCGGAACCAAACCAGTCTAGGACAATTCTCTGGACTCTTTAGATCAATAATTATCGAAAAAAAGTTGAACTTTGGCATTTGGGTGGCTGTAACAGGGTCATTTAGAAAAGGGGCGTGGCAAAATACACTAAAAAGCCTATAAATCCCAAATGAAAACTCAGAACTTCACCAAAATTGATGAGCATATGTGTCCGAACATGGTGAGGAAGCATGCAGAGTTTCATGGAGATCGGACCATAGGTGGCGCTATAACTGGCAAAAAGCCTTCATTCTTATTAGGGGTTCAAGCATGAAATGCTGAAACCCTATTGTAATTGTAAGGATTCGTAAAACGCATCGTGCAGGACAAACCGTAAGGCCTAGAGACTTGAAACCTGGCCAGATGGTAGGCCTCAATTTGGGGACAACCTATCAGAGTATGACCCCGATTGGCCCATAGGTGGCGCTACAGCAACCAAAAGTTCAAAATCGCTCATAACTCTTAGACCGCTTGTCCCAGGATCAAGTGTCTTATATCGTTGGAATCCTTGGCTCAAGGCGGACAAAATGGCTATCTCCGATTTGGATGTAGGCAGGGAAAATTTTCTGCTATGTCGAATTTTGTCCAAAACCTACTTTTGCGAACTAGTCCCTGGTTTTTCGCCCGATCGGAACCAAACCAGTCTAGGACAATTCTCTGGACTCTCTAGATCAATAATTATCGAAAAAAAGTTTAACTTTGGCATTTGGGTGGCTGTAACAGGGTCATTTAGAAAAGGGGCGTGGCAAAATACACTAAAAAGCCTATAAATCCCAAATGAAAACTCAGAACTTCACCAAAATTGATGAGCATATGTGTCCGAACATGGTGAGGAAGCATGCAGAGTTTCATGGAGATCGGACCATAGGTGGCGCTATAACTGGCAAAAAGCCTTCATTCTTATTAGGGGTTCAAGCATGAAATGCTGAAACCCTATTGTAATTGTAAGGATTCGTAAAACGCATCGTGCAGGACAAACCGTAAGGCCTAGAGACTTGAAACCTGGCCAGATGGTAGGCCTCAATTTGGGGACAACCTATCAGAGTATGACCCCGATTGGCCCATAGGTGGCGCTACAGCAACCAAAAGTTCAAAATCGCTCATAACTCTTAGACCGTTTGTCCCAGGATCAAGTGTCTTATATCGTTGGAATCCTTGGCTCAAGGCGGACAAAATGGCTATCTCCGATTTGCTCGCCCTTCAGGCTCCAATTTCGAGTAAATTGCATTTTTTTGAAAAACCTATTTTTGCGAACTTCTCCTAGGTTTTTGGCCCGATCGGAACCAAACCACTGCAAGAATGTTCTCTGGAGTCTGACAATCAATAATCATCCAAAAAATTCTAAATTTCAATTAACGGTCGATAAGGGGAACCAAAATATTTGATGGCACCAGGGCCACTTTTACTAAAACGGTTATAAATTGTGAACGGAAAGGAATTTTTTTTGCTAAACTTGGGATACATCTTCCGGACCTCAACCTGAGATCACTTGAAAAAAATCGCAACAATTGGCCACTTGGTGGCACTATAAAACAGTTATAACTTGTGAACGGAAAGAGATATTTTCACAAAACTTGGGACACATGTTCATGAGCTCATTCTGAGGTCATGTGAAAAAAAATCATGACAATTGGCCACTTGGTGGCACTATAAAATGGTTATAACTTGTGAGCGGAAAGAGATATTTTCGCTAAACTTGGGACACATGTTCATAAGCTCAATCTGAGTTGGCATGAAAAAAATCGTGACAATTGGCCACTTGGTTGCGCTATAACAGTGAAAAAAATCATGAAAATAGCTATAAGCGCACCCAACTGTTAGTCTACTGAAAATTGGCACGCAGTGTCTTTGTCCAGGGTGCCATAATAGTCTATGAGAACATTGGTGTATCTCAAAAAACTCAGTATACGTCATTGGCACAATGCCTTGAAGGAGCCTTAGAAGTTTCAAGCCAGTGTTTTTTCACAGGAGTGACCTTCTAAGACTCCTGAATCCTTGCCGAGTCCAACAATACCAAACATGCCAGGTTTCGCCTTATGGTTTTTGTAAGTGTCATTTAGAGCTTTAAAAAATTGTTTATCTTCAAAGCCGTTAGTCCGATCGAGACAACAACAAAAAAACAAAGGAAATTTGAAAACATAGGTAAATAGCTAAACAATAACGCCAAAATGTTAAACTTATGATAGGAACTGACAAAAAAAATTCACCCATGGATCATTTTGATGCTCTCACATGTTTGAAATGAACAATGATGGATTGTGATGAAATTTGTTTTGAATTGGGAGTGGCAAATCCCTGTCCATACTGTCATTGACCATTCGCAAAGACCCGCCCACTTTACTTACTGTTGCTATGTCTGACAAGCGACGCCACTCTCACACCACACCAAGTTCTCACGCAGTGAAAAATACATTGCAGATCAGAGAGGAGACTGCGTGCTGACAGACAAGTACTTTTGATATGAAACAAATGGCGCTTTTCCACTACACAGTACCAGCTCGCCTCGGCTCGGCTCGACTCGACTCGGCTTTGTTTGGTTTTCCACTGTGTAAAAGTTGTGCCTGTACCTGCTTCCAGGTACTTTTTTTCGTACCACCTCCGGTAAGGTTCTAAGCAAGCTGAGGCGATACTAAAATGTGACGTGAAAACACGGCAGACTGCTGATTTGTCAGAGAGAATCGTCACTATTCACGCGCCAGACGGAGTATCCTGAATAAAAAACAGCAAAAACAAAAACATCCAAAAACAGCATACACTTGATTTCCTCCATTGTCCTGTGTGTGTGGCAGCGGATGTATCTCGCGTAGAAGATTAAGTCACGGCAGTTTCCTGCGGCGTCGCTATGACGACCAGGTACTATTGTGGAGGTACTATCTGCAATGGAAAACGGAGCGAAAAGCAAGCCGAGCCGAGTCGAGTTGAGTTGAGCTGGTACTGGTAATGGAAAAGCGCCAAAAGTCTCACCTTTCAAATGTAGTCATTTTTTAGAGACATTTAAACAATAAATACCGTTTTGTGACTCTTTAATGTGTCTGACAGATCGCTGTAGACTCAAGGCTCAGTTAAAGCTGCTCGTGAACCAATCATCTCTTCCTTCTAGTTAATTTATAGCATTAAAATAAACATGAATGAACATAAAAGGAATGTTGTTTTAAAGTGCTAAGACGTCAGTACACTTTGTTTTTCAAATTTAAATCCTCCAAAGTTAATCTACTAACTCTCCTGACTGCTTTGTGGGACAAAATGGAGGATTATGATTAGTCAGATCGCCTGTCAATCAAACTCCCTGCGAAGGGTCAATTGACAATGCCCGTGCGCACAATCCTGATCTAATCGACAACTTTGCAGTTGCACATAGGAAAGCCCGGAAAATCCCGCTATAATGTAAGAAAGCATCTTTTTTACATATTTGGACCTAGGCCTAACAATGTTATGGTGCGCTGTCACCAGTGTTTTTTTATTGTTTTTTTTTGGTGAGCGTAGGCTCCTCCTGATTTTGTTAGTCATCTCATCTCTTATATGCTGTGTATGATCATATCCTGCCCTATTCATGGTAGCCTACTCGCGGACATTGCGTCATCAATGTCATCAATTGCGTCATCAAGGGGCCCGCCTTGATAATCCTACTTAAGGGCCGGTGTTGGCTCGTTACGCCACTGAATATAATTGTCTAAACTCCTTATCAAAATTACATATTTACAACAAATTTGACACATATATATACAGTGAGGAAAATAAGTATTTGAACACCCTGCTATTTTGCAAGTTCTCCCACTTAGAAATCATGGAGGGGTCTGAAATTGTCATCGTAGGTGCATGTCCACTGTGAGAGACATAATCTAAAAAAAAAAAATCCAGAAATCACAATGTATGATTTTGTAACTATTTATTTGTATGATACAGCTGCAAATAAGTATTTGAACACCTGAGAAAATCAATGTTAATATTTGGTACAGTAGCCTTTGTTTGCAATTACAGAGGTCAAACGTTTCCTGTAGTTTTTCACCAGGTTTGCACACACTGCAGGAGGGATTTTGGCCCACTCCTCCACACAGATCTTCTCTAGATCAGTCAGGTTTCTGGGCTGTCGCTGAGAAACACGGAGTTTGAGCTCCCTCCAAAGATTCTCTTTTGGGTTTAGGTCTGGAGACTGGCTAGGCCACGCCAGAACCTTGATATGCTTCTTACAGAGCCACTCCTTGGTTATCCTGGCTGTGTGCTTCGGGTCATTGTCATGTTGGAAGACCCAGCCTCGACCCATCTTCAATGCTCTAACTGAGGGAAGGAGGTTGTTCCCCAAAATCTCGCAATACATGGCCCCGGTCATCCTCTCCTTAATACAGTGCAGTCGCCCTGTCCCATGTGCAGAAAAACACCCCCAAAGCATGATGCTACCACCCCCATGCTTCACAGTAGGGATGGTGTTCTTGGGATGGTACTCATCATTCTTCTTCCTCCAAACACGTTTAGTGGAATTATGACCAAAAAGTTCTATTTTGGTCTCATCTGACCACATGACTTTCTCCCATGACTCCTCTGGATCATCCAAATAGTCATTGGCAAACTTAAGACGGGCCTTGACATGTGCTGGTTTAAGCAGGGGAACCTTCCGTGCCATGCATGATTTCAAACCATGACGTCTTAGTGTATTACCAACAGTAACCTTGGAAACGGTGGTCCCAGCTCTTTTCAGGTCATTGACCAGCTCCTCCTGTGTAGTTCTGGGCTGATTTCTCACCTTTCTTAGGATCATTGAGACCCCACGAGGTGAGATCTTGCATGGAGCCCCAGTCCGAGGGAGATTGACAGTCATGTTTAGCTTCTTCCATTTTCTAATGATTGCTCCAACAGTGGACCTTTTTTCACCAAGCTGCTTGGCAATTTCCCCGTAGCCCTTTCCAGCCTTGTGGAGGTGTACTATTTTGTCTCTAGTGTCTTTGGACAGCTCTTTGGTCTTGGCCATGTTAGTAGTTGGATTCTTACTGATTGTATGGGGTGGACAGGTGTCTTTATGCAGCTAACGACCTCAAACAGGTGCATCTAATTTAGGATAATAAATGGAGTGGAGGTGGACATTTTAAAGGCAGACTAACAGGTCTTTGAGGGTCAGAATTCTAGCTGATAGACAGGTGTTCAAATACTTATTTGCAGCTGTATCATACAAATAAATAGTTAAAAAATCATATATTGTGATTTCTGGATTTTTTTTTTTAGATTATGTCTCTCACAGTGGACATGCACCTACGATGACAATTTCAGACCCCTCCATGATTTCCAAGTGGGAGAACTTGCAAAATAGCAGGGTGTTCAAATACTTATTTTCCTCACTGTATATAGGCACACTTTGAGTACTACTAATAAAAGTGGTGGAGATCAGGCAAGACTGTAAGAAGACTCAGGCAAAAAGGTGCTATAACTAAAATATATAAAATAAAATAAAATATATACTGTAAAAACGCTTTAAAACCATAGATTTCCTATGGCAAACTGCATGTATTGGCTGTAAATTGACTTTTTCATCTATGATGGCAGTTGTTAAATGCTTGCTAAATAAAACGTAATGTCTTTTGATGCTTGTGTGATTAAAGGCCTTAAAGGCCTTAACTGCTTGAACCCCGATAAATGCTGCTTGCAGCTTTAATTAGGGGTTCAAGCACGAAGTGCTGAAACCCTATTGTAATTGTACTGATTTTTATTATTATTTTTCTTCTCCGCTAAAACGCACCGTGCAGCCCAAACCGTAAGACCTGGAACCTTGAAACTTTGCCAGATGGTAGTCCTCAATTTGGGGAGAACCTATCAAAGTATGGCCCAGATTGGCCCATAGGTGGAGCTATAATGACCACATTTACTAAATTGCTCATAACTCCTAGACAGTTTGTCCTAGAATCTCAATTTTAGCATCACTGTGATCCCTGGCTCCAGACGGACAAAATGGCTATCTCCAAATTCCCCTACGAGCAAAAAAAAAAATTGTTATGGGCAAATTTGTCCAAAACCTACTTTGGCCAACTAGTCCCTGGTTTTTGACCCAATCGGAACCAGACCAGTCTAGGACAATTCTCTGGACTCTCTAGATCAATAATTATTGAAAAAAAGTTGAACTTTTGCATTGGCCTGGCTGTAACAGGGTCATTTAGGAAAGGGGTGGGACATAAAAACACTCAAAAGCCTATACAACCTAAGGGAAAACCCCAAACTTCACAAAAATCGATGAGCATATGTGTCAGAACATGGTGAAGAAGCATGCCAAGTTTCGTGAAGATCGGACAATAGGTGGCGCTATAACTGTCCAAAACGTCTCTTCTTATTAGGGGTTCAAGCACGAAGTGCTGAAACCCTATTGTAATTGTACTGATTTTTATTATTATTTTTCTTCTCCGCTAAAACGCACCGTGCAGCCCAAACCGTAAGACCTGGAACCTTGAAACTTTGCCAGATGGTAGTCCTCAATTTGGGGAGAACCTATCAAAGTATGGCCCAGATTGGCCCATAGGTGGAGCTATAATGACCACATTTACTAAATTGCTCATAACTCCTAGACAGTTTGTCCTAGAATCTCAATTTTAGCATCACTGTGATCCCTGGCTCCAGACGGACAAAATGGCTATCTCCAAATTCCCCTACGAGCAAAAAAAAAAATTGTTATGGGCAAATTTGTCCAAAACCTACTTTGGCCAACTAGTCCCTGGTTTTTGACCCAATCGGAACCAGACCAGTCTAGGACAATTCTCTGGACTCTCTAGATCAATAATTATTGAAAAAAAGTTGAACTTTTGCATTGGCCTGGCTGTAACAGGGTCATTTAGGAAAGGGGTGGGACATAAAAACACTCAAAAGCCTATACAACCTAAGGGAAAACCCCAAACTTCACAAAAATCGATGAGCATATGTGTCAGAACATGGTGAAGAAGCATGCCAAGTTTCGTGAAGATCGGACAATAGGTGGCGCTATAACTGTCCAAAACGTCTCTTCTTATTAGGGGTTCAAGCACGAAGTGCTGAAACCCTATTGTAATTGTACTGATTTTTATTATTATTTTTCTTCTCCGCTAAAACGCACCGTGCAGCCCAAACCGTAAGACCTGGAACCTTGAAACTTTGCCAGATGGTAGTCCTCAATTTGGGGAGAACCTATCAAAGTATGGCCCAGATTGGCCCATAGGTGGAGCTATAATGACCACATTTACTAAATTGCTCATAACTCCTAGACAGTTTGTCCTAGAATCTCAATTTTAGCATCACTGTGATCCCTGGCTCCAGACGGACAAAATGGCTATCTCCAAATTCCCCTACGAGCAAAAAAAAAATTGTTATGGGCAAATTTGTCCAAAACCTACTTTGGCCAACTAGTCCCTGGTTTTTGACCCAATCGGAACCAGACCAGTCTAGGACAATTCTCTGGACTCTCTAGATCAATAATTATTGAAAAAAAGTTGAACTTTTGCATTGGCCTGGCTGTAACAGGGTCATTTAGGAAAGGGGTGGGACATAAAAACACTCAAAAGCCTATACAACCTAAGGGAAAACCCCAAACTTCACAAAAATCGATGAGCATATGTGTCAGAACATGGTGAAGAAGCATGCCAAGTTTCGTGAAGATCGGACAATAGGTGGCGCTATAACTGTCCAAAACGTCTCTTCTTATTAGGGGTTCAAGCACGAAGTGCTGAAACCCTATTGTAATTGTACTGATTTTTATTATTATTTTTCTTCTCCGCTAAAACGCATCGTGCAGCCCAAACCGTAAGACCTGGAACCTTGAAACTTTGCCAGATGGTAGTCCTCAATTTGGGGAGAACCTATCAAAGTATGGCCCAGATTGGCCCATAGGTGGAGCTATAATGACCACATTTACTAAATTGCTCATAACTCCTAGACAGTTTGTCCTAGAATCTCAATTTTAGCATCACTGTGATCCCTGGCTCCAGACGGACAAAATGGCTATCTCCAAATTCCCCTACGAGCAAAAAAAAAAATTGTTATGGGCAAATTTGTCCAAAACCTACTTTGGCCAACTAGTCCCTGGTTTTTGACCCAATCGGAACCAGACCAGTCTAGGACAATTCTCTGGACTCTCTAGATCAATAATTATTGAAAAAAAGTTGAACTTTTGCATTGGCCTGGCTGTAACAGGGTCATTTAGGAAAGGGGTGGGACATAAAAACACTCAAAAGCCTATACAACCTAAGGGAAAACCCCAAACTTCACAAAAATCGATGAGCATATGTGTCAGAACATGGTGAAGAAGCATGCCAAGTTTCGTGAAGATCGGACAATAGGTGGCGCTATAACTGTCCAAAACGTCTCTTCTTATTAGGGGTTCAAGCACGAAGTGCTGAAACCCTATTGTAATTGTACTGATTTTTATTATTATTTTTCTTCTCCGCTAAAACGCATCGTGCAGCCCAAACCGTAAGACCTGGAACCTTGAAACTTTGCCAGATGGTAGTCCTCAATTTGGGGAGAACCTATCAAAGTATGGCCCAGATTGGCCCATAGGTGGAGCTATAATGACCACATTTACTAAATTGCTCATAACTCCTAGACAGTTTGTCCTAGAATCTCAATTTTAGCATCACTGTGATCCCTGGCTCCAGACGGACAAAATGGCTATCTCCAAATTCCCCTACGAGCAAAAAAAAAATTGTTATGGGCAAATTTGTCCAAAACCTACTTTGGCCAACTAGTCCCTGGTTTTTGACCCAATCGGAACCAGACCAGTCTAGGACAATTCTCTGGACTCTCTAGATCAATAATTATTGAAAAAAAGTTGAACTTTTGCATTGGCCTGGCTGTAACAGGGTCATTTAGGAAAGGGGTGGGACATAAAAACACTCAAAAGCCTATACAACCTAAGGGAAAACCCCAAACTTCACAAAAATCGATGAGCATATGTGTCAGAACATGGTGAAGAAGCATGCCAAGTTTCGTGAAGATCGGACAATAGGTGGCGCTATAACTGTCCAAAACGTCTCTTCTTATTAGGGGTTCAAGCACGAAGTGCTGAAACCCTATTGTAATTGTACTGATTTTTAGGGGTTCAAGCACGAAGTGCTGAAACCCTATTGTAATTGTACTGATTTTTATTATTATTATTATTCTTCTGCCGTAAAACGCATCGTGCAGCCCAAACCGTAAGTGCTAGAGACTTGAAACTTGGCCAGAAGGTAGTACAAAAATCGAGGAGAGGTTCAGAGAGTATGACCCCGATTGGCCCATAGGTGGCGCTATAGTGCCAAAAACCAAAAAAAATCACGGTTTTGCTTAAATCTCCTTAACCCTTTGTCACAGACTCAAGTGTCTTATATCACTGTAATCCTTGTCTCAAGACGGACAAAATGTATATCTTCGATTTCATTTCCGGTATGCAAATTTTTCCGCCATTTTGAATTTTGTCTAAAACCTACTTTTGCAAACTAGTAGAGGGTTTTTTTGGCCAATCGGAACCAAACCAGTGCAGAAATGTTCTCTGGAGTCTGATTATCAGTAATTATCGAAAAAAAGTTGAAATTTCGATCCACGGTTGCTAAGGGGCGTCAAAACGTTCGCAGGAGGCGGAGCCAGTTTACTAAAATGGTTATAACTCATGAACGAAATTAGATATTTTCACCAAACTCGGAACACATGTGTATGAGTTCAATCTGGGGTCACAGTAAAAAAATCGCGACGATTGAACACTAGGTGGCGTTATAACATGAAAAAAACATGAAAAGGGCTATAACCACCTGACCGTTAGTCCAATTGACTTGAAAATTGGTATGCAGTCTCATGGTCCAGGGTGCCATGTATATCTATGATGATATTGGCGTATCTCGAAAAACATGGCCGCCATCGGCCAATGAAGTTGAGCACCTATTAGACAAGGTTAACGGAGGCCGATCGGAACAAAACTCGATGGGCATGTTCAACTCATGGCCCTAGAGGTATGTAAGATTTTTGAAAGAAATCGGCCACTAGTTGGCGCTAACGAGTTTTATGGCTCTGTAATCACGTGGTGTTAAACTTATTGTCACATTATGCATATCATTTGATAGATCTGCTCATGCTGAACAACTTTGCCTCAAGAACCACTACTGTCAATCAAACTGTTCATTAAATATTCGCAAACATGTTAAAAACCTACTTTTGCGAACTAGTCCCTGGTTTTTTGCCCGATCAGAACCAGACCAGTCTAGGGTAATTCTCTGGACTCTCTAGATCAATAATTATCGAAAAAAAGTTGAACTTTTGCATTTGGATGGCTGTAATAGGGTCATTTAGAAAATGGGCGTGGCAAAATACACTAAAAAGCCTATAAATCCTAAATGAAAACTCAGAACTTCACAAAAATTGATGAGCATATGTGACATAACATGCTAAAGAAGCATGGACATTTTTATGGAGATCGGAGCATAGGTGGCGCTATAACTGTTAAAATGCTTTAAAGCCATATATTTCCTATGGTAAATTGCCTGTATTTGCTGTAAATGGTGTCTTCTATCTATTATTGTATAATGTTCATATCATAATGTTCAAAACCAGTGCAGCACAATTCTCTGAACTCTCTAGATCAATAATTATCAGAAAAAAAGTTTAACTTCTTCAAAAGGTGATTTTATATGAATATAATGACATATTAAGCCAATAAGTGGTATTTTACTGCCCCCTGCTGTCATTTCATCATACTACTCCCTAATATTGTTATAAAATTCATATTTAGACTTTATAAAATCATTATTTTAACATTTACAATCACATTTTGTCAAAACTCATCTATTGAGTATTACTATTGACAATTGTGTTACACTGAGATATGGAAATGGACGAAAGTAAGTGAATGAAATGAAACGAAAGTATAACGGCATTTAAGCCACGCCCCCGAATACAAATTCATTCATAACTCGAAAACGGAAAGTCGTTGCGCGCTCAAATTTTGATGGTGAGGACCTCTCCGGGCTCTTGATCGAAACGTGTCGTCGCGGGCCTCGGGAGCGCGCCCCCCGCGCATCGCCAGCCCGCGGGACCCCCGATTTTGAACGGCCATTACTGCCGACCCAGACCACCCCGAACATTGTGTAAGAGCTCGTTGGAAAGGGCACGTCCTTGGCTAGCTTCGATTCAAATGTGGTGTTATCTGCCCTGGGCATTCCAGAGATAATAGCCCGAACAGATATGCCTTATAACAGTCATAACTCCCAGCCCCAATCGCCCAAAAACACCTTGATGGTCTCATTCAACAGGGCTCCTCAAGCACTATCTATGCTCTGAGTTTCAGAATTTTTCGCCTTTTGGTTCCTGAGATATAAGTAAAAAAACTAATTCCCATTCATTCATTCAAACACCTCAACTGTAAAATGTAAGCTATAATACCACTGTTGTCCACTAGAGGGAGCAGCAGGATTACGCATGATCTTTTAATTCGCTTCAGTATTGGGAAATAAACAAATGCTTTAAGAAGCAATCTTTTTTATTATGATGTTTTTTTTATTATGATATTTGTATATATTTTATTTTTTTATTATGATTATGAACGGTTTGATTGACATTAGTGATTCTTGAGGCAAAGTTGTTCAAGATGAGGAGATGAAGATATTTTCACAATATCACATCCTAAAAACATTGAAAACATATTTGTCTTTGTGTGTGTGTGTGTGTGTGTGTGTGTGTGTGTGTGTGGATGTGTTTGTGTTTGTGTGTGTGTCTGTGTGTGTAAGCATGCTTAATGGAAAGAACATGGAGAAACTGCTTTGTTTTACTGGTGGATAAAAAAGTCTTTCAAATGAAAGTGAGTCAATTAGTGGTCTTCTACTGCCCTCTGCAGGACATTCTACTTAATAAAATATTTTCATCTGTGCTTTTGCATTAGTTTTTGGACTATATCAAATTACTTGCATGAAAATCACCTATTATAACACAGTCATGTTTTGTCAAAGTTTATCACTTCATTTGTACTGAGCTCTCAGTTTGAACAATTCTGCCTCTCAGTGATTAATTTGAAATCTGAAAATGGTGTTATACAGAGGAGATTTGCAATTATCATTTTGTTACCTATCTTTTATTTTAAATATCTCCATCTACAACAAAATGTGTGTGCATGTGTGTGTTCAAGCATGGTTAGTGTATTAAGTATTATTGTTTAAGTATTATTGTTTTCATTTACATTTTAACCACCAGATGAAGAACACTCATTGGTTCATTCTGCTCACTAAAATATTATATTTCATTTTTTTTCCATTTGAAATATTATTTAAACTTAATAAAATCATTAAAATAACATTTCAAATCATATTTTGTCTGTTTATAAATCCCACAGACTCACATTGGCTGCAATACTAATGTTTTTGTAAAACACAGACCTGATAGTCTAATCTGTGTGTATTGTGCATATATTATTGATATTATTACTATTGCAAATCATGTTATTGTAACTCATATCTTAATAGAATATTATTTGTAATTTTAATTCTTTATTTCTTAATTGTTTTTTTATGATTACTACAGATATTATCACCAAAGATATCAACTACACCTTCACTTTTAGTATTGACACGCTGCACACACAGCACAATCACACACTCACTAATGCATTCAAATAAATGTAATCTTACTGTGCTACTTTATTTGTACATGATTAGAATGAACAGAAATCTAAGAATATTTTTCTTCTTTTGTTAAAGCCATTTCAGACTCCAAGTAAGCATTATATTACTAATCATCTATTTTAAAGGTGCCATACAATTGAAAACTGTATTTATCTTGGCATAGTTGAATGATAAGAGTTCTGGACATGGAACTGACATACCGTGAGCCTCAAACACCATTGTTTCCTCCTTCATGTGTAAATCTCCTGTTTGCAAAAGACCGCTGAAAAATGAGTGAATCCCACCATAACACCGACTGTGATGTTGGAGTCAGGATCATTAATATTTATACCCCCCAAATTTGCATTTTCCAGTCCATGTTCTAGGCCAGGCAGTGTTAATGTGGACCTGCACAGCCGAATCATCAGAAGATCTGCAGGTATTGTGAAGAAGCAAGCAAGGACAATAGTGAAAATGGCAGATCATGGATATAAATGTTATGTCTGAGGCTGTGCTGTGGATTTGAGAACTTTTCATTCCCTTCCCACAAAACTGTCAACAGGCATGGTTGATGTTTACAACAGGATACCTCACCATTTTAATTCAAAGCTGTTAGTTTGCTCTTAACGGAGGCCGATCAGAACGAAACTCGATGGGCATGTTCGACTCGTGGCCCTAGAGGTCTGTAAGAATTTTGAAAAATCAGCCACTAGTTGATGCTAACAGGTTTTACGGCTATGTAATCATGTGATGCATATCATTTGATAGATCTCCTCATACTGAACAACTTTGCCTCAAGAACTACTGCTGTCAATCAATTTGTTCATTAAATACTTGCGATTATGTTAAAAACCTACTTTTGCGAACTAGTCCTAGGTTTTTCGCCCGATCGGAAATATACCAGTGCAGTACAATTCTCTGGAAGCTCTAGATCAGTGGTTCTCAAACCTGTCCTGGCGTACCCCCAACACTGCACGTTTTCTTTGTCTCCCTAATAAAACACACCTGATTCAACTCATCAGCTCATTCACCCATGTTATAATGAGCTGATGAGTTGAATCAGGTGTGTTTGATTAGGGCGACAAAGAAAACGTGCAGTGTTGGGGGTACGCCAGGACAGGTTTGAGAACCACTGCTCTAGATTATTAATTATATAAAAAACTTTAACTTTATCCATTGGGTAGCCATAACAGGATCATTTAGAAAATGGGTATGGCAAAAAACACTCAAAAGCCTGTAAATCCTAAACAAAAACTCAGACAACTCACTAAACTGCCTTATGTGCTTAAAGACCCTAAATGCTTGAACCCCGCTAAATGCTGCTTGCAGCTTTAATTATTATTATTATTTTTCTTCTGCCGTAAAACGCATCGTGCAGCCCAAACCGTAAGAGCTGGAGCTTTGAAACTTTGCCAGATGGTAGTACAAAAATCGAGGAGAGGTTATCAAATTATGACCCCGATTGGCCCATAGGTGGCGCTATAGCAACCAAAAGCGCGAAACTGCTCATAACTCCTAGACCGTAAGTCATACCCTCAAGTGTCTTATATCATTGGAAAGCTGGACGCCTGACGAAAAAAACGTATATCTCCGATTTTATTTCCGCCATGATAGATTTTCCGCCATTTTGAATTTTGTTGAAAACCTACTTTTGCAAACTAGTCCCTGGTTTTTCGCCCGATCGGAACCAAACCAGTGCAGAATTGTTCTCTGGTGTCTGAAGATCAATAATTATCGAAAAATTTTTGAAATTTCGATTCACGGTCGCTAGGGGGTGCAAAATTAACGTTGTGGGAGGAGCCTATTTTACTAAAACGGCTATAACTCAAGAAGTAATTTAGTAAACTTCACCAAACTTGGTACACATGTGTAGGAGGGCAATATGAGGTTACAGTAAAAATATTGCGTCGATTGGCCACATGGTGGCGCTATAAAACAAAAAAAACATATAGACGCCTGACCGTTAGTCCGATTGACTTGAAATTTGGTACGCAGTGTCTTGGCCCAAGGGGCCATGTGTGTCTAAAAGGATATTGGCGTATCTCGAAAAACATGGCCGCCATTGGCAAATGAGATTTGAGCACCTATTAGACAAGGTTAACGGATGCCGATCGGAACGAAACTCGATGGGCATGTTCGACTCATGGCCCTAGAGGTCTGTAAGAATTTTGAAAGAAATCGGACACTAGTTGGCGCTAACGAGTTTTATGGCTCTGTAATCACGTGGTGTTACACTTATTGTCACAAAATGCATATCATTTGATAGATCTCCTCATGCTGAACAACTTTGCCTCAAGAACCATTGCTGTCAATCAAACCATTCATTAAATATTCATGAATATGTTAAAAACCTACTTTTGCGAACTAGTCCCTGGTTTTTCGCCCGATCGGAACCAGACCAGTCTAGGACAATTCTCTGGACTCTCTAGATAAATAATTATCGAAAAAAAGTTGAACTTTTGCATTTGCCTGGCTGTAACAGGGTAATTTACAAAAGGGGCGTGGCAAAATACACTAAAATGCCTATAAATCATAAATGAAAACTCAGAACTTCACAAAAATTGGTGAGCATATGAGACATAACATCATTAACAAGCATGCCAAATTTTATGGAGATCGGACCAAAGGTGGCGCTATAACTGTTAAAAAGCTTTAAAACCATATATTTCCCATGGTAAACTGCCTGTATTGGCTGTAAATGGTCTTTTCCGTCTATTATGTCAATTGTTAAATGCCTGCTAAATAAAACTTAATGTCTTTTAATGCTTGTGTGCTTAAAGGCCTTAAAGGCCTTAACTGCTTGAACCCCGATAAATGCTGCTTGCAGCTTTAATTATTATTATTATTATTATTTTTCTTCTGCCGTAAAACTCATCGTGCAGCCCAAACCGTAAGAGCTGGAGCTTTGAAACTTTGCCAGATGGTAGTACAAAAATCGAGGAGAGGTTCAGAGAATATGACCCCAATTGGCCCATAGGTGGCGCTATAGCAACCAAAAGCGCGAAACTGCTCATAACTCCTAGACCGTATGACGTAGACTCAAGTGTCTTATATCACTGGAAAGCTGGAAACCTGAAGGTCAAAACGTATATCTCCGATTTCATTTCCGGTATGCAAATTGTCCGCCATTTTGAATTTAGTTAAAAACCTACTTTTGCGAACTAGTCCTAGGTTTTTTGTCCAATTGGATCCAAAACAGTGCAGAAATGTTCTCTGGAGTCTGAGTATCAATAATTATCGAAAAAAAGTCGAAATTTCGATTCCTGATCGCCAGGGGGTGATAAATTAATGTTGTAGGAGGAGCCTATTTTACTAAAATGGCTATAACTCGAGAATGAAATTAGATATCTTCACCAAACTTGGTGCACATGTGTATGAGTTCAATCTGGGGTCACAGTAAAAAAATCGCGACGATTGATCACTAGGTGGCGCTATAACATGAAAAAAACATGAAAACGGCTATAACCACGTGACCGTTAGTCCGATTGACTTGAAAATTGGTATGCAGTGTCTTGGTCCAAGGTGCCATGTATGTCTATGAGGACATTGGCGTATCTCGAAAAACATGGCCGCCATCGACCAATGAAATTTGAGCACCTATTAGACAAGGTTAACGGAGGCCGATCGGAACGAAACTCGATGGGCATGTTCGACTCATGGCCCTAGAGGTCTGTAAGAGTTTTGAAAGAAATCGGCCACTAGTTGGCGCTAACGAGTTTTATGGCTCTGTAATCACGTGGTGTTACACTTATCGTCACAAAATGCATATCAACTGATAGATCTGCTCATGCTGAACAACTTTGCCTCAAGAACTAATGCTGTCAATTAAACCGTTTATTAAATATTCGTAATTATGTTAAAAACCTACTTTTGCAAACTAGTCCTAGGTTTTTCGCCCGATCGAAACCAGACCAGTCTAGGACAATTCTCTGGACACTCTAGATCAATAATTATCAAAAAAAAGTTGAACTTTTGCATGTAGATGGCTGTAATAGGGTCATTTAGAAAAGGGGCGTGGCAAAAAACACTAAAAAGCCTATAAATCCTAAATGAAAACTCAGAACTTCACAAAAATTGGTGAGCATATGTGACATAACATCATTAACAAGCATGCCAATTTTTATGGAGATCGGACCATAGGTGGCGCTATAACTGCTAAAAAGCTTTAAAACCATATATTTCCTATGGTATTTCCTGTAAATGGTCTTTTCCATCTATTATGTCAGTAGTTACATGCTTGCTAAATAAAACTTAATCACTTTTGATGCTTTTGTGCTTAAAGGCCTTAACTGCTTGAACCCCGATAAATGCTGCTTGCAGCTTTAATTATTATTATTATTAGGGGTTCAAGCATGAAATGCTGAAACCCTATTGTAATTGTGCTGATTTTTATTAGGGGTTCAAGCACGAAGTGCTGAAACCCTATTGTAATTGTACTGATTTTTATTATTATTATTATTCTTCTGCCGTAAAACGCATCGTGCAGCCCAAACCGTAAGTGCTAGAGACTTGAAACTTGGCCAGAAGGTAGTACAAAAATCGAGGAGAGGTTCAGAGAGTATGACCCCGATTGGCCCATAGGTGGCGCTATAGTGCCAAAAACCAAAAAAAATCACGGTTTTGCTTAAATCTCCTTAACCCTTTGTCACAGACTCAAGTGTCTTATATCACTGTAATCCTTGTCTCAAGACGGACAAAATGTATATCTTCAATTTCATTTCCGGTATGCAAATTTTTCCGCCATTTTGAATTTTGTCTAAAACCTACTTTTGCAAACTAGTAGAGGGTTTTTTTGGCCAATCGGAACCAAACCAGTGCAGAAATGTTCTCTGGAGTCTGATTATCAGTAATTATCGAAAAAAAGTTGAAATTTCGATCCACGGTTGCTAAGGGGCGTCAAAACGTTCGCAGGAGGCGGAGCCAGTTTACCAAAATGGTTATAACTCATGAACGAAATTAGATATTTTCACCAAACTCGGAACACATGTGTATGAGTTCAATCTGGGGTCACAGTAAAAAAATCGCGACGATTGAACACTAGGTGGCGTTATAACATGAAAAAAACATGAAAAGGGCTATAACCACCTGACCGTTAGTCCAATTGACTTGAAAATTGGTATGCAGTCTCATGGTCCAGGGTGCCATGTATATCTATGATGACATTGGCGTATCTCGAAAAACATGGCCGCCATCGGCCAATGAAGTTGAGCACCTATTAGACAAGGTTAACGGAGGCCGATCGGAACAAAACTCGATGGGCATGTTCAACTCATGGCCCTAGAGGTATGTAAGATTTTTGAAAGAAATCGGCCACTAGTTGGCGCTAACGAGTTTTATGGCTCTGTAATCACGTGGTGTTAAACTTATTGTCACATTATGCATATCATTTGATAGATCTGCTCATGCTGAACAACTTTGCCTCAAGAACCACTACTGTCAATCAAACTGTTCATTAAATATTCGCAAACATGTTAAAAACCTACTTTTGCGAACTAGTCCCTGGTTTTTTGCCCGATCAGAACCAGACCAGTCTAGGGTAATTCTCTGGACTCTCTAGATCAATAATTATCGAAAAAAAGTTGAACTTTTGCATTTGGATGGCTGTAATAGGGTCATTTAGAAAATGGGCGTGGCAAAATACACTAAAAAGCCTATAAATCCTAAATGAAAACTCAGAACTTCACAAAAATTGATGAGCATATGTGACATAACATGCTAAAGAAGCATGGACATTTTTATGGAGATCGGAGCATAGGTGGCGCTATAACTGTTAAAACGCTTTAAAACCATATATTTCCTATGGTAAATTGCCTGTATTTGCTGTAAATGGTGTCTTCTATCTATTATCGTATAATGTTCATATCATAATGTTCAAAACCAGTGCAGCACAATTCTCTGAACTCTCTAGATCAATAATTATCAGAAAAAAAGTTTAACTTCTTCAAAAGGTGATTTTATATGAATATAATGACATATTAAGCCAATAAGTGGTATTTTACTGCCCCCTGCTGTCATTTCATCATACTACTCCCTAATATTGTTATAAAATTCATATTTAGACTTTATAAAATCATTATTTTAACATTTACAATCACATTTTGTCAAAACTCATCTATTGAGTATTACTATTGACAATTGTGTTACACTGAGATATGGAAATGGACGAAAGTAAGTGAATGAAATGAAACGAAAGTATAACGGCATTTAAGCCACGCCCCCGAATACAAATTCATTCATAACTCGAAAACGGAAAGTCGTTGCGCGCTCAAATTTTGATGGTGAGGACCTCTCCGGGCTCTTGATCGAAACGTGTCGTCGCGGGCCTCGGGAGCGCGCCCCCCGCGCATCGCCAGCCCGCGGGACCCCCGATTTTGAACGGCCATTACTCCCGACCCAGACCACCCCGAACATTGTGTAAGAGCTCGTTGGAAAGGGCA
Source organism: Rutilus rutilus (assembly GCF_951802725.1). Lineage (NCBI taxonomy): Eukaryota > Metazoa > Chordata > Actinopteri > Cypriniformes > Leuciscidae > Rutilus > Rutilus rutilus. The sequence continues at coordinate 276,968 of NW_028175486.1, read as the reverse complement.
CGTCCTTGGCTAGCTTCGATTCAAATGTGGTGTTATCTGCCCTGGGCATTCCAGAGATAATAGCCCGAACAGATATGCCTTATAACAGTCATAACTCCCAGCCCCAATCGCCCAAAAACACCTTGATGGTCTCATTCAACAGGGCTCCTCAAGCACTATCTATGCTCTGAGTTTCAGAATTTTTCGCCTTTTGGTTCCTGAGATATAAGTAAAAAAACAAATTCCCATTCATTCATTCAAACACCTCAACTGTAAAATGTAAGCTATAATACCACTGTTGTCCACTAGAGGGAGCAGCAGGATTACGCATGATCTTTTAATTCGTTTTCAGTATTGGGAAATAAACAAATGCTTTAAGAAGCAATCTTTTTTATTATGATGTTTTTTTTTATTATGATATTTGTATATATTTTATTTTTTTATTATGATTATGAACGGTTTGATTGACATTAGTGATTCTTGAGGCAAAGTTGTTCAAGATGAGGAGATGAAGATATTTTCACAATATCACATCCTAAAAACATTGAAAACATATTTGTCTTTGTGTGTGTGTGTGTGTGTGTGTGTGTGGATGTGTTTGTGTTTGTGTGTGTGTCTGTGTGTGTAAGCATGCTTAATGGAAAGAACATGGAGAAACTGCTTTGTTTTACTGGTGGATAAAAAAGTCTTTCAAATGAAAGTGAGTCAATTAGTGGTCTTCTACTGCCCTCTGCAGGACATTCTACTTAATAAAATATTTTCATCTGTGCTTTTGCATTAGTTTTTGGACTATATCAAATTACTTGCATGAAAATCACCTATTATAACACAGTCATGTTTTGTCAAAGTTTATCACTTCATTTGTACTGAGCTCTCAGTTTGAACAATTCTGCCTCTCAGTGATTAATTTGAAATCTGAAAATGGTGTTATACAGAGGAGATTTGCAATTATCATTTTGTTACCTATCTTTTATTTTAAATATCTCCATCTACAACAAAATGTGTGTGCATGTGTGTGTTCAAGCATGGTTAGTGTATTAAGTATTATTGTTTAAGTATTATTGTTTTCATTTACATTTTAACCACCAGATGAAGAACACTCATTGGTTCATTCTGCTCACTAAAATATTATATTTCATTTTTTTTCCATTTGAAATATTATTTAAACTTAATAAAATAATTAAAATAACATTTCAAATCATATTTTGTCTGTTTATAAATCCCACAGACTCACATTGGCTGCAATACTAATGTTTTTGTAAAACACAGACCTGATAGTCTAATCTGTGTGTATTGTGCATATATTATTGATATTATTACTATTGCAAATCATGTTATTGTAACTCATATCTTAATAGAATATTATTTGTAATTTTAATTCTTTATTTCTTAATTGTTTTTTTATGATTACTACAGATATTATCACCAAAGATATCAACTACACCTTCACTTTTAGTATTGACACGCTGCACACACAGCACAATCACACACTCACTAATGCATTCAAATAAATGTAATCTTACTGTGCTACTTTATTTGTACATGATTAGAATGAACAGAAATCTAAGAATATTTTTCTTCTTTTGTTAAAGCCATTTCAGACTCCAAGTAAGCATTATATTACTAATCATCTATTTTAAAGGTGCCATACAATTGAAAACTGTATTTATCTTGGCATAGTTGAATGATAAGAGTTCTGGACATGGAACTGACATACCGTGAGCCTCAAACACCATTGTTTCCTCCTTCATGTGTAAATCTCCTGTTTGCAAAAGACCGCTGAAAAATGAGTGAATCCCACCATAACACCGACTGTGACGTTGGAGTCAGGATCATTAATATTTATACCCCCCAAATTTGCATTTTCCAGTCCATGTTCTAGGCCAGGCAGTGTTAATGTGGACCTGCACAGCCGAATCATCAGAAGATCTGCAGGTATTGTGAAGAAGCAAGCAAGGACAATAGTGAAAATGGCAGATCATGGATATAAATGTTATGTCTGAGGCTGTGCTGTGGATTTGAGAACTTTTCATTCCCTTCCCACAAAACTGTCAACAGGCATGGTTGATGTTTACAACAGGATACCTCACCATTTTAATTCAAAGCTGTTAGTTTGCTCTTAACGGAGGCCGATCAGAACGAAACTCGATGGGCATGTTCGACTCGTGGCCCTAGAGGTCTGTAAGAATTTTGAAAAATCAGCCACTAGTTGATGCTAACAGGTTTTACGGCTATGTAATCATGTGATGCATATCATTTGATAGATCTCCTCATACTGAACAACTTTGCCTCAAGAACTACTGCTGTCAATCAATTTGTTCATTAAATACTTGCGATTATGTTAAAAACCTACTTTTGCGAACTAGTCCTAGGTTTTTCGCCCGATCAGAAATATACCAGTGCAGTACAATTCTCTGGAAGCTCTAGATTATTAATTATATAAAAAACTTTAACTTTACCCATTGGGTAGCCATAACAGGATCATTTAGAAAATGGGTATGGCAAAAAACACTCAAAAGCCTGTAAATCCTAAACAAAAACTCACTAAACTGCCTTATGTGCTTAAAGACCCTAAATGCTTGAACCCCGCTAAATGCTGCTTGCAGCTTTAATTATTATTATTATTCTGCCGTAAAACGCATCGTGCAGCCCAAACCGTAAGAGCTGGAACCTTGAAACTTTGCCAGATGGTAGTACAAAAATCGAGGAGAGGTTCAGAGAATATGACCCCAATTGGCCCATAGGTGGCGCTATAGCAACCAAAAGCGCGAAACTGCTCATAACTCCTAGACCGTATGACGTAGACTCAAGTGTCTTATATCACTGGAAAGCTGGAAACCTGAAGGTCAAAACGTATATCTCCGATTTCATTTCCTGTATGCAAATTGTCCGCCATTTTGAATTTAGTTAAAAACCTACTTTTGCGAACTAGTCCTAGGTTTTTTGTCCAATTGGATCCAAACCAGTGCAGAAATGTTCTCTGGAGTCTGAATATCAATAATTATCGAAAAAAAGTCGAAATTTCGATTCCTGATCGCCAGGGGGTGATAAATTAATGTTGTGGGAGGAGCCTATTTTACTAAAATGGCTATAACTCGAGAAGGAAATTAGATATCTTGACCAAACTTGGTGCACATGTGTATGAGTTCAATCTGGGGTCACAGTAAAAAAATCGCGACGATTGAACACTAGGTGGCGCTATAACATGAAAAAAACATGAAAACGGCTATGACCACGTGACCGTTAGTCCGATTGACTTGAAAATTGGTATGCAGTGTCTTGGTCCAAGGTGCCATGTATGTCTATGAGGACATTGGCGTATCTCGAAAAACATGGCCGCCATCGACCAATGAAATTTGAGCACCTATTAGACAAGGTTAACGGAGGCCGATCGGAACGAAACTCGATGGGCATGTTCGACTCATGGCCCTAGAGGTCTGTAAGAGTTTTGAAAGAAATCGGCCACTAGTTGGCGCTAACGAGTTTTATGGCTCTGTAATCACGTGGTGTTACACTTATCGTCACAAAATGCATATCATCTGATAGATCTGCTCATGCTGAACAACTTTGCCTCAAGAACTAATGCTGTCAATTAAACCGGTTATTAAATATTCGTAATTATGTTATAAACCTACTTTTGCAAACTAGTCCTAGGTTTTTCGCCCGATCGAAACCAGACCAGTCTAGGACAATTCTCTGGACACTCTAGATGAATAATTATCAAAAAAAAGTTGAACTTTTGCATGTAGATGGCTGTAATAGGGTCATTTAGAAAATGGGCGTGGCAAAAAAACATTAAAAAGCCTATAAATCCTAAATGAAAACTCAGAACTTCACAAAAATTGGTGAGCATATGTGACATAACATCATTAACAAGCATGCCAATTTTTATGGAGATCGGACGATAGGTGGCGCTATAACTGCTAAAAAGCTTTAAAACCATATATTTCCTATGGTATTTCCTGTAAATGGTCTTTTTCATCTATTATGTCAGTAGTTACATTCTTGGTAAATAAAACTTAATCACTTTTGATGCTTTTGTGCTTAAAGGCCTTAACTGCTTGAACCCCGATAAATGCTGCTTGCAGCTTTAATTATTAGGGGTTCAAGCACGAAGTGCTGAAACCCTATTGTAATTGTGCTGATTTTTATTAGGGGTTCAAGCACGAAGTGCTGAAACCCTATTGTAATTGTGCTGATTTTTATTATTAGGGGTTCAAGCACGAAGTGCTGAAACCCTATTGTTATTGTAAGGATTTTTATTATTATTATTATTATTTTCCCCTAAAACGCATCGTACAGCCCAAACCGTAAGTGCTAGAGACTTGAAACTTTGCCAGATGGTAGTACAAAAATCGAGGAGAGGTTATCAAAATATGAGCCAGATTGGCCAATAGGTGGCGCTACAGTGCAAAAACCAAAAAAATGGCATATTTTTGCTTAAATCTCACCAACCCTTTGTCACAGACTCAAGTGTCTTATATCATTGGAATCCTTGGCTCAAGCCGAACAAAAAAGGCCTCAAGGATTTCCTTTCCGGTATGCAAATTTTCCGCCATTTTGGATTTTGTCCAAAACCTACTTTTGCGAACTAGTCCTAGGTTTTTTGTCCGATCGGAACCAAACCAGTGCAGAAATGTTCTCTGGTCTCTGACTATAAATAATTATTAAAAAAAAGTTTAAATTTCGATTCACGGTCGCTAAGGGGCGCCAAAACGTTCGAAGGAGGCGGAGCTAGTTTTACTAAAATGGCTATAACTCCAGAAGTAAATGAGTTATCTTCACCAAACTTGGTACACTTGTGTAAGAGGTCAATCTAAGGTCACAGTAAAGAAATCGCGGTGATTAGCCACATGGTGGCGCTATAACATTAAAAAAACATAAAACAGGCTATAACCACCTGACCGTTTGTCCGATTGACTTGAAAATTGGTATGCAGTGTCTTGGTCCAAGGTGTCATGTATATCTATGAGGACATTGGCGTATCTCAAAAAACATGGCCGCCATCGGCCAATGAAGTTTGAGCACCTATTAGACAAGGTTAACGGAGGCCGATCGTAACGAAACTCGGTGGGCATGTTCGACTCATGGCCCTAGAGGTCTGTAAGAATTTTAAAAGAAATCGGCCACTAGTTGGCGCTAACGAGTTTTATGGCTCTGTAATCACGTGGTGTTACACTTATTGTCACAAAATGCATACCATTTGATAGATCTCCTCTTGTTGAACAACTTTGCCTCAAGAACCATTGCTGTCAATTAAACCGTTCATTAAATATTCGTAATTATGTTAAAAACCTACTTTTGCGAACTAGTCCTAGGTTTTTCGCCCGATCAGAACCAAACGAGTCTAGGACAATTCTATGGACTCTCTAGATCAATAATTATCAAAAAAAAGTTGAACTTTTGCATTTTTCGCATGGGTATATTTGGTCATAAAGAAAATGGGCGTGGCAAAATGCACTCAAAAGCCTATAAATCCTAAACGAAAACTCAGAACTTCACGAAAATTGGTGAGCATATGTGCCATAACATCATTAACAAGCATGCAAAATTTCATGGAGATCGGACTATAGGTGGCGCTATAACTGTTAAAAAGCTTTAAAAAACACATATTTCCTACGGTAAATTGCCTGTATTGGCTGTAAATGGTCTTTTCCATCTATTATTTCAGTGGTTAAAAGCTTTCTAAATAAATCTTAATGTCTTAAATGCTTATGTGCTTAAAGGCCTTAAATGCTTGAACCCCGATAAATGCTGCTTGCAGCTTTAATTATTATTATTATTATTATTCTGCCGTAAAACGCATCGTGCAGCCCAAACCGTAAGAGCTGGAACTTTGAAACTTTGACAGATGGTAGTACAAAAATCGAGGAAAGGTTCAGAGATTATGACCCCGATTGGCCCATAGGTGGCGCTATAACAACCAAAAGCGCGAAACTGCTCATAACTCCTAGACCGTATGTCGTAGACTCAAGTGTCTTATATCATTGGAAAGCTGGATGCCTGACGAACAAAACGTATATCTCCGATTTCATTTCCGCCATGATAGATTTTCCGCCATTTTGAATTTTGTCAAAAATCTACTTTTGCGAACTAGTCCCTGGTTTTTTGCCCGATTGGAACCAAACTAGTGCAGAAATGTTCTCTGGAGACTGAATATCAATAATTATCGAAAAAAAGTGGAAATTTCGATTCACGGTCGCTAAGGGGCGCCAAAACGTACGTTGTGGGAGGGGCCTATTTTACTAAAATGGCTATAACTCCCGATGTAAATGAGGTATCTTCACCAAACTTGGTACACATGTGTGTGAGCTTACTCTGGGGTCACAGTAAAAAAATCGCGACGATTGGCCTCATGGTGGCGCTATAAAATGAAAAAAACATAAAACAGGCTATAACCACCTGACCGTTAGTCCGATTGACTTGAAAATTGGTATGCAGTGTCTTGGTCCAAGGTGCCATGTATGTGTATGAGGACATTGGCGTATCTCAAAAAACATGGCCGCCATCGGCCAACGAAGTTTGAGCACCTATTAGACAAGGTTAACGGAGGCCGATCGGAACGAAACTCAATGGGCATGTTCGGCTCATGGCCCTAAAGGTCTGTAAGAATTTTGAAAGAAATCGGCCACTAGTTGGCGCTAACGAGTTTTACGGCTCTGTAATCACGTGGTGTTACAAATATCCACACAATATGCATATCATTTGATAGATCTCCTCATCCTGAACAACTTTGCCTCAAGAACCATTGCTGTCAATCAAACTGTTCATTAATTATTCATTAATATGTTAAAAACCTACTTTTGCGAACTAGTCCTAGGTTTTTTGCCCGATCGGAACCAGACCAGTGTAGGACAATTCTCTGGACTCTCTAGATCAATAATTATCAAAAAAAAGTTGAACTTTTGCATTTGGATGGCTGTAATAGGGTAATTTATAAAACGGGCGTGTCAAAATACATTAAAAAGCCTATAAATCCTAAATAAAAACTCAGAACTTCACAAAAATTGGTCAGCATATGTGACATAACATCATTAACAAGCATGAAAAATTCTATGGAGATCGGACGATAGTTGGCGCTATAACTGTTAAAACGCTTTAAAACCATATATTTCCTATGGTAAATTGCCTGTATTTGCTGTAAATGATGTCTTCTATCTTTTATCATATAATGTTCATATCATAATGTTCAAAACCAGTGCAGCACAATTCTCTGAACTCTCTAGATCAATAATTATCAGAAAAAAAGTTTAACTTCTTCAAAAGGTGATTTTATATGAATATAATGACATATTAAGCCAATAAGTGGTATTTTACTGCCCCCTGCTGTCATTTCATCATACTACTCCCTAATATTGTTATAAAATTCATATTTAGACTTTTTAAAATCATTATTTTAACATTTACAATCACATTTTGTCAAAACTCATCTATTGAGTATTACTATTGACAATTGTGTTACACTGAGATATGGAAATGGACGAAAGTAAATGAATGAAATGAAACGAAAGTATAACGGCATTTAAGCCACGCCCCCGAATACAAATCCATTCATAACTCGAAAACGGAAAGTCGTTGCGCGCTCAAATTTTGATGGTGAGGACCTCTCCGGGCTCTTGATCGAAACGTGTCGTCGCGGGCCTCGGGAGCGCGCCCCCCGCGCATCGCGAATCCGCGGGACCCCCGATTTTGAACGGCCATTGCTCCCGACCCAGACCACCCCGAACATTGTGTGAGAGCTCGTTGGAAAGGGCGCGTCCTTGGCTAGCTTCGATTCAAATGTGGTGTTATTTGCCCTGGGCATTCCAGAGATAATAGCCCGAACAGATATGCCTTATAACAGTCATAACTCCCAGCCCCAATCGCCCAAAAACACATTGATGGTCTCATTCAACAGGGCTCCTCAAGCACTATCTATGCTCTGAGTTTCAGAATTTTTCGCCTTTTGGTTCCTGAGATATAAGTAAAAAAACAAATTCCCATTCATTCAAACACTTCAACTGTAAAATGTAAGCTATAATACCACTGTTGTCCACTAGAGGGAGCAGCAGGATTACGCATGATCTTTTAATTCGCTTCAGTATTGGAAATAAACAAATGCTTTAAGAAGCAATCTTTTTTATTATGATGTTTTTTTTTTTATTATGATATTTGTATATATTTTATTTTTTTTATTATGATTATGAACGGTTTGATTGACATTAGTGATTCTTGAGGCAAAGTTGTTCAAGATGAGGAGATGAAGATATTTTCACAATATCACATCCTAAAAACATTGAAAACATATTTGTCTTTGTGTGTGTGTGTGTGTGTGTGTGTGTGGGTTTGTGTGTGTGTCTGTGTGTGTGTGTAAGCATGCTTAATGGAAAGAACATGAAGAAACTGCTTTGTTTTACTGGTGGATAAAAAAGTCTTTCAAATGAAAGTGAGTCAATTAGTGGTCTTCTACTGCCCTCTGCAGGACATTCTACTTAATAAAATATTTTCATCTGTGCTTTTGCATTAGTTTTTGGACTATATCAAATTACTTGCATGAAAATCACCTATTATAACACAGTCATGTTTTGTCAAAGTTTATCACTTCATTTTTACTGAGCTCTCAGTTTGAACAATTCTGCCTCTCAGTGATTAATTTGAAATCTGAAAATGGTGTTATACAGAGGAGATTTGCAATTATCATTTTGTTACCTATCTTTTATTTTAAATATCTCCATCTACAACAAAATGTGTGTGCATGTGTGTGTTCAAGCATGGTTAGTGTATTAAGTATTATTGTTTAAGTATTATTGTTTTCATTTACATTTTAACCACCAGAAGAAGAACACTCATTGGTTCATTCTGCTCACTAAAATATTATTTTTAATTTTTTTTTCCATTTGAAATATTGTTTAAACTTAATAAAATCATTAAAATAACATTTCAAATCATATTTTGTCTGTTTATAAATCCCACAGACTCACATTGGCTGCAATACTAATGTTTTTGTAAAACACAGACCTGATAGTCTAATCTGTGTGTATTGTGCATATATTATTGATATTATTACTATTGCAAATCATGTTATTGTAACTCATATCTTAATAGAATATTATTTGTAATTTTAATTCTTTATTTCTTAAGTGGTTTTTTTATGATTACTACAGATATTATCACCAAAGATATCAACTACACCTTCACTTTTAGTATTGACACGCTGCACACACAGCACAATCACACACTCACTAATGCATTCAAATAAATGTAATCTTACTGTGCTACTTTATTTGTACATGATTAGAATGAACAGAAATCTAAGAATATTTTTCTTCTTTTGTTAAAGCCATTTCAGACTCCAAGTAAGCATTATATTACTAATCATCTATTTTAAAGGTGCCATACAATTGAAAACTGTATTTATCTTGGCATAGTTGAATGATAAGAGTTCTGGACATGGAACTGACATACCGTGAGCCTCAAACACCATTGTTTCCTCCTTCTTGTGTAAATCTCCTGTTTGCAAAAGACCGCTGAAAAATGAGTGAATCCCACCATAACACCGACTGTGACGTTGGAGTCAGGATCATTAATATTTATACCCCCCAAATTTGCATTTTCCAGTCCATGTTCTAGGCCAGGCAGTGTTAATGTGGACCTGCACAGCCGAATCATCAGAAGATCTGCAGGTATTGTGAAGAAGCAAGCAAGGACAATAGTGAAAATGGCAGATCATGGATATAAATGTTATGTCTGAGGCTGTGCTGTGGATTTGAGAACTTTTCATTCCCTTCCCACAAAACTGTCAACAGGCATGGTTGATGTTTACAACAGGATACCTCACCATTTTAATTCAAAGCTGTTAGTTTGCTCTTAACGGAGGCCGATCAGAACGAAACTCGATGGGCATGTTCGACTCGTGGCCCTAGAGGTCTGTAAGAATTTTGAAAAATCAGCCACTAGTTGACGCTAACAGGTTTTACGGCTATGTAATCACGTGATGCATATCATTTGATAGATCTCCTCATACTGAACAACTTTGCCTCAAGAACTACTGCTGTCAATCAATTTGTTCATTAAATACTTGCTATTATGTTAAAAACCTACTTTTGCGAACTAGTCCTAGGTTTTTCGCCCGATCGGAAATATACCAGTGCAGTACAATTCTCTGGAAGCTCTAGATTATTAATTATATAAAAAACTTTAACTTTACCCATTGGGTAGCCATAACAGGATCATTTAGAAAATGGGTATGGCAAAAAACACTCAAAAGCCTGTAAATCCTAAACAAAAACTCAGACAACTCACTAAACTGCCTTATGTGCTTAAAGACCCTAAATGCTTGAACCCCGCTAAATGCTGCTTGCAGCTTTAATTAGGGGTTCAAGCATGAAATGCTGAAACCCTATTGTAATTGTGCTGATTTTTATTATTATTATTATTATTCTGCCGTAAAACGCATCGTGCAGCCTAAACCGTAAGTGCTAGAGACTTGAAACTTGGCCAGAAGGTAGTACAAAAATCGAGGAGAGGTTCAGAGAATATGAGCTAGATTGGCCAATAGGTGGCGCTACAGTGCAAAAAACAAAAAAATGGCATATTTTTGCTTAAATCTCATCAACCCTTTGTCACAGACTCAAGTGTCTTATATCTTTGGAATCCTTGGGTCAAGCCGAACAAAAAAGGCCTCAAGGATTTCATTTCCGGTATGCAAATTTTCCCGCCATTTTGGATTTTGTCCAAAACCTACTTTTGCGAACTAGTCCCTGGTTTTTCGCCTGATCGGAACCAAACCAGTGCAGAAATATTCACAGGAGTCTGAAGATCAATAATTATTGAAAAAAATGTAAAATTTCGATCCACGGTTGCTAAAGGGTATCAAAACGTTTGCAGGAGGCGGAGCTAATTATACAAAAATGGCTATAACTCGTGAACGAAATGAGATATTTTCACCAAACTCGGTACACATATGTAAGAGCTCAAGTTGAGGTCACAGTAAAAAAATCGCGGTGATTGGCCTCATGGTGGCGCTATAATATGAAAAAAACATAAAACAGGCTATAACCACCTGACCGTTAGTCCGATTGACTTGAAAATTGGTATGCAGTGTCTTGGTCCAAGGTGCCATGTATGTCTATGAGGACATTGGTGTATCTCAAAAAACATGGCCGCTATCGGCCAATGAAGTTTGAGCACCTATTAGACAAGGTTAACGGAGGCCGATCAGAACGAAACTCAGTGGGCCTGTTCGGCTCAAGCCCCTAGAGGTCTGTAAGAACTTTGAAAGAAATCGGCCACTAGTTGGCGCTAACGAGTTTTATGGCTCTGTAATCACGTGGTGTTACACTTATCGTCACAAAATGCATATCATATGATAGATCTGCTCATGCTGAACAACTTTGCCTCTAGAACCATTGCTGTCAATCAAACAGTTCATTAAATATTCATGAATATGTTAAAAACCTACTTTTGCGAACTAGTCCCTGGTTTTTCGCCCGATCGGAACCAGACCAGTCTAGGACAATTCTCTGGACTCTCTAGATAAATAATTATCGAAAAAAAGTTGAACTTTTGCATTTGCCTGGCTGTAACAGGGTAATTTACAAAAGGGGCTTGGCAAAATACACTAAAATGCCTATAAATCATAAATGAAAACTCAGAACTTCACAAAAATTGGTGAGCATATGTGACATAACATCATTAACAAGCATGCCAAATTTTATGGAGATCGGACCAAAGGTGGCGCTATAACTGTTAAAAAGCTTTAAAACCATATATTTCCCATGGTAAACTGCCTGTATTGGCTGTAAATGGTCTTTTCCGTCTATTATGTCAATTGTTAAATGCCTGCTAAATAAAACTTAATGTCTTTTGATGCTTGTGTGCTTAAAGGCCTTAACTGCTTGAACCCCGATAAATGCTGCTTGCAGCTTTAATTATTATTATTATTATTATTCCGCCGTAAAACGCATCGTGCAGCCCAAACCGTAAGAGCTGGAACTTTGAAACTTTGACAGATGGTAGTACAAAAATCGAGGAAAGGTTCAGAGATTATGACCCCGATTGGCCCATAGGTGGCGCTATAACAACCAAAAGCGCGAAACTGCTCATCACTCCTAGACCGTATGTCGTAGACTCAAGTGTCTTATATCATTGGAAAGCTGGACGCCTGACGAACAAAACGTATATCTCCGATTTCATTTCCGCCATGATAGATTTTCCGCCATTTTGAATTTTGTCAAAAATCTACTTTTGCGAACTAGTCCCTGGTTTTTTGCCCGATTGGAACCAAACTAGTGCAGAAATGTTCTCTGGAGACTGAATATCAATAATTATCGAAAAAAAGTGGAAATTTCGATTCACGGTCGCTAAGGGGCGCCAAAACGTACGTTGTGGGAGGGGCCTATTTTACTAAAATGGCTATAACTCCCGATGTAAATGAGGTATCTTCACCAAACTTGGTACACATGTGTATGAGCTTACTCTGGGGTCACAGTAAAAAAATCGCGACGATTGGCCTCATGGTGGCGCTATAAAATGAAAAAAACATAAAACAGGCTATAACCACCTGACCGTTAGTCCGATTGACTTGAAAATTGGTATGCAGTGTCTTGGTCCAAGGTGCCATGTATGTGTATGAGGACATTGGCGTATCTCAAAAAACATGGCCGCCATCGGCCAACGAAGTTTGAGCACCTATTAGACAAGGTTAACGGAGGCCGATCGGAACGAAACTCAATGGGCATGTTCGGCTCATGGCCCTAAAGGTCTGTAAGAATTTTGAAAGAAATCGGCCACTAGTTGGCGCTAACGAGTTTTATGGCTCTGTAATCACGTGGTGTTACACTTATCGTCACAAAATGCATATCATTTGATAGATCTGCTCATCCTGAACAACTTTGCCTCTAGAACCATTGCTGTCAATCAAACCGTTCATTAAATATTCATGAATATGTTAAAAACCTACTTTTGCGAACTAGTCCCTGGTTTTTCGCCCGATCGGAACCACACCAGTCTAGGACAATTCTCTGGACTCTCTAGATCAATAATTATCAAAAAAAAGTTTAACTTTTGCATGAGTATGGCTGTAATAGGGTCATTTAGAAAAGGGGCGTGGTAAAATGCACTCAAAAGCCTATAAATCCTAAACGAAAACTCAGAACTTCACAAAAATTGATGAGCATATGTGTCATAACCTGCTAAAGAAGCATGGGAAATTTTATGGAGATCGGACCATAGTTGGCGCTATAACTGTTAAAACGCTTTAAAACCATATATTTCCTATGGTAAATTGCCTGTATTTGCTGTAAATGGTGTCTTCTATCATCATATAATGTTCATATCATAATGTTCAAAACCAGTGCAGCACAATTCTCTGAACTCTCTAGATCAATAATTATCAGAAAAAAAGTTTAACTTCTTCAAAAGGTGATTTTATATGAATATAATGACATATTAAGCCAATAAGTGGTATTTTACTGCCCCCTGCTGTCATTTCATCATACTACTCCCTAATATTGTTATAAAATTCATATTTAGACTTTATAAAATCATTATTTTAACATTTACAATCACATTTTGTCAAAACTCATCTATTGAGTATTACTATTGACAATTGTGTTACACTGAGATATGGAAATGGACGAAAGTAAATGAATGAAATGAAACGAAAGTATAACGGCATTTAAGCCACGCCCCCGAATACAAATTCATTCATAACTCGAAAACGGAAAGTCGTTGCGCGCTCAAATTTTGATGGTGAGGACATCTCCGGGCTCTTGATCGAAACGTGTCGTCGCGGGCCTCGGGAGCGCGCCCCCCGCGCATCGCCAGTCCGCGGGACCCCCGATTTTGAACGACCATTACTCCCGACCCAGACCACCCCGAACATTGTGTGAGAGCTCGTTGGAAAGGTCCCGTCTTTGGCTAGCTTCGATTCAAATGTGGTGTTATTTGCCCTGGGCATTCCAGAGATAATAGCCCGAACAGATATGCCTTATAACAGCCATAACTCCCAGCCCCAATCGCCCAAAAACACCTTGATGGTCTCATTCAACAGGGCTCCTCAAGCACTATCTATGCTCTGAGTTTCAGAATTTTTCGCCTTTTGGTTCCTGAGATATAAGTAAAAAAACAAATTCCCATTCATTCATTCAAACACTTCAACTGTAAAATGTAAGCTATGATACCACTGTTGTCCACTAGAGGGAGCAGCAGGATTACGCATGATCTTTTAATTCGCTTTCAGTATTGGGAAATAAACAAATGCTTTAAGAAGCAATCTTTTTTATTATGATTTTTTTTTTTTTTTTATGATATTTGTATATATTTTATTTTTTTATTATGATTATGAACGGTTTGATTGACATTAGTGATTCTTGAGGCAAAGTTGTTCAAGATGAGGAGATGAAGATATTTTCACAATATCACATCCTAAAAACATTGAAAACATATTTGTCTTTGTGTGTGTGTGTGTGTGTGTGTGTGTGTGTGTGTGTGGATGTGTTTGTGTGTGTGTCTGTGTGTGTAAGCATGCTTAATGGAAAGAACATGGAGAAACTGCTTTGTTTTACTGGTGGATAAAAAAAGTCTTTCAAATGAAAGTGAGTCAATTAGTGGTCTTCTACTATGGAAGCAGGACATTCTACTTAATAAAATATTTTCATCTGTGCTTTTGCATAAGTTTTTGGACTATATAAAATTATTGCATGAAAATCACCTATTATAACACAGTCATGTTTTGTCAAAGTTTATCACTTCATTTTTACTGAGCTCTCAGTTTGAACAATTCTGCCTCTCAGTGATTAATTTGAAATCTGAAAATGGTGTTATACAGAGGAGATTTGCAATTATCATTTTGTTACCTATCTTTTATTTTAAATATCTACATCTACAACAAAATGTGTGTGCATGTGTGTGTTCAAGCATGGTTAGTGTATTAAGTATTATTGTTTAAGTATTATTGTTTTCATTTACATTTTAACCACCAGAAGAAGAACACTCATTGGTTCATTCTGCTCACTAAAATATTATTTTTCATTTTTTTTTCCATTTGAAATATTGTTTAAACTTAATAAAATCATTAAAATAACATTTCAAATCATATTGTCTGTTTATAAATCCCACAGACTCACATTGGCTGCAATACTAATGTTTTTGTAAAACACAGACCTGATAGTCTAATCTGTGTGTATTGTGCATATATTATTGATATTATTACTATTGCAAATCATGTTATTATAACTCATATCTTAATAGAATATTATTTGTAATTTTAATTCTTTATTTCTTAATTGTTTTTTTATGATTACTACAGATATTATCACCAAAGATATCAACTACACCTTCACTTTTAGTATTGACATGCTGCACACACAGCACAATCACACACTCACTAATGCATTCAAATAAATGTAATCTTACTGTGCTACTTTATTTGTACATGATTAGAATGAACAGAAATCTAAGACTATTTTTCTTCTTTTGTTAAAGCCATTTCAGACTCCAAGTAAGCATTATATTACTAATCATCTATTTTAAATGTGCCATACAATTGAAAACTGTATTTATCTTGGCATAGTTGAATGATAAGAGTTCTGGACATGGAACTGACATACCGTGAGCCTCAAACACCATTGTTTCCTCCTTCATGTGTAAATCTCCTGTTTGCAAAAGACCGCTGAAAAATGAGTGAATCCCACCATAACACCGACTGTGACGTTGGAGTCAGGATCATTAATATTTATACCCCCCAAATTTGCATTTCCCAGTCCATTTTCTAGGCCAGGCAGTGTTAATGTGGACCTGCACAGCCAAATCATCAGAAGATCTGCAGGTATTGTGAAGAAGCAAGCAAGGACAATAGTGAAAATGGCAGATCATGGATATAAATGTTATGTCTGAGGCTGTGCTGCGGATTTGAGAACTTTTCATTCCCTTCCCACAAAAGAGAACTGTCAACAGGCATGGTTGATGTTTACAACAGGATACCTCACCATTTTAATTCAAAGCTGTTAGTTTGCTCTTAACGGAGGCCGATCAGAACGAAACTCGGTGGGCATGTTCGACTCGTGGCCCTAGAGGTCTGTAAGAATTTTGAAAAATCAGCCACTAGTTGATGCTAACAGGTTTTACGGCTATGTAATCACGTGATGCATATCATTTGATAGATCTCCTCATACTGAACAACTTTGCCTCAAGAACTACTGCTGTCAATCAATTTGTTCATTAAATACTTGCGATTATGTTAAAAACCTACTTTTGCGAACTAGTCCTAGGTTTTTCGCCCGATCAGAAATATACCAGTGCAGTACAATTCTCTGGAAGCTCTAGATTATTAATTATATAAAAAACTTTAACTTTACCCATTGGGTAGCCATAACAGGATCATTTAGAAAATGGGTATGGCAAAAAACACTCAAAAGCCTGTAAATCCTAAACAAAAACTCACTAAACTGCCTTATGTGCTTAAAGACCCTAAATGCTTGAACCCCGCTAAATGCTGCTTGCAGCTTTAATTATTAGGGGTTCAAGCATGAAATGCTGAAACCCTATTGTAATTGTGCTGATTTTTATTATTATTATTATTATTCTGCCGTAAAACGCATCGTGCAGCCTAAACCGTAAGTGCTAGAGACTTGAAACTTGGCCAGAAGGTAGTACAAAAATCGAGGAGAGGTTCAGAGAATATGAGCTAGATTGGCCAATAGGTGGCGCTACAGTGCAAAAAACAAAAAAATGGCATATTTTTGCTTAAATCTCATCAACCCTTTGTCACAGACTCAAGTGTCTTATATCTTTGGAATCCTTGGGTCAAGCCGAACAAAAAAGGCCTCAAGGATTTCATTTCCGGTATGCAAATTTTCCCGCCATTTTGGATTATGTCCAAAACCTACTTTTGCGAACTAGTCCCTGGTTTTTCGCCCGATCGGAACCAAACCAGTGCAGAAATATTCACAGGAGTCTGAAGATCAATAATTATCGAAAAAAATGTAAAATTTCGATCCACGGTTGCTAAGGGGTATCAAAACGTTCGCAGGAGGCGGAGCTAATTATACGAAAATGGCTATAACTCGTGAACAAAATGAGATATTTTCACCAAACTCGGTACACATATGTAAGAGCTCAAGTTGAGGTCACAGTAAAAAAATCGCGGTGATTGGCCTCATGGTGGCGCTATAATATGAAAAAAACATAAAACAGGCTATAACCACCTGACCGTTAGTCCGATTGACTTGAAAATTGGTATGCAGTGTCTTGGTCCAAGGTGCCATGTATGTGTATGAGGACATTGGCGTATCTCAAAAAACATGGCCGCCATCGGCCAATGAAGTTTGAGCACCTATTAGACAAGGTTAACGGAGGCCGATCGGAACGAAACTCAATGGGCATGTTCGGCTCATGGCCCTAGAGGTCTGTAAGAATTTTGAAAGAAATCGGCCACTAGTTGGCGCTAATGAGTTTTATGGCTCTGTAATCACGTGGTGTTACACTTATCATCACAAAATGCATATCATTTGATAGATCTGCTTATGCTGAACAACTTTGCCTCTAGAACCATTGCTGTCAATCAAACAGTTTATTAATTATTCACGAATATGTTAAAAACCTACTTTTGCGAACTAGTCCCTGGTTTTTTGCCCGATCGGAACCAAACGAGTCTAGAACAATTCTCTGGACTCTCTAGATCAATAATTATCAAAAAAAAGTTGAACTTTTGCATTTGGATGGCTGTAATAGGGTCATTTATAAAATGGGCGTGTCAAAATACCTTAAAAAGCCTATAAATCCTAAATAAAAACTCAGAACTTCACAAAAATCGGTCAGCATATGTGACATAACATCATTAACAAGCATGAAAAATTCTATGGAGATCGGACGATAGGTGGCGCTATAACTGTTAAAAAGCTTTAAAATCATATATTTCCTATGGTAAACTGCCTGTATTGGCTGTAAATGGTCTTTTCCATCTCTGATCATATAATTTTCATATCATAATGTTCAAAACTAGTGCAATACAATTCTCTGGACTCACTAGATCAATAATTGTCAGAAAAAGTTGAACTACTTCATTTGGATAGCTATAATAGGTTCACTTCAAAATCTGGCCTTTACCAAGTGTCCCCGAAAGCCTATATCTCTTTAATCAATGCTCAGACCTTCTTAAAAACAAGTCAGAACGTGTGAAATATCACCCTGAACAAGCATGAAAATTTTCAGACAGATCGGACAAAATTTGCCTCTATAACAGTTAAAAAGGTGAAAATGATATGAATTAATGGCATGTTAAGCCAATAAGTGGTATTTTACTGCCCCCTGCTGTTTAAAATAGTCATTTTGTCATATTGGTATTGGTATCAGCCATGGTAAATCATGATAAACTATGGTAAGTGTGTGTGTGTGTGTGTGTGTGTGTGTGTGTGTGTGTGTGGTACAAATATAACAAAGGTTTTATTTTCCAACATGAAAACAAACATAACAGAGTGCTAGTGCACAAACAATAACCGACAATGATAATGGGTGAGAGGGGAACTTAAATACACAGATCAAGACAAGGACAACAGGTGACGGTTATGATGATGAGGAGCAGGTGATGATGATGAGGGTGATGAGGAGCAGGTGCAGGTGATGACGACAGATGGTGAATGTGATGAAGACAGAAGGTGAATGTGATGAAGGTGAATGTGACACCAATATCACTGAAACATTTGTGTGTGTGTGTGTGTGTGTGTGTGTGTGTGTAGCATTATTGTGTGTAGCATATGTAGCAAGTATGCATTATTGAGTTAACATGGAAACACTGGTTTGCTTTAGTGCAGAAAACTGGTCAAAATCATGAGGTTTAAAGTGAAAGTGAGCCAATAAGTGGTCTTCTACTGCCCTCTGCTGGCCATTCTACTTATTAATTAAATTTTTCCACATGTGCTTGCATTTATACTTGAATACACACTAAAAATCACTTATATAGCAATAACTATTATAACACAATCATATTTTGTCAGTGTTAATCACTTTATTTGCACTGACACTTCAAATAATTGCTAGTAATGTGGTAAATCATGGTAAATCATGGTTAACTATGCTGTGTGTGTGTGTGTGTGTGTGTGTGTGTGTGTGTGTGTGTGTGTGTGTGTGTGTGTGTGTGTGTGTGTAAGCATGCATTGAGTTAACATGGATAAACTGGTTTGCTTTAGTGCAGAAAACTGGTTTAAAGTGAAAGTGAGCCAATAAGTGGTCTTCTACTGCCCTCTGCTGGCCATTCTACTTATTAATGAAATAATTCAACATGTGCTTGCATTCATACTTGAATACACACTAAAAAAATCACTTATATAGCAATAACTATTATAACACAATCATATTTTGTCAGTGTTAATCACTTTATTTGCACTGACACTTCAAATAATTGCTAGTAATGTGATAAATCAGGCTAGAAACATGGTAAATCAAAGTAAATAATACTAGATTGTCGTTTATCTCCTGGTAAATAATACTAGAACGTGGTATATCATGGTAAATCATGGTTAACTATGCTGTGTGTGTGTGTGTGTGTGTGTGTGTGTGTGTGTGTGTAAGCATGCATTGAGTTAACATGGAAAAACTGGTTTGCTTTAGTGCAGAAAACTGGTTTAAAGTGAAAGTGAGCCAATAAGTGGTCTTCTAGTGCCCTCTGCTGGCCATTCTACTTAATAATGAAATATTTTACATGTGCTTTTGCATTCATACTTGGACACACACTAAAAATCACGTATATAACTAACTATTATAACACAATAATATTTTGTCAGTGTTCATCACCTCATTTGCACTGACACTTCACATAATTGCTAGTAATGTGGTTAATCATGCTAGAAACATTGTAAATCATAGTAAATAATACTGAAATGAGGTGTATCAAGGTAAATCATGCTAGAATCCTAATAAATCATTCTGGAACATGGTATATGATAGTAAATCATGCTAGAATCATATTAAATAATTCTAGAATGTGGCAAATCGTTGTGGGAGGAGCCTATTTTACTCAAATGGCTATAACTCAAGAAGTAAATGAGATATCTTCACCAAACTCAGTACACATGTGTATGGGTTCAATTTGAGGTCACAGTAAACAATTTTATGGAGATCGGACCATAGGTGGCGCTATAACTGTTAAAAAGCTTTAAAACCATATATATCCCATGGCAAATTGCCTGTATTGGCTGTAAATGGTCTTTTCCATCTATTATGTCAGTGGTTACATGCTTGCTAAATAAATCTTAATAACTTTTGATGCTTTTGTGCTTAAATGCCTAAAAGGCCTTAACTGCTTGAACCCCGATAAATGCTGCTTGCAGCTTTAATTATTATTATTATTATTCCGCCGTAAAACGCATCGTGCAGCCCAAACCGTAAGAGCTGGAACTTTGAAACTTTGACAGATGGTAGTACAAAAATCGAGGAAAGGTTCAGAGATTATGACCCCGATTGGCCCATAGGTGGCGCTATAACAACCAAAAGCGCGAAACTGCTCATAACTCCTAGACCGTATGTCGTAGACTCAAGTGTCTTATATCATTGGAAAGCTGGACGCCTGACGAACAAAACGTATATCTCCGATTTTATTTCCGCCATGATAGATTTTCCGCCATTTTGAATTTTGTCAAAAATCTACTTTTGCGAACTAGTCCCTGGTTTTTTGCCCGATTGGAACCAAACTAGTGCAGAAATGTTCTCTGGAGACTGAATATCAATAATTATCGAAAAAAAGTGGAAATTTCGATTCACGGTCGCTAAGGGGCGCCAAAACGTACGTTGTGGGAGGGGCCTATTTTACTAAAATGGCTATAACTCCCGATGTAAATGAGGTATCTTCACCAAACTTGGTACACATGTGTATGAGCTTACTCTGGGGTCACAGTAAAAAAATCGCGACGATTGGCCTCATGGTGGCGCTATAAAATGAAAAAAACATAAAACAGGCTATAACCACCTGACCGTTAGTCCGATTGACTTGAAAATTGGTATGCAGTGTCTTGGTCCAAGGTGCCATGTATGTGTATGAGGACATTGGCGTATCTCAAAAAACATGGCCGCCATCGGCCAATGAAGTTTGAGCACCTATTAGACAAGGTTAATGGAGGCCGATCGGAACGAAACTCAATGGGCATGTTCGGCTCATGACCCTAGAGGTCTGTAAGAATTTTGAAAGAAATCGGCCACTAGTTGGCGCTAATGAGTTTTATGGCTCTGTAATCACGTGGTGTTACACTTATCATCACAAAATGCATATCATTTGATAGATCTGCTTATGCTGAACAACTTTGCCTCTAGAACCATTGCTGTCAATCAAACCGTTCATTAAATATTCGCGAACATGTTAAAAACCTACTTTTGCGAACTAGTCCCTGGTTTTTCGCCCGATCGGAACCAAACCAGTCTAGGACAATTCTTTGGACTCTCTAGATCAATAATTATCGAAAAAAAGTTGAACTTTTGCATTTGAATGGCTGTAATAGGGTCATTTATAAAATGGGCGTGGCAAAATACACTAAAAAGTCTATAAATCCTAAATAAAAACTCAGAACTTCACAAAAATTGGTGAGCATATGTGACATAACATCCTTAACAAGCATGCAACATTTCATGGAGATCGGACAATAGGTGGCGCTATAACTGTTAAAACGCTTTAAAATCATATATTATATGGTAAATTGCCCGTATTGGCTGTAAATGGTATTTTCCATCTATAATCATATAATGTTCATATAATAATGTTCAAAACCAGTGCAGTGCAATTCTCTGGACTCTCTAGATCAATAATTATCAGAAAAAGTATAACTTCTTCATTTGGATGGCTATAATAGTGTCACTTCAATATGTAGCCTTGACCAAGTGTCTCCAAAAGCCTATATCTCTTTAATAAAAACAAGTCAGAACATGTGACTCTTAAGAAGTATGAAAAATTTCAGACAGATCGGACAAAATTTGCCTCTATAACAGTTAAAAATGTAAAAAAATATATAACATGGCATATTAAGCCAATAAGTGGTATTGTACTGCCCCCTGCTGTCATTTCATCATACTACTCCCTAATATTGCTATATAATTCATATTTAGACTTTATAAAATCATTATTTTAACATTTACAATCACATTTTGTCAAAACTCATCTATTGAAGTATTACTATTGACAATTGTGTCACATTAATGAATGGAATCCAGAAACGAAAGTAAAAACGGAGGCCGCCATTTAGGCCACGCCCCCCCAGTACAAATTCACTCATAACTCGAAAACGGAAAGTCGCTGCGCGTTCAAATTTTGATGGTAAGGACGTCTCCGGGCTCTTGATCGAAACGTATGGTCGCGGGCCTCGGGAGCGCCCCCCCCCCCCCCCCCCCGCGGATCGTTAGTCCGCGGGACCCCGACTTTGAACGCCCGTAACTCCCGACCCAGACCACCCCGAACCTTGTGTGAGAGCTCGTTGGAAAGGGCGCGTCCTTGGCTAGCATCGATTCAAATGTGGTGTAATTTGCCCTGGGCATTCCAGAGATAAAAGCCCCAAAATAAT
Organism: Rutilus rutilus; assembly: GCF_951802725.1. NCBI lineage: Eukaryota > Metazoa > Chordata > Actinopteri > Cypriniformes > Leuciscidae > Rutilus > Rutilus rutilus. Next base: position 254,469 of record NW_028175486.1, on the reverse strand, counting down.
ATGCCTCATAACTCCCGGGCCCAATCGCCCAAAAACACTGCGATGGTCTCATTCAACAGGACTCCTCAAGCACTATCTATGCTCTGAGTTTCAGAATTTTTCGCCTTCTGGTTCCCGAAATATAAGTGAAAAACCAAATTCCCATTCATTCATTCAAACACTTCAACTGTAAGATGGAGACTGTAATTCCACTGTTGTCCACTAGAGGGAGCAGCAGGATTACGCATGATCTTTTAATTCGCTTTCAGTATTGGGAAATAAACAAATGCTTTAAGAAGCAATCTTTTTTTATTATGATGTTTTTTTTTTTTTTATGATATTTGTATATATATATATATATTTTTTATTATGATTATGAACGGTTTGATTGACATTAGTAATTCTTGAGTCAAAGTTGTTCAGGATGAGGAGATGAAGATATTTTCACAATATCACATCCTAAAAACATTGAAAACATTTGTCTTTGTGTGTGTGGATGTGTTTGTGTCTGTGTGTGTGTCTGTGTGTGTAAGCATGCTTAATGGAAAGAACATGGAGAAACTGCTTTGTTTTACTGGTGGATAAAAAAGTCTTTCAAATGAAAGTGAGTCAATTAGTGGTCTTCTACTGCCCTCTGCAGGACATTCTACTTAATAAAATATTTTCATCTGTGCTTTTGCATTAAGTTTTGGACTATATAAAATTACTTGCATGAAAATCACCTATTATAACACAATCATGTTTTGTCAAAGTTTATCACTTCATTTGTACTGAGCTCTCAGTTTGAACAATTCTGCCTCTCAGTGATTAATTTGAAATCTGAAAATGGTGTTATACAGAGGAGATTTGCAATTATCATTTTGTTACCTATCTTTTATTTTAAATATCTACATCTACAACAAAATGTGTGTGCATGTGTGTGTTCAAGCATGGTTAGTGTATTAAGTATTATTGTTTAAGTATTATTGTTTTCATTTACATTTTAACCACCAGAAGAAGAACACTCATTGGTTCATTCTACCCACTAAAATATTATTTTTCATTTTTTTTTTCCCATTTGAAATATTGTTTAAACTTAATAAAATCATTAAAATAACATTTCAAATCATATTTTGTCTGTTTATAAATCCCACAGACTCACATTGGCTGCAATACTAATGTTTTTGTAAAACACAGACCTGATAGTCTAAACTGTGTGTATTGTGCATATATTATTGATATTATTACTATTACAAATCATGTTATTGTAACTCATATCTTAATAGAATATTATTTGTAATTTTAATTCTTTATTTCTTAATTGTTTTTGTTTTTTATGATTACAGATATTATCACCAAAGATATCAACTACACCTTCACTTTTAGTATTGATAAGCTGCACACACAGCACAATCACACACTCACTAATGCATTCAAATAAATGTAATCTTACTGTGCTACTTTATTTGTACATGATTAGAATGAACAGAAATCTAAGAATATTTTTCTTCTTTTGTTAAAGCCATTTCAGACTGCAAGTAAGCATTACATTACTAATCATCTATTTTAAAGGTGCCATACAATTGAAAACTGTATTTATCTTGGCATAGTTGAATGATAAGAGTTCTGGACATGGAACTGACATACCGTGAGCCTCAAACACCATTGTTTTCTCCTTCATGTGTAAATCTCCTGTTTGCAAAAGACCGCTGAAAAATGAGTGAATCCCAGCATAACACTGACTGTGACGTTGGAGTCATATATGTCAGTGGTTAAATGCTTGCTAAATAAAACTTAATAACTTTTGATGCTTTTGTGCTTAAAGGTCTTAAAGGCCTTAACTGCTTGAACCCCGATAAATGCTGCTTGCAGCTTTAATTAGGGGTTCAAGCACGAAGTGCTGAAACCCTATTGTAATTGTCCTGATTTTTATTAGGGGTTCAAGCACGAAGTGCTGAAACCCTATTGTAATTGTACTGATTTTTATTATTATTTTTCTTCTCCGCTAAAACGCATCGTGCAGCCCAAACCGTATGAGCTGGAACCTTGAAACTTTGCCAGATGGTAGTACAAAAATCGAGGAGAGGTTCAGAGAGTATGACCCCGATTGGCCCATAGGTGGCGCTATAGCAACCAAAAGCGCGAAACTGTTCATAACTCCTAGACCGTATGTCGTAGACTCAAGTGTCTTATATCATTGGAAAGCTGGACACTTGAAGAACAAAACGTATATCTCCGATTTCATTTCCGGTATGCAAATTTTTCCGCCATTTTGAATTTTGTTATAAACCTACTTTTGCGAACTAGTCCTAGGTTTTTCGTCCGATCGGAACCAAACCAGTGCAGAAATGTTCTCTGGAGTCTGAATATCAATAATTATCGAAAAAAAGTCGAAATTTCGATTCACGGTCGCTAAGGGGCGCCAAAATGTATGTTGTGGGAGGAGCCTATTGTACTAAAACAGCTATAACTCCAGAAATGAATGAGGTATCTTCACCAAACTTGGTACGTATATGTAAGAGGTCAATCTGAGGTCACAGTAAAAAAATCGTGGCGATTGGCCACATGGTGGCGCTATAACATGAAAAAAACATAAAACAGGCTATAACCACCTGACCGTTAGTCCGATTGACTTGAAAATTGGCATGCAGTGTCTTGGTCCAAGGCCCCATGTATGTCTATGAGGACATTGGTGTATCTCAAAAAACATGGCCGCCATCGGCCAATGAAGTTTGAGCACCTATTAGACAAGGTTAACGGAGGCCGATCGGAACGAAACTCGGTGGGCATGTTCGACTCATGGCCCTAGAGGTCTGTAAGAATTTTGAAAGAAATCGGCCACTAGTTGGCGCTAACGAGTTTTATGGCTCTGTAATCACGTGGTGTTACACTTATTGTCACAAAATGCATATCATTTAATAGATCTGCTCATGCTGAACAACTTTGCCTCAAGAACCATTGCTGTCAATCAAACCGTTCATTAATTATTCGCGAATATGTTAAAAACCTACTTTTGCGAACTAGTCCTAGGTTTTTCGCCCGATCGGAACCAGACCAGTCTAGGACAATTCTATGGACTCTCTAGATCAATAATTATCAAAAAAAAGTTGAACTTTTGCATTTTGCGCATGGCTATAATAGGGTCATAAAGAAAATGGGTGTGGCAAAATGCACTAAAAAGCCTATAAATCATAAATGAAAACTCAGAACTTCACAAAAATTGGTGGGAATATGTGCCATAACATCTTTAACAAGCATGCCAAATTTTATGGAGATCGGACCATAGTTGGCGCTATAATTGTTAAAAAGCTTTAAAACCATATATTTCCTATGGTAAATTGCCTGTATTGGCTGCAAATGGTCTGTTTCATCTATGATCAAATAATTTTCATATCATAATGTTCAAAACTAGTGCAGTACAATTCTCTGGACTCTCTAGATCAATAATTATCAGAAAAAGTTGAACTACTTCATTTGGATGACTATAATAGGGTCACTTCAATACGTGGCCTTGACCAAGTGTCCCCGAAAGCTTATATCTTTTAAGATGCTCAGACCTTCTTAAAAACAAGTCAGAACATGTGAAATATCACTCTAAACATGCATGAACATTTTCAGACAGATCACACACACACACACACACACACACACACACAAATGTTGTTTTTTCAATGCTATTGGGATATGTCATTATGAAAATATATTTGAATGGTCTATAAACACTTCACAAAGTCTTTGTAAACTATTAATCAGATTATTCAGAATTTATTCAGAAACCTAACTTCACATAATTGCTAACAATGTGGTAAATCATGGTAAATCACGCTAAAAACATGGTAAATCATAGTAAATAATACTAGAATGTGGTGTATCAAGGTAAATCATACTATAATCCTGGTACATCATTCTAGAACATGGTATATCATGGTACATCATGCTAGAACATGGTAAATCATGGTAAACGTTGCTAGAACAGGGTAAATCATGGTAAACTATGATAAATCATGATAAACTATGGTGAACCATGCTAGAATCACAGTAAACAATGGTAAATCATACTAGAATGTATGGTAAATCATACTAGAATGTAGTATATCATGGTAAATCCTGCTAGAATATGGCAAATCATGCTAGAATCATAGTAAATAATACTAGAATGTGGTAAATTGTTGTGGGAGGAGCCTATTTTACTAAAATGGCTATAACTCAAGAAGTAAATGAGATATCTTCACCAAACTCAGTACACATGTGTATGGGTTCAATTTGAGGTCACAGTAAACAATTTTATGGAGATCGGACCATAGGTGTCGCTATAACTGTTAAAAAGCTTTAAAACCATATATTTCCTATGGTACATTGCCTGTATTGGCTGTAAATTGTCTTTTTCATCTATTATGTCAGTGGTTACATGCTTGCTTAATAAAACTAATAACTTTTGATGCTTTTGTGCTTAAAGGCCTTAAAGGCCTTAACTGCTTGAACCCCGATAAATGCTGCTTGCAGCTTTAATTATTATTATTTTTCCGCCATAAAACGCATCGTGCAGCCCAAACCGTAAGACCTAGAGACTTGAAACTTTGCCAGATGGTAGTACTATTGCTCGCTACTCAGATACACGGACTCAGCCCAATCGGCCCATAGGTGGCGCTATAGCAATCAAAAGCGCGAAACTGCTCAGAACTCCCAGACCGTAAGGCGTAGCTTCAAGTGTCTTATATCATTGAAATCCAGAGCTCCTGAAGAAAAAAACGTATATCTCCGATTTCATTTCCGCCATGATAGATTTTTCGCCATTTTGAATTTTGTCAAAAAACTACTTTTGCAAACTAGTCCCTGGTTTTTCGCCCGATCGGAACCAAACCAGTGCAGAATTGTTCTTTGGAGTCTGAAGATCAATAATTATCGAAAAAACGTTGAAATTTCGATTCATGGTACCTAGGGGGTGCAAAATTAACGTTGTGGGAGGAGCCTATTTTACTAAAATGGCTATAACTCAAGAAGTAATTAAGTAAACTTCACCAAACTTGGTACACATGTGTAAGATGCCACTCTGAGGTCACAGTAAAAAAAATTGCGTCGATTGGCCACATGGTGGCGCTATAAAAAAAAAAAACGTATAGACACCTGACCGTTTTTCCGAATGACTTGAAATTTGGTATGCAGTGTCTTGGCCCAAGGGGCCATGTATGTGTAAAAGGATATTGGCGTATCTCGAAAAACATGGCCGCCATTGGCCAATGAGGTTTGAGCACCGTTAACGAAGTCCGATCGGAGCGAAACTCGGTGGGCATGTTCGGCTCAAGCCCCTAGAGGTCTGTAACAATTTTGAAAGAAATCGGCCACTAGTTGGCGCTAACGAGTTTTAAGGCTCTGTAATCACGTGGTGTTACACTTATTGTCACAAAATGCATATCATTTGATAGATCTCCTCATGCTGAACGACTTTGCCTCAAGAACCATTGCTGTCAATCAAACCGTTCATTAAATATTCATGAATATGTTAAAAACCTACTTTTGCGAACTAGTCCCTGGTTTTTCGCCCGATCGGAACCAGACCAGTCTAGGACAATTCTCTGGACTCTCTAGATAAATAATTATCGAAAAAAAGTTGAACTTTTGCATTTGCCTGGCTGTAACAGGGTAATTTACAAAAGGGGCGTGGCAAAATACACTAAAATGCCTATAAATCATAAATGAAAACTCAGAACTTCACAAAAATTGGTGAGCATATGTGACATAACATCATTAACAAGCATGCCAAATTTTATGGAGATCGGACCAAAGGTGGCGCTATAACTGTTAAAAAGCTTTAAAACCATATATTTCCCATGGTAAACTGCCTGTATTGGCTGTAAATGGTCTTTTCCGTCTATTATGTCAATTGTTAAATGCCTGCTAAATAAAACTTAATGTCTTTTGATGCTTGTGTGCTTAAAGGCCTTAACTGCTTGAACCCCGATAAATGCTGCTTGCAGCTTTAATTAGGGGTTCAAGCACGAAGTGCTGAAACCCTATTGTAATTGTACTGATTTTTAGGGGTTCAAGCACGAAGTGCTGAAACCCTATTGTAATTGTGCTGATTTTTATTATTATTATTAGGGGTTCAAGCACGAAGTGCTGAAACCCTATTGTAATTGTACTGATTTTTATTATTATTATTATTATTATTATTATTATTATTATTTTTCTTCTGCCGTAAAACTCATCGTGCAGCCCAAACCGTAAGAGCTGGAGCTTTGAAACTTTGCCAGATGGTAGTACAAAAATCGAGGAGAGGTTCAGAGAATATGACCCCAATTGGCCCATAGGTGGCGCTATAGCAACCAAAAGCGCAAAACTGCTCATAACTCCTAGACCGTATGACGTAGACTCAAGTGTCTTATATCACTGGAAAGCTGGACACCTGAAGGTCAAAACGTATATCTCCGATTTCATTTCCGGTATGTAAATTGTCCGCCATTTTGAATTTAGTTAAAAACCTACTTTTGCGAACTAGTCCTAGGTTTTTTGTCCAATCGGATCCAAAACAGTGCAGAAATGTTCTCTGGAGTCTGAATATCAATAATTATCGAAAAAAAGTCGAAATTTCGATTCCTGATCGCCAGGGGGTGATAAATTAATGTTGTAGGAGGAGCCTATTTTACTAAAATGGCTATAACTCGAGAATGAAATTAGATATCTTCACCAAACTTGGTGCACATGTGTATGATTTCAATCTGGGGTCACAGTAAAAAAATCGCGACGATTGATCACTAGGTGGCGCTATAACATGAAAAAAACATGAAAACGGCTATGACCACGTGACCGTTAGTCCGATTGACTTGAAAATTGGTATGCAGTGTCTTGGTCCAAGGTGCCATGTATGTCTATGAGGACATTGGCGTATCTCGAAAAACATGGCCGCCATCGACCAATGAAATTTGAGCACCTATTAGACAAGGTTAACGGAGGCCGATCGGAACGAAACTCGATGGGCATGTTCGACTCATGGCCCTAGAGGTCTGTAAGAGTTTTGAAAGAAATCGGCCACTAGTTGGCGCTAACGAGTTTTATGGCTCTGTAATCACGTGGTGTTACACTTATCGTCACAAAATGCATATCAACTGATAGATCTGCTCATGCTGAACAACTTTGCCTCAAGAACTAATGCTGTCAATTAAACCGTTTATTAAATATTCGTAATTATGTTAAAAACCTACTTTTGCAAACTAGTCCTAGGTTTTTCGCCCGATCGAAACCAGACCAGTCTAGGACAATTCTCTGGACACTCTAGATCAATAATTATCAAAAAAAAAGTTGAACTTTTGCATGTAGATGGCTGTAATAGGGTCATTTAGAAAAGGGGCGTGGCAAAAAAACACTAAAAAGCCTATAAATCCTAAATGAAAACTCAGAACTTCACAAAAATTGGTGAGCATATGTGACATAACATCATTAACAAGCATGCCAATTTTTATGGAGATCGGACCATAGGTGGCGCTATAACTGCTAAAAAGCTTTAAAACCATATATTTCCTATGGTATTTCCTGTAAATGGTCTTTTCCATCTATTATGTCAGTAGTTACATGCTTGCTAAATAAAACTTAATCACTTTTGATGCTTTTGTGCTTAAAGGCCTTAACTGCTTGAACCCCGATAAATGCTGCTTGCAGTTAGGGGTTCAAGCACGAAGTGCTGAAACCCTATTGTAATTGTCCTGATTTTTATTATTATTATTTTTCCGCCATAAAACGCATCGTGCAGCCCAAACCGTAAGACCTAGAGACTTGAAACTTTGCCAGATGGTAGTACTATTGCTCGCTACTCAGATACACGGACTCAGCCCAATCGGCCCATAGGTGGCGCTATAGCAATCAAAAGCGCGAAACTGCTCAGAACTCCCAGACCGTAAGGCGTAGCTTCAAGTGTCTTATATCATTGAAATCCAGAGCTCCTGAAGAAAAAAACGTATATCTCCGATTTCATTTCCGCCATGATAGATTTTTCGCCATTTTGAATTTTGTCAAAAAACTACTTTTGCAAACTAGTCCCTGGTTTTTCGCCCGATCGGAACCAAACCAGTGCAGAATTGTTCTTTGGAGTCTGAAGATCAATAATTATCGAAAAAACGTTGAAATTTCGATTCATGGTACCTAGGGGGTGCAAAATTAACGTTGTGGGAGGAGCCTATTTTACTAAAATGGCTATAACTCAAGAAGTAATTAAGTAAACTTCACCAAACTTGGTACACATGTGTAAGATGCCACTCTGAGGTCACAGTAAAAAAAATTGCGTCGATTGGCCACATGGTGGCGCTATAAAAAAAAAAAACGTATAGACACCTGACCGTTTTTCCGAATGACTTGAAATTTGGTATGCAGTGTCTTGGCCCAAGGGGCCATGTATGTGTAAAAGGATATTGGCGTATCTCGAAAAACATGGCCGCCATTGGCCAATGAGGTTTGAGCACCGTTAACGAAGTCCGATCGGAGCGAAACTCGGTGGGCATGTTCGGCTCAAGCCCCTAGAGGTCTGTAACAATTTTGAAAGAAATCGGCCACTAGTTGGCGCTAACGAGTTTTAAGGCTCTGTAATCACGTGGTGTTACACTTATTGTCACAAAATGCATATCATTTGATAGATCTCCTCATGCTGAACGACTTTGCCTCAAGAACCATTGCTGTCAATCAAACCGTTCATTAAATATTCATGAATATGTTAAAAACCTACTTTTGCGAACTAGTCCCTGGTTTTTCGCCCGATCGGAACCAGACCAGTCTAGGACAATTCTCTGGACTCTCTAGATAAATAATTATCGAAAAAAAGTTGAACTTTTGCATTTGCCTGGCTGTAACAGGGTAATTTACAAAAGGGGCGTGGCAAAATACACTAAAATGCCTATAAATCATAAATGAAAACTCAGAACTTCACAAAAATTGGTGAGCATATGTGACATAACATCATTAACAAGCATGCCAAATTTTATGGAGATCGGACCAAAGGTGGCGCTATAACTGTTAAAAAGCTTTAAAACCATATATTTCCCATGGTAAACTGCCTGTATTGGCTGTAAATGGTCTTTTCCGTCTATTATGTCAATTGTTAAATGCCTGCTAAATAAAACTTAATGTCTTTTGATGCTTGTGTGCTTAAAGGCCTTAACTGCTTGAACCCCGATAAATGCTGCTTGCAGCTTTAATTATTATTATTATTATTATTAGGGGTTCAAGCATGAAATGCTGAAACCCTATTGTAATTGTGCTGATTTTTAGGGGTTCAAGCACGAAGTGCTGAAACCCTATTGTAATTGTAAGGATTTTTAGGGGTTCAAGCACGAAGTGCTGAAACCCTATTGTAATTGTACTGATTTTTATTATTATTATTATTCTTCTGCCGTAAAACGCATCGTGCAGCCCAAACCGTAAGTGCTAGAGACTTGAAACTTGGCCAGAAGGTAGTACAAAAATCGAGGAGAGGTTCAGAGAGTATGACCCCGATTGGCCCATAGGTGGCGCTATAGTGCCAAAAACCAAAAAAAATCACGGTTTTGCTTAAATCTCCTTAACCCTTTGTCACAGACTCAAGTGTCTTATATCACTGTAATCCTTGTCTCAAGACGGACAAAATGTATATCTTCAATTTCATTTCCGGTATGCAAATTTTTCCGCCATTTTGAATTTTGTCTAAAACCTACTTTTGCAAACTAGTAGAGGGTTTTTTTGGCCAATCGGAACCAAACCAGTGCAGAAATGTTCTCTGGAGTCTGATTATCAGTAATTATCGAAAAAAAGTTGAAATTTCGATCCACGGTTGCTAAGGGGCGTCAAAACGTTCGCAGGAGGCGGAGCCAGTTTACTAAAATGGTTATAACTCATGAACGAAATTAGATATTTTCACCAAACTCGGAACACATGTGTATGAGTTCAATCTGGGGTCACAGTAAAAAAATCGCGACGATTGAACACTAGGTGGCGTTATAACATGAAAAAAACATGAAAAGGGCTATAACCACCTGACCGTTAGTCCAATTGACTTGAAAATTGGTATGCAGTCTCATGGTCCAGGGTGCCATGTATATCTATGAGGACATTGGCGTATCTCGAAAAACATGGCCGCCATCGGCCAATGAAGTTGAGCACCTATTAGACAAGGTTAACGGAGGCCGATCGGAACAAAACTCGATGGGCATGTTCAATTCATGGCCCTAGAGGTATGTGAGATTTTTGAAAGAAATCGGCCACTAGTTGGCGCTAACGAGTTTTATGGCTCTGTAATCACGTGGTGTTAAACTTATTGTCACATTATGCATATCATTTGATAGATCTGCTCATGCTGAACAACTTTGCCTCAAGAACCACTACTGTCAATCAAACTGTTCATTAAATATTCGCAAACATGTTAAAAACCTACTTTTGCGAACTAGTCCCTGGTTTTTTGCCCGATCAGAACCAGACCAGTCTAGGGTAATTCTCTGGACTCTCTAGATCAATAATTATCGAAAAAAAGTTGAACTTTTGCATTTGGATGGCTGTAATAGGGTCATTTAGAAAATGGGCGTGGCAAAATACACTAAAAAGCCTATAAATCCTAAATGAAAACTCAGAACTTCACAAAAATTGATGAGCATATGTGTCAGAACATGCTAAAGAAGCATGGACATTTTTATGGAGATCGGAGCATAGGTGGCGCTATAACTGTTAAAACGCTTTAAAACCATATATTTCCTATGGTAAATTGCCTGTATTTGCTGTAAATGGTGTCTTCTATCATCATATAATGTTCATATCATAATGTTCAAAACCAGTGCAGCACAATTCTCTGAACTCTCTAGATCAATAATTATCAGAAAAAAAGTTTAACTTCTTCAAAAGGTGATTTTATATGAATATAATGACATATTAAGCCAATAAGTGGTATTTTACTGCCCCCTGCTGTCATTTCATCATACTACTCCCTAATATTGTTATAAAATTCATATTTAGACTTTATAAAATCATTATTTTAACATTTACAATCACATTTTGTCAAAACTCATCTATACGCTGATTTCACGCAGCCGCCATTTTGAAATCGAAAGTGAGGCTCCGGTGGGAAAAACCCCGGAAGTAAAGATAAACAACAATGCCTTTGGACTACCAACCTGAAGCTGCTGCCGCGATTTACACTTTTGGATGTTAATATCCAATATAGGATATGTATATAGTTCATTCCTGCTTCTTTTTTTACTTTCTGAATTATATAAAAAAAAATATTTTATTTATAAATTAATTTCACTGTATATAGTCTAAAGTATGAAAGAAATGTATGTACAGTTTTAGAATTGACACAACATCATTAAACACAACAATACGCCATCGCATTCACGACTCTCCTATGATTAAAGGCGACACTTCCGGTTTTCTTCCCACCGGAGCCTCGCTTTCGATTTCAAAATAACGGCTGCGTGAAATCAGCGTATTGAGTATTACTATTGACAATTGTGTTACACTGAGATATGGAAATGGACGAAAGTAAATGAATGAAATGAAACGAAAGTAACGGCATTTAAGCCACGCCCCCGAATACAAATTCATTCATAACTCGAAAATGGAAAGTCGTTGCGCGCTCCAATTTTGATGGTGAGGACCTCTCTGGGCTCTTGATCGAAACGTGTCGTCGCGGGCCTCGGGAGCGCGCCCCCCGCGCATCGCGAATCCGCGGGACCCCCGATTTTGAACGGCCATTACTCCCGACCCAGACCACCCCGAACATTGTGTGAGAGCTCGTTGGAAAGGGCGCGTCCTTGGCTAGCTTCGATTCAAATGTGGTGTTATTTGCCCTGGGCATTCCAGAGATAATAGCCCGAACAGATATGCCTTATAACAATCATAACTCCCAGCCCCAATCGCCCAAAAACACGTTGATGGTCTCATTCAACAGGGCTCCTCAAGCACTATCTATGCTCTGAGTTTCAGAATTTTTCGCCTTTTGGTTCCTGAGATATAAGTAAAAAAACAAATTCCCATTCATTCATTCAAACACTTCAACTGTAAAATGTAAGCTATAATACCACTGTTGTCCACTAGAGGGAGCAGCAGGATTACGCATGATCTTTTAATTCGCTTCAGTATTGGGAAATAAACAAATGCTTTAAGAAGCAATCTTTTTTATTATGATGTTTTTTTTTTATTATGATATTTTTTATACATTTTATTTTTTATTATGATTATGAACGGTTTGATTGACATTAGTGATTCTTGAGGCAAAGTTGTTCAAGATGAGGAGATGAAGATATTTTCACAATATCACATCCTAAAAACATTGAAAACATATTTGTCTTTGTGTGTGTGTGTGTGGATGTGTTTGTGTTTGTGTGTGTGTCTGTGTGTGTAAGCATGCTTAATGGAAAGAACATGGAGAAACTGCTTTGTTTTACTGGTGGATAAAAAAAGTCTTTCAAATGAAAGTGAGTCAATTAGTGGTCTTCTACTGCCCTCTGCAGGACATTCTACTTAATAAAATATTTTCATCTGTGCTTTTGCGTTAGTTTTTGGACTATATAAAATTACTTGCATGAAAATCACCTATTATAACACAGTCATGTTTTGTCAAAGTTTATCACTTCATTTTTACTGAGCTCTCAGTTTGAACAATTCTGCCTCTCAGTGATTAATTTGAAATCTGAAAATGGTGTTATACAGAGGAGATTTGCAATTATCATTTTGTTACCTATCTTTTATTTTAAATATCTACATCTACAACAAAATGTGTGTGCATGTGTGTGTTCAAGCATGGTTAGTGTATTAAGTATTATTGTTTAAGTATTATTGTTTTTTCCATTTGAAATATTGTTTAAACTTAATAAAATCATTAAAATAACATTTCAAATCATATTTTGTCTGTTTATAAATCCCACAGACTCACATTGGCTGCAATACTAATGTTTTTGTAAAACACAGACCTGATAGTCTAATCTGTGTGTATTGTGCATATATTATTGATATTATTACTATTGCAAATCATGTTATTGTAACTCATATCTTAATTGAATATTATTTGTAATTTTAATTCTTTATTTCTTAATTGTTTTTTTATGATTACTACAGATATTATCACCAAAGATATCAACTACACCTTCACTTTTAGTATTGACATGCTGCACACACAGCACAATCACACACTCACTAATGCATTCAAATAAATGTAATCTTATTGTGCTACTTTATTTGTACATGATTAGAATGAACAGAAATCTAAGAATATTTTTCTTCTTTTGTTAAAGCCATTTCAGACTCCAAGTAAGCATTATATTACTAATCATCTATTTTAAAGGTGCCATACAATTGAAAACTGTATTTATCTTGGCATAGTTGAATGATAAGAGTTCTGGACATGGAACTGACATACCGTGAGCCTCAAACACCATTGTTTCCTCCTTCATGTGTAAATCTCTTGTTTGCAAAAGACCGCTGAAAAATGAGTGAATCCCACCATAACACCGACTGTGACGTTGGAGTCAGGATAATTAATATTTATACCCCCCAAATTTGCATTTTCCAGTCCATGTTCTAGGCCAGGCAGTGTTAATGTGGACCTGCACAGCCGAATCATCAGAAGATCTGCAGGTATTGTGAAGAAGCAAGCAAGGACAATAGTGAAAATGGCAGATCATGGATATAAATGTTATGTCTGAGGCTGTGCTGCGGATTTGAGAACTTTTCATTCCCTTCCCACAAAAGAGAACTGTCAACAGGCATGGTTGATGTTTACAACAGGATAAACTCACCATTTTAATTCAAAGCTGTTAGTTTACTCTTAACGGAGGCCGATCAGAACGAAACTCGGTGGGCATGTTCGACTCGTGGCCCTAGAGGTCTGTAAGAATTTTGAAAAATCAGCCACTAGTTGACGCTAACAGGTTTTACGGCTATGTAATCACGTGATGCATATCATTTGATAGATCTCCTCATACTGAACAACTTTGCCTCAAGAACTACTGCTGTCAATCAATTTGTTCATTAAATACTTGCGATTATGTTAAAAACCTACTTTTGCAAACTAGTCCTAGGTTTTTTGCCCGATCGGAAATATACCAGTGCAGTACAATTCTCTGGAAGCTCTAGATTATTAATTATATAAAAAACTTTAACTTTACCCATTGGGTAGCCATAACAGGATCATTTAGAAAATGGGTATGGCAAAAAACACTCAAAAGCCTGTAAATCCTAAACAAAAACTCAGACAACTCACTAAACTGCCTTATGTGCTTAAAGACCCTAAATGCTTGAACCCCGCTAAATGCTGCTTGCAGCTTTAATTATTATTATTATTATTATTCTTCTCCGCTAAAACGCATCGTGCAGCCCAAACCGTAAGAGCTAGAGACTTGAAACTTGGCCACAAGGTAGTACAAAAATCGAGGAGAGGTTATCAAAGTATGAGCCCGATTGGCCAATAGGTGGCGCTATAGCGCAAAAAACAAAAAAAAATAACGATTTTGCTCATATCTCAATAACCATTTGTCTCAGCTTCAAGTGTCATACATCATTGGAATCCTTGGCTCAAGCCGAACAAGAAATATAGGAGGTATTTTATTTCCGGTATGCAAATTTTTCCGCCATTTTGGATTTTGTCCAAAACCTACTTTTGCGAACTAGTCCCTGGTTTTTCGCCCGATCGGAACCAAACCAGTGCAGAAATGTTCACAGTAGTCTGAATATCAATAATTATCGAAAAAAAGTTGAAATTTCGATTCACGGTCGCTAAGGGGCGCCAAAACGTTTGAAGAAGGCGGAGCCTATTTTACTAAAATGGCTATAACTCCAGAAGTAAATGAGGTATCTTCACCAAACTCGGTACACATGTGTAAGAGGTCAATCTGAGGTCACAGTAAAAAAATCGCGGCGATTGGCCACATGGTGGCGCTATAACATGAAAAAAACATAAAATGGGCTATAAGCACCTGACCGTTAGTCCGATTGACTTGAAAATTGGTATGCAGTGTCTTGGTCCAAGGTGCCATGTATATCTATGAGGACATTAGTGTATCTCAAAAAACATGGCCGCCATCAGCCAATGAAGTTTGAGCACCTATTAGACAAGGTTAACGGAGGCCGATCGGAACGAAACTCGATGGGCATGTTCGACTCATGGCCCTAAAGGTCTGTAAGAATTTTGAATGAAATCGGCCACTAGTTGGCGCTAACGAGTTTTATGGCTCTGTAATCACGTGGTGTTACACTTATCGTCACAAAATGCATATCATTTGATAGATCTGCTCATCCTGAACAACTTTGCCTCTAGAACCATTGCTGTCAATCAAACCGTTCATTAAATATTCATGAATATGTTAAAAACCTACTTTTGCGAACTAGTCCCTGGTTTTTCGCCCGATCGGAACCAGACCAGTCTAGGACAATTCTCTGGACTCTCTAGATCAATAATTATCAAAAAAAAGTTGAACTTTTGCATTTGTATGGCTGTAATAGGGTCATTTATAAAATGGGCGTGGCAAAATACACTAAAAAGCCTATAAATCCTAAATGAAAACTCAAAACTTCACAAAAGTTGGTGAGCATATGTGACATGACATCATTAACAAGCATGCAACATTTTATGGAGATTGGACCAAAGGTGGCGCTATAACTGTTAAAAAGCTTTAAAACCATATATTTCCTATGGTAAACTGTCTGTATTGGTGGTAAATGGTCTTTTCCATCTCTGATCATATAGTTCTCATATCATAATGTTCAAAACTAGTGCAATACAATTCTCTGGACTCACTAGGTCAATAATTGTCAGAAAAAGTTGAACTACTTCATTTGGATAGATATAATAGGTTCACTTCAAAATGTAGCCTTTACCAAGTGTCCCCGAAAGCCTATATCTCTTTAATGAATGACTCAGACCTTCTTAAAAAGCCAGTGAAATATCACTCTGAACATGCATGAAAATTTTCAGACCGATCGGACAAAATTTGCCTCTATAACAGTTAAAAAGGTGAAAATTATATGAATATAATGGCATATTAAGCCAATAAGTTGTATTTTACTGCCCCCTGCTGTTTAAAATTTATAAAATCACTATTTTAACATTTACAATTACATTTAGTCAAAATCCGTCCGTTAAAGTATTAGTATTGACAGTTTTATCACATCATATATTTCAAATGTCTGTATCTAAAACATAATGTGTTTGTGTAGTCTTAGGTTTCTGAATAAATTCTGAATCTTCTGATTAATAGCTAACAAAGACTTTGTGAAATGTTTATAGACCATTCAAATATATTTTCATAATGACATATCCCAATAGCATTGAAAAAACAACAACAACATTTGTCTTCGTGTGTGTGTGTGTGTGTGTGTAAGCATGCATGATTGAGTTAACATGGAAAAACTGGTTTGCTTTAGTGCAGAAAACTGCTAAACTATAACTATATAGTTATAACTATAAATCCTAAACGAAAACTCAGAACTTCACAAAAATTGATGAGCATATGTGTCATAACCTGCTAAAGAAGCATGGAAAATTTTATGGAGATCGGACCATAGTTGGCGCTATAACTGTTAAAACGCTTTAAAACCATATATTTCCTATGGTAAATTGCCTGTATTTGCTGTAAATGGTGTCTTCTATCTATTATCGTATAATGTTCATATCATAATGTTCAAAACCAGTGCAGCACAATTCTCTGAACTCTCTAGATCAATAATTATCAGAAAAAAAGTTTAACTTCTTCAAAAGGTGATTTTATATGAATATAAAGACATATTAAGCCAATAAGTGGTATTTTACTGCCCCCTGCTGTCATTTCATCATACTACTCCCTAATATTGTTATACAATTCATATTTAGACTTTATAAAATCATTATTTTAACATTTACAATCACATTTTGTCAAAACTCATCTATTGAGTATTACTATTGACAATTGTGTTACACTGAGATATGGAAATGGACGAAAGTAAGTGAATGAAATGAAACGAAAGTATAACGGCATTTAAGCCACGCCCCCGAATACAAATTCATTCATAACTCGAAAACGGAAAGTCGTTGCGCGCTCAAATTTTGATGGTGAGGACCTCTCCGGGCTCTTGATCGAAACGGGTCGTCGCGGGCCTCGGGAGCGCGCCCCCCGCGCATCGCCAGCCCGCGGGACCCCCGATTTTGAACGCCCATTACTCCCGACCCAGACCACCCCGAACATTGTGTAAGAGCTCGTTGGAAAGGGCACGTCCTTGGCTAGCTTCGATTCAAATGTGGTGTTATCTGCCCTGGGCATTCCAGAGATAATAGCCCGAACAGATGTGCCTTATAACAGTCATAACTCCCAGCCCCAATCGCCCAAAAACACCTTGATGGTCTCATTCAACAGGGCTCCTCAAGCACTATCTATGCTCTGAGTTTCAGAATTTTTCGCCATTTGGTTCCTGAGATATAAGTAAAAAAACAAATTCCCATTCATTCATTCAAACACTTCAACTGTAAAATGTAAGCTATAATACCACTGTTGTCCACTAGAGGGAGCAGCAGGATTACGCATGATCTTTTAATTCGCTTCAGTATTGGGAAATAAACAAATGCTTTAAGAAGCAATCTTTTTTATTATGATGTTTTTTTTTTATTATGATATTTGTATATATTTTATTTTTTTATTATGATTATGAACGGTTTGATTGACATTAGTGATTCTTGAGGCAAAGTTGTTCAAGATGAGGAGATGAAGATATTTTCACAATATCACATCCTAAAAACATTGAAAACATATTTGTCTTTGTGTGTGTGTGTGTGTGTGTGTGTGTGTGTGTGTGTGTGGATGTGTTTGTGTGTGTGTCTGTGTGTGTAAGCATGCTTAATGGAAAGAACATGGAGAAACTGCTTTGTTTTACTGGTGGATAAAAAAAGTCTTTCAAATGAAAGTGAGTCAATTAGTGGTCTTCTACTATGGAAGCAGGACATTCTACTTAATAAAATATTTTCATCTGTGCTTTTGCATAAGTTTTTGGACTATATCAAATTACTTGCATGAAAATCACCTATTATAACACAGTCATGTTTTGTCAAAGTTTATCACTTCATTTTTACTGAGCTCTCAGTTTGAACAATTCTGCCTCTCAGTGATTAATTTGAAATCTGAAAATGGTGTTATACAGAGGAGATTTGCAATTATCATTTTGTTACCTATCTTTTATTTTAAATATCTCCATCTACAACAAAATGTGTGTGCATGTGTGTGTTCAAGCATGGTTAGTGTATTAAGTATTATTGTTTAAGTATTATTGTTTTCATTTACATTTTAACCACCAGAAGAAGAACACTCATTGGTTCATTCTGCTCACTAAAATATTATTTTTAATTTTTTTTTCCATTTGAAATATTGTTTAAACTTAATAAAATCATTAAAATAACATTTCAAATCATATTTTGTCTGTTTATAAATCCCACAGACTCACATTGGCTGCAATAATAATGTTTTTGTAAAACACAGACCTGATAGTCTAATCTGTGTGTATTGTGCATATATTATTGATATAATTACTATTGCAAATCATGTTATTGTAACTCATATCTTAATAGAATATTATTTGTAATTTTAATTCTTTATTTCTTAAGTGTTTTTTTTATGATTACTACAGATATTATCACCAAAGATATCAACTACACCTTCACTTTTAGTATTGACACGCTGCACACACAGCACAATCACACACTCACTAATGCATTCAAATAAATGTAATCTTATTGTGCTACTTTATTTGTACATGATTAGAATGAACAGAAATCTAAGAATATTTTTCTTCTTTTGTAAAAGCCATTTCAGACTCCAAGTAAGCATTATATTACTAATCATCTATTTTAAAGGTGCCATACAATTGAAAACTGTATTTATCTTGGCATAGTTGAATGATAAGAGTTCTGGACATGGAACTGACATACCTTGAGCCTCAAACACCATTGTTTCCTCCTTCATGTGTAAATCTCCTGTTTGCAAAAGACCGCTGAAAAATGAGTGAATCCCACCATAACACCGACTGTGACGTTGGAGTCAGGATCATTAATATTTATACCCCCCAAATTTGCATTTCCCAGTCCATTTTCTAGGCCAGGCAGTGTTAATGTGGACCTGCACAGCCAAATCATCAGAAGATCTGCAGGTATTGTGAAGAAGCAAGCAAGGACAATAGTGAAAATGGCAGATCATGGATATAAATGTTATGTCTGAGGCTGTGCTGCGGATTTGAGAACTTTTCATTCCCTTCCCACAAAAGAGAACTGTCAACAGGCATGGTTGATGTTTACAACAGGATA
This sequence comes from Rutilus rutilus, assembly GCF_951802725.1. NCBI lineage: Eukaryota > Metazoa > Chordata > Actinopteri > Cypriniformes > Leuciscidae > Rutilus > Rutilus rutilus. The sequence goes on along the minus strand of NW_028175486.1, from coordinate 235,244 downwards.
CCTCACCATTTTAATTCAAAGCTGTTAGTTTGCTCTTAACGGAGGCCGATCAGAACGAAACTCGGTGGGCATGTTCGACTCGTGGCCCTAGAGGTCTGTAAGAATTTTGAAAAATCAGCCACTAGTTGACGCTAACAGGTTTTACGGCTATGTAATCACGTGATGCATATCATTTGATAGATCTCCTCATACTGAACAACTTTGCCTCAAGAACTACTGCTGTCAATCAATTTGTTCATTAAATACTTGCGATTATGTTGAAAAACCTACTTTTGCGAACTAGTCCTAGGTTTTTCGCCCGATCGGAAATATACCAGTGCAGTACAATTCTCTGGAAGCTCTAGATTATTAATTATATAAAAAACTTAAACTTTACCCATTGGGTAGCCATAACAGGATCATTTAGAAAATGGGTATGGCAAAAAACACTCAAAAGCCTGTAAATCCTAAACAAAAACTCACTAAACTGCCTTATGTGCTTAAAGACCCTAAATGCTTGAACCCCGCTAAATGCTGCTTGCAGCTTTAATTATTATTATTATTATTATTCTGCCGTAAAACGCATCGTGCAGCCTAAACCGTAAGTGCTAGAGACTTGAAACTTGGCCAGAAGGTAGTACAAAAATCGAGGAGAGGTTCAGAGAATATGGGCTAGATTGGCCAATAGGTGGCGCTACAGTGCAAAAAACAAAAAAATGGCATATTTTTGCTTAAATCTCATCAACCCTTTGTCATAGACTCAAGTGTCTTATATCTTTGGAATCCTTGGGTCAAGCCGAACAAAAAAGGCCTCAAGGATTTCATTTCCGGTATGCAAATTTTCCCGCCATTTTGGATTTTGTCCAAAACCTACTTTTGCGAACTAGTCCCTGGTTTTTCGCCCGATCGGAACCAAACCAGTGCAGAAATATTCACAGGAGTCTGAAGATCAATAATTATCGAAAAAAATTTAAAATTTCGATCCACGGTTGCTAAGGGGTATCAAAACGTTCGCAGGAGGCGGAGCTAATTATACAAAAATGGCTATAACTCGTGAACGAAATGAGATATTTTCACCAAACTCGGTACACATATGTATGAGCTCAAGTTGAGGTCACAGTAAAAAAATCGCGGTGATTGGCCTCATGGTGGCGCTATAATATGAAAAAAACATAAAACAGGCTATAACCACCTGACCGTTAGTCCGATTGACTTGAAAATTGGTATGCAGTGTCTTGGTCCAAGGTGCCATGTATGTCTATGAGGACATTGGTGTATCTCAAAAAACATGGCCGCTATCGGCCAATGAAGTTTGAGCACCTATTAGACAAGGTTAACGGAGGCCGATCAGAACGAAACTCAGTGGGCATGTTCGGCTCAAGCCCCTAGAGGTCTGTAAGAATTTTGAAAGAAATCGGCCACTAGTTGGCGCTAACGAGTTTTATGGCTCTGTAATCACGTGGTGTTACACTTATCGTCACAAAATGCATATCATATGATAGATCTGCTCATGCTGAACAACTTTGCCTCTAGAACCATTGCTGTCAATCAAACAGTTCATTAAATATTCATGAATATGTTAAAAACCTACTTTTGCGAACTAGTCCTAGGTTTTTCGCCCGATCGGAACCAGACCAGTCTAGGACAATTCTCTGGACTCTCTAGATCAATAATTATCAAAAAAAAGTTGAACTTTTGCATTTGGATTGCTGTAATAGGGTCATTTATAAAATGGGCGTGGCAAAATGCAATCAAAAGCCTATAAATCCAAAACAAAAACTCAGAACTTCACAAAAATTGGTGAGCATATGTGACATACCATCATTAATAAGATTGCAAAATTTTATGGAGATCGGACAATAGTTGGCGTTATAACTGTTAAAAGGCTTTAAAACCATATATTTCCTATGGTAAACTGCCTGTATTGGCTATAAATGGTCTTTTCCATCTCTGATCATATAATTTTCATATCATAATGTTAAAAACTAGTGCAATACAATTCTCTGGACTCACTAGAACAATAATTGTCAGAAAAAGTTGAACTACTTCATTTGGATAGCTATAATAGGTTCACTTCAAAATGTGGCCTTTACCAAGTGTCCCCGAAAGCCTATATCTCTTTAATGAATGTTCAAACCTTCTTAAAAACAAGTCAGAACATGTGAAATATCACTCTGAACATGCATGGAAATTTTCAGACAGATCGGACAAAATTTGCCTCTATAACAGTTAAAAAGGTGAAAATGATATGAATATAATGGCATATTAAGCCAATAAGTGTATTTTACTGCCCCCTGCTGTTTAAAATAGTCATTCCCTATTTTAACATTTACAATTACATTTACTCAAAATCCATCTGTTAAAGTATTAGTATTGACAGTTTGATCACATCATATATTTCAAATATCTGTATCTGCAACATAATGTGTGTGTGTAGTCTTAGGTTTCTGAATAAATTCTGAATAATCTGATTAATAGCTTACAAAGACTTTGTGAAATGTTTGTAGACCATTGACATATATTTTCATAATGACATATCCCAATAGCATTAAAAAAAAAAAAAAACTTTTGTCTTTGTGTGTGTGTGTGTGTGTGTGTGTGTGTGTGTAAGCATGCATTATTGAGTTAACATGGAAAAACTGGTTTGATTTAGTGCAGAAAACTGGTAAAAATAATGAAATTTAAAGTGAAACTGAGCCAATAAGTGGTCTTCTAGTGCCCTCTGCTGGCCATTCTACTTATGAAGTCTTTTCACATGTGCTTTGTGCAAATCACTAATATAACAATAACTATTATAACAAAATCATATTTTGACAGTGTTTATCACTTCATTTGCAATGACACTTCACATAATTGCTAGTAATGTGGTAAATCATGGTAAATCACGCTAGAAACATGGTAAATCATAGTAAATCATACTAGAATGTGGTGTATCAAGGTGAATCATGCTAGAATCCTGGTAAATCATTCTAGAACGTGATATATCATGGTAAATCATGCTAGAACATGGTAAATCAAGGTAAACAGATAAATTCATGGTAAACTATGTTAGAACAAGGTAAATCATGGTAAACCATGGTAAATCATGATAAACTATGGTAAATCATGCTAGAATGTGGTATATCATGGTAAATGATGCTAGAACATGGTCTTTTCCATCTATGATGTCAATGGTTACATGCTTCCTAAATAAAACTTTATAACTTTTGATGCTTTTGTGCTTAAAGTCCTTAACGGCCTTAACTGCTTGAACCCCGATAAATGCTGCTTGCAGCTTTAATTAGGGGTTCAAGCACGAAGTGCTGAAACCCTATTGTAATTGTACTGATTTTTATTATTATTTTTCTTCTCCGCTAAAACGCATCGTGCAGCCCAAACCGTAAGACCTGGAACCTTGAAACTTTGCCAGATGGTAGTCCTCAATTTGGGGAGAACCTATCAAAGTATGGCCCAGATTGGCCCATAGGTGGAGCTATAATGACCACATTTACTAAATTGCTCATAACTCCTAGACAGTTTGTCCTAGAATCTCAATTTTAGCATCACTGTGATCCCTGGCTCCAGACGGACAAAATGGCTATCTCCAAATTCCCCTACGAGCAAAAAAAAAAATTGTTATGGGCAAATTTGTCCAAAACCTACTTTGGCCAACTAGTCCCTGGTTTTTGACCCAATCGGAACCAGACCAGTCTAGGACAATTCTCTGGACTCTCTAGATCAATAATTATTGAAAAAAAGTTGAACTTTTGCATTGGCCTGGCTGTAACAGGGTCATTTAGGAAAGGGGTGGGACATAAAAACACTCAAAAGCCTATACAACCTAAGGGAAAACCCCAAACTTCACAAAAATCGATGAGCATATGTGTCAGAACATGGTGAAGAAGCATGCCAAGTTTCGTGAAGATCGGACAATAGGTGGCGCTATAACTGTCCAAAACGTCTCTTCTTATTAGGGGTTCAAGCACGAAGTGCTGAAACCCTATTGTAATTGTACTGATTTTTATTATTATTTTTCTTCTCCGCTAAAACGCATCGTGCAGCCCAAACCGTAAGACCTGGAACCTTGAAACTTTGCCAGATGGTAGTCCTCAATTTGGGGAGAACCTATCAAAGTATGGCCCAGATTGGCCCATAGGTGGAGCTATAATGACCACATTTACTAAATTGCTCATAACTCCTAGACAGTTTGTCCTAGAATCTCAATTTTAGCATCACTGTGATCCCTGGCTCCAGACGGACAAAATGGCTATCTCCAAATTCCCCTACGAGCAAAAAAAAAATTGTTATGGGCAAATTTGTCCAAAACCTACTTTGGCCAACTAGTCCCTGGTTTTTGACCCAATCGGAACCAGACCAGTCTAGGACAATTCTCTGGACTCTCTAGATCAATAATTATTGAAAAAAAGTTGAACTTTTGCATTGGCCTGGCTGTAACAGGGTCATTTAGGAAAGGGGTGGGACATAAAAACACTCAAAAGCCTATACAACCTAAGGGAAAACCCCAAACTTCACAAAAATCGATGAGCATATGTGTCAGAACATGGTGAAGAAGCATGCCAAGTTTCGTGAAGATCGGACAATAGGTGGCGCTATAACTGTCCAAAACGTCTCTTCTTATTAGGGGTTCAAGCACGAAGTGCTGAAACCCTATTGTAATTGTACTGATTTTTAGGGGTTCAAGCACGAAGTGCTGAAACCCTATTGTAATTGTACTGATTTTTATTATTATTATTATTCTTCTGCCGTAAAACGCATCGTGCAGCCCAAACCGTAAGTGCTAGAGACTTGAAACTTGGCCAGAAGGTAGTACAAAAATCGAGGAGAGGTTCAGAGAGTATGACCCCGATTGGCCCATAGGTGGCGCTATAGTGCCAAAAACCAAAAAAAATCACGGTTTTGCTTAAATCTCCTTAACCCTTTGTCACAGACTCAAGTGTCTTATATCACTGTAATCCTTGTCTCAAGACGGACAAAATGTATATCTTCGATTTCATTTCCGGTATGCAAATTTTTCCGCCATTTTGAATTTTGTCTAAAACCTACTTTTGCAAACTAGTAGAGGGTTTTTTTGGCCAATCGGAACCAAACCAGTGCAGAAATGTTCTCTGGAGTCTGATTATCAGTAATTATCGAAAAAAAGTTGAAATTTCGATCCACGGTTGCTAAGGGGCGTCAAAACGTTCGCAGGAGGCGGAGCCAGTTTACTAAAATGGTTATAACTCATGAACGAAATTAGATATTTTCACCAAACTCGGAACACATGTGTATGAGTTCAATCTGGGGTCACAGTAAAAAAATCGCGACGATTGAACACTAGGTGGCGTTATAACATGAAAAAAACATGAAAAGGGCTATAACCACCTGACCGTTAGTCCAATTGACTTGAAAATTGGTATGCAGTCTCATGGTCCAGGGTGCCATGTATATCTATGATGATATTGGCGTATCTCGAAAAACATGGCCGCCATCGGCCAATGAAGTTGAGCACCTATTAGACAAGGTTAACGGAGGCCGATCGGAACAAAACTCGATGGGCATGTTCAACTCATGGCCCTAGAGGTATGTAAGATTTTTGAAAGAAATCGGCCACTAGTTGGCGCTAACGAGTTTTATGGCTCTGTAATCACGTGGTGTTAAACTTATTGTCACATTATGCATATCATTTGATAGATCTGCTCATGCTGAACAACTTTGCCTCAAGAACCACTACTGTCAATCAAACTGTTCATTAAATATTCGCAAACATGTTAAAAACCTACTTTTGCGAACTAGTCCCTGGTTTTTTGCCCGATCAGAACCAGACCAGTCTAGGGTAATTCTCTGGACTCTCTAGATCAATAATTATCGAAAAAAAGTTGAACTTTTGCATTTGGATGGCTGTAATAGGGTCATTTAGAAAATGGGCGTGGCAAAATACACTAAAAAGCCTATAAATCCTAAATGAAAACTCAGAACTTCACAAAAATTGATGAGCATATGTGACATAACATGCTAAAGAAGCATGGACATTTTTATGGAGATCGGAGCATAGGTGGCGCTATAACTGTTAAAATGCTTTAAAGCCATATATTTCCTATGGTAAATTGCCTGTATTTGCTGTAAATGGTGTCTTCTATCTATTATTGTATAATGTTCATATCATAATGTTCAAAACCAGTGCAGCACAATTCTCTGAACTCTCTAGATCAATAATTATCAGAAAAAAAGTTTAACTTCTTCAAAAGGTGATTTTATATGAATATAATGACATATTAAGCCAATAAGTGGTATTTTACTGCCCCCTGCTGTCATTTCATCATACTACTCCCTAATATTGTTATAAAATTCATATTTAGACTTTATAAAATCATTATTTTAACATTTACAATCACATTTTGTCAAAACTCATCTATTGAGTATTACTATTGACAATTGTGTTACACTGAGATATGGAAATGGACGAAAGTAAGTGAATGAAATGAAACGAAAGTATAACGGCATTTAAGCCACGCCCCCGAATACAAATTCATTCATAACTCGAAAACGGAAAGTCGTTGCGCGCTCAAATTTTGATGGTGAGGACCTCTCCGGGCTCTTGATCGAAACGTGTCGTCGCGGGCCTCGGGAGCGCGCCCCCCGCGCATCGCCAGCCCGCGGGACCCCCGATTTTGAACGGCCATTACTGCCGACCCAGACCACCCCGAACATTGTGTAAGAGCTCGTTGGAAAGGGCACGTCCTTGGCTAGCTTCGATTCAAATGTGGTGTTATCTGCCCTGGGCATTCCAGAGATAATAGCCCGAACAGATATGCCTTATAACAGTCATAACTCCCAGCCCCAATCGCCCAAAAACACCTTGATGGTCTCATTCAACAGGGCTCCTCAAGCACTATCTATGCTCTGAGTTTCAGAATTTTTCGCCTTTTGGTTCCTGAGATATAAGTAAAAAAACTAATTCCCATTCATTCATTCAAACACCTCAACTGTAAAATGTAAGCTATAATACCACTGTTGTCCACTAGAGGGAGCAGCAGGATTACGCATGATCTTTTAATTCGCTTCAGTATTGGGAAATAAACAAATGCTTTAAGAAGCAATCTTTTTTATTATGATGTTTTTTTTATTATGATATTTGTATATATTTTATTTTTTTATTATGATTATGAACGGTTTGATTGACATTAGTGATTCTTGAGGCAAAGTTGTTCAAGATGAGGAGATGAAGATATTTTCACAATATCACATCCTAAAAACATTGAAAACATATTTGTCTTTGTGTGTGTGTGTGTGTGTGTGTGTGTGTGTGTGTGTGGATGTGTTTGTGTTTGTGTGTGTGTCTGTGTGTGTAAGCATGCTTAATGGAAAGAACATGGAGAAACTGCTTTGTTTTACTGGTGGATAAAAAAGTCTTTCAAATGAAAGTGAGTCAATTAGTGGTCTTCTACTGCCCTCTGCAGGACATTCTACTTAATAAAATATTTTCATCTGTGCTTTTGCATTAGTTTTTGGACTATATCAAATTACTTGCATGAAAATCACCTATTATAACACAGTCATGTTTTGTCAAAGTTTATCACTTCATTTGTACTGAGCTCTCAGTTTGAACAATTCTGCCTCTCAGTGATTAATTTGAAATCTGAAAATGGTGTTATACAGAGGAGATTTGCAATTATCATTTTGTTACCTATCTTTTATTTTAAATATCTCCATCTACAACAAAATGTGTGTGCATGTGTGTGTTCAAGCATGGTTAGTGTATTAAGTATTATTGTTTAAGTATTATTGTTTTCATTTACATTTTAACCACCAGATGAAGAACACTCATTGGTTCATTCTGCTCACTAAAATATTATATTTCATTTTTTTTCCATTTGAAATATTATTTAAACTTAATAAAATCATTAAAATAACATTTCAAATCATATTTTGTCTGTTTATAAATCCCACAGACTCACATTGGCTGCAATACTAATGTTTTTGTAAAACACAGACCTGATAGTCTAATCTGTGTGTATTGTGCATATATTATTGATATTATTACTATTGCAAATCATGTTATTGTAACTCATATCTTAATAGAATATTATTTGTAATTTTAATTCTTTATTTCTTAATTGTTTTTTTATGATTACTACAGATATTATCACCAAAGATATCAACTACACCTTCACTTTTAGTATTGACACGCTGCACACACAGCACAATCACACACTCACTAATGCATTCAAATAAATGTAATCTTACTGTGCTACTTTATTTGTACATGATTAGAATGAACAGAAATCTAAGAATATTTTTCTTCTTTTGTTAAAGCCATTTCAGACTCCAAGTAAGCATTATATTACTAATCATCTATTTTAAAGGTGCCATACAATTGAAAACTGTATTTATCTTGGCATAGTTGAATGATAAGAGTTCTGGACATGGAACTGACATACCGTGAGCCTCAAACACCATTGTTTCCTCCTTCATGTGTAAATCTCCTGTTTGCAAAAGACCGCTGAAAAATGAGTGAATCCCACCATAACACCGACTGTGATGTTGGAGTCAGGATCATTAATATTTATACCCCCCAAATTTGCATTTTCCAGTCCATGTTCTAGGCCAGGCAGTGTTAATGTGGACCTGCACAGCCGAATCATCAGAAGATCTGCAGGTATTGTGAAGAAGCAAGCAAGGACAATAGTGAAAATGGCAGATCATGGATATAAATGTTATGTCTGAGGCTGTGCTGTGGATTTGAGAACTTTTCATTCCCTTCCCACAAAACTGTCAACAGGCATGGTTGATGTTTACAACAGGATACCTCACCATTTTAATTCAAAGCTGTTAGTTTGCTCTTAACGGAGGCCGATCAGAACGAAACTCGATGGGCATGTTCGACTCGTGGCCCTAGAGGTCTGTAAGAATTTTGAAAAATCAGCCACTAGTTGATGCTAACAGGTTTTACGGCTATGTAATCATGTGATGCATATCATTTGATAGATCTCCTCATACTGAACAACTTTGCCTCAAGAACTACTGCTGTCAATCAATTTGTTCATTAAATACTTGCGATTATGTTAAAAACCTACTTTTGCGAACTAGTCCTAGGTTTTTCGCCCGATCGGAAATATACCAGTGCAGTACAATTCTCTGGAAGCTCTAGATCAGTGGTTCTCAAACCTGTCCTGGCGTACCCCCAACACTGCACGTTTTCTTTGTCTCCCTAATAAAACACACCTGATTCAACTCATCAGCTCATTCACCCATGTTATAATGAGCTGATGAGTTGAATCAGGTGTGTTTGATTAGGGCGACAAAGAAAACGTGCAGTGTTGGGGGTACGCCAGGACAGGTTTGAGAACCACTGCTCTAGATTATTAATTATATAAAAAACTTTAACTTTATCCATTGGGTAGCCATAACAGGATCATTTAGAAAATGGGTATGGCAAAAAACACTCAAAAGCCTGTAAATCCTAAACAAAAACTCAGACAACTCACTAAACTGCCTTATGTGCTTAAAGACCCTAAATGCTTGAACCCCGCTAAATGCTGCTTGCAGCTTTAATTATTATTATTATTCCGCCGTAAAACGCATCGTGCAGCCCAAACCGTAAGAGCTGGAACTTTGAAACTTTGACAGATGGTAGTACAAAAATCGAGGAAAGGTTCAGAGATTATGACCCCGATTGGCCCATAGGTGGCGCTATAACAACCAAAAGCGCGAAACTGCTCATAACTCCTAGACCGTTTGTCGTAGACTCAAGTGTCTTATATCATTGGAAAGCTGGACGCCTGACGAACAAAACGTATATCTCCGATTTCATTTCCGCCATGATAGATTTTCCGCCATTTTGAATTTTGTCAAAAATCTACTTTTGCGAACTAGTCCCTGGTTTTTTGCCCGATTGGAACCAAACTAGTGCAGAAATGTTCTCTGGAGACTGAATATCAATAATTATCGAAAAAAAGTGGAAATTTCGATTCACGGTCGCTAAGGGGCGCCAAAACGTACGTTGTGGGAGGGGCCTATTTTACTAAAATGGCTATAACTCCCGATGTAAATGAGGTATCTTCACCAAACTTGGTACACATGTGTATGAGCTTACTCTGGGGTCACAGTAAAAAAATCGCGACGATTGGCCTCATGGTGGCGCTATAAAATGAAAAAAACATAAAACAGGCTATAACCACCTGACCGTTAGTCCGATTGACTTGAAAATTGGTATGCAGTGTCTTGGTCCAAGGTGCCATGTATGTGTATGAGGACATTGGCGTATCTCAAAAAACATGGCCGCCATCGGCCAACGAAGTTTGAGCACCTATTAGACAAGGTTAACGGAGGCCGATCGGAACGAAACTCAATGGGCATGTTCGGCTCATGGCCCTAAAGGTCTGTAAGAATTTTGAAAGAAATCGGCCACTAGTTGGCGCTAACGAGTTTTACGGCTCTGTAATCACGTGGTGTTACAAATATCCACACAATATGCATATAATTTGATAGATCTCCTCATCCTGAACAACTTTGCCTCAAGAACCATTGCTGTCAATCAAACTGTTCATTAATTATTCATTAATATGTTAAAAACCTACTTTTGCGAACTAGTCCTAGGTTTTTTGCCCGATTGGAACCAGACCAGTCTAGGACAATTCTCTGGACTCTCTAGATCAATAATTATCAAAAAAAAGTTGAACTTTTGCATTTGGATGGCTGTAATAGGGTAATTTATAAAATGGGCGTGTCAAAATACATTAAAAAGCCTATAAATCCTAAATAAAAACTCAGAACTTCACAAAAATTGGTCAGCATATGTGACATAACATCATTAACAAGCATGAAAAATTCTATGGAGATCGGACGATAGGTGGCGCTATAACTGTTAAAAAGCTTTAAAATCATATATTTCCTATGGTAAACTGCCTGTATTGGCTGTAAATGGTCTTTTCCATCTCTGATCATATAATTTTCATATCATAATGTTCAAAACTAGTGCAATACAATTCTCTGGACTCACTAGATCAATAATTGTCAGAAAAAGTTGAACTACTTCATTTGGATAGCTATAATAGGTTCACTTCAAAATCTGGACTTTACCAAGTGTCCCCGAAAGCCTATATCTCTTTAATCAATGCTCAGACCTTCTTAAAAACAAGTCAGAACGTGTGAAATATCACCCTGAACAAGCATGAAAATTTTCAGACAGATCGGACAAAATTTGCCTCTATAACAGTTAAAAAGGTGAAAATGATATGAATTAATGGCATGTTAAGCCAATAAGTGGTATTTTACTGCCCCCTGCTGTTTAAAATAGTCATTTTCTCATATTGGTATTGGTATCAGCCATGGTAAATCATGATAAATGATGGTGTGTGTGTGTGTGTGTGTGTGTGTGTGTGTGTGTGTGTGTGTGTGTGTGTGTGTGTGTGTGTGGTACAAATATAACAAATGTTTTATTTTCCAACATGAAAACAAACATAACAGAGTGCTAGTGCACAAACAATAACCGACAATGATAATGGATGAGAGGGGAACTTAAATACACAGATCAAGACAAGGACAACAGGTGACGGTTATGATGATGAGGAGCAGGTGATGATGAGGAGGGTGATGAGGAGCAGGTGCAGGTGATGACGACAGATGGTGAATGTGATGAAGACAGAAGGTGAATGTGATGAAGGTGAATGTGACACCAATATCACTGAAACATTTGTGTGTGTGTGTGTGTGTGTGTGTGTGTGTGTGTGTGTGTGTGTGTGTGTGTGTGTGTGTGTGGCATTATTGTGTGTAGCATATGTAGCAAGTATGCATTATTGAGTTAACATGGAAACACTGGTTTGCTTTAGTGCAGAAAACTGGTCAAAATCATGAGGTTTAAAGTGAAAGTGAGCCAATAAGTGGTCTTCTACTGCCCTCTGCTGGCCATTCTACTTATTAATTAAATTTTTCCACATGTGCTTGCATTTATACTTGAATACACACTAAAAATCACTTATATAGCAATAACTATTATAACACAATCATATTTTGTCAGTGTTAATCACTTGATTTGCACTGACACTTCAAATAATTGCTAGTAATGTGGTAAATCATGGTTAACTATGCTGTGTGTGTGTGTGTGTGTGTATGTGTGTGTGTGTGTGTGTGTGTTTGTGTATGTGTGTGTGTGTGTGTGTGTGTGTGTGTGTGTGTGTGTGTGTGTGTGTAAGCATGCATTGAGTTAACATGGATAAACTGGTTTGCTTTAGTGCAGAAAACTGGTTTAAAGTGAAAGTGAGCCAATAAGTGGTCTTCTACTGCCCTCTGCTGGCCATTCTACTTATTAATGAAATATTTCAACATGTGCTTGCATTCATACTTGAATACACACTAAAAAAATCACTTATATAGCAATAACTATTATAACACAATCATATTTTGTCAGTGTTAATCACTTTATTTGCACTGACACTTCAAATAATTGCTAGTAATGTGATAAATCAGGCTAGAAACATGGTAAATCAAAGTAAAAAATACTAGATTGTCGTTTATCTCCTGGTAAATAATACTAGAACGTGGTATATCATGGTAAATCATGGTTAACTATGCTGTGTGTGTGTGTGTGTGTGTGTGTGTGTGTGTGTGTGTGTGTGTGTGTGTGTGTGTGTGTGTGTGTGTGTGTAAGCATGCATTGAGTTAACATGGAAAAACTGGTTTGCTTTAGTGCAGAAAACTGGTTTAAAGTGAAAGTGAGCCAATAAGTGGTCTTCTAGTGCCCTCTGCTGGCCATTCTACTTAATAATGAAATATTTTACATGTGCTTTTGCATTCATACTTGGACACACACTAAAAATCACGTATATAACTATTATAACACAATAATATTTTGTCAGTGTTCATCACCTCATTTGCACTGACACTTCACATAATTGCTAGTAATGTGGTTAATCATGCTAGAAACATTGTAAATCATAGTAAATAATACTGAAATGAGGTGTATCAAGGTAAATCATGCTAGAATCCTAATAAATCATTCTGGAACATGGTATATGATAGTAAATCATGCTAGAATCATATTAAATAATTCTAGAATGTGGCAAATCGTTGTGGGAGGAGCCTATTTTACTCAAATGGCTATAACTCAAGAAGTAAATGAGATATCTTCACCAAACTCAGTACACATGTGTATGGGTTCAATTTGAGGTCACAGTAAACAATTTTATGGAGATCGGACCATAGGTGGCGCTATAACTGTTAAAAAGCTTTAAAACCATATATATCCCATGGCAAATTGCCTGTATTGGCTGTAAATGGTCTTTTCCATCTATTATGTCAGTGGTTACATGCTTGCTAAATAAATCTTAATAACTTTTGATGCTTTTGTGCTTAAATGCCTTAAAGGCCTTAACTGCTTGAACCCCGATAAATGCTGCTTGCAGCTTTAATTATTATTAGGGGTTCAAGCACGAAGTGCTGAAACCCTATTGTAATTGTACTGATTTTTATTATTATTTTTCTTCTCCGCTAAAACGCATCGTGCAGCCCAAACCGTATGAGCTGGAACCTTGAAACTTTGCCAGATGGTAGTACAAAAATCGAGGAGAGGTTCAGAGAGTATGACCCCGATTGGCCCATAGGTGGCGCTATAGCAACCAAAAGCGCGAAACTGTTCATAACTCCTAGACCGTATGTCGTAGACTCAAGTGTCTTATATCATTGGAAAGCTGGACACTTGAAGAACAAAACGTATATCTCCGATTTCATTTCCGGTATGCAAATTTTTCCGCCATTTTGAATTTTGTTATAAACCTACTTTTGCGAACTAGTCCTAGGTTTTTCGTCCGATCGGAACCAAACCAGTGCAGAAATGTTCTCTGGAGTCTGAATATCAATAATTATCGAAAAAAAGTCGAAATTTCGATTCACGGTCGCTAAGGGGCGCCAAAATGTATGTTGTGGGAGGAGCCTATTGTACTAAAACAGCTATAACTCCAGAAATGAATGAGGTATCTTCACCAAACTTGGTACGTATATGTAAGAGGTCAATCTGAGGTCACAGTAAAAAAATCGTGGCGATTGGCCACATGGTGGCGCTATAACATGAAAAAAACATAAAACAGGCTATAACCACCTGACCGTTAGTCCGATTGACTTGAAAATTGGCATGCAGTGTCTTGGTCCAAGGCCCCATGTATGTCTATGAGGACATTGGTGTATCTCAAAAAACATGGCCGCCATCGGCCAATGAAGTTTGAGCACCTATTAGACAAGGTTAACGGAGGCCGATCGGAACGAAACTCGGTGGGCATGTTCGACTCATGGCCCTAGAGGTCTGTAAGAATTTTGAAAGAAATCGGCCACTAGTTGGCGCTAACGAGTTTTATGGCTCTGTAATCACGTGGTGTTACACTTATTGTCACAAAATGCATATCATTTAATAGATCTGCTCATGCTGAACAACTTTGCCTCAAGAACCATTGCTGTCAATCAAACCGTTCATTAATTATTCGCGAATATGTTAAAAACCTACTTTTGCGAACTAGTCCTAGGTTTTTCGCCCGATCGGAACCAGACCAGTCTAGGACAATTCTATGGACTCTCTAGATCAATAATTATCAAAAAAAAGTTGAACTTTTGCATTTTGCGCATGGCTATAATAGGGTCATAAAGAAAATGGGTGTGGCAAAATGCACTAAAAAGCCTATAAATCATAAATGAAAACTCAGAACTTCACAAAAATTGGTGGGAATATGTGCCATAACATCTTTAACAAGCATGCCAAATTTTATGGAGATCGGACCATAGTTGGCGCTATAATTGTTAAAAAGCTTTAAAACCATATATTTCCTATGGTAAATTGCCTGTATTGGCTGCAAATGGTCTGTTTCATCTATGATCAAATAATTTTCATATCATAATGTTCAAAACTAGTGCAGTACAATTCTCTGGACTCTCTAGATCAATAATTATCAGAAAAAGTTGAACTACTTCATTTGGATGACTATAATAGGGTCACTTCAATACGTGGCCTTGACCAAGTGTCCCCGAAAGCTTATATCTTTTAAGATGCTCAGACCTTCTTAAAAACAAGTCAGAACATGTGAAATATCACTCTAAACATGCATGAACATTTTCAGACAGATCACACACACACACACACACACACACACACACAAATGTTGTTTTTTCAATGCTATTGGGATATGTCATTATGAAAATATATTTGAATGGTCTATAAACACTTCACAAAGTCTTTGTAAACTATTAATCAGATTATTCAGAATTTATTCAGAAACCTAACTTCACATAATTGCTAACAATGTGGTAAATCATGGTAAATCACGCTAAAAACATGGTAAATCATAGTAAATAATACTAGAATGTGGTGTATCAAGGTAAATCATACTATAATCCTGGTACATCATTCTAGAACATGGTATATCATGGTACATCATGCTAGAACATGGTAAATCATGGTAAACGTTGCTAGAACAGGGTAAATCATGGTAAACTATGATAAATCATGATAAACTATGGTGAACCATGCTAGAATCACAGTAAACAATGGTAAATCATACTAGAATGTATGGTAAATCATACTAGAATGTAGTATATCATGGTAAATCCTGCTAGAATATGGCAAATCATGCTAGAATCATAGTAAATAATACTAGAATGTGGTAAATTGTTGTGGGAGGAGCCTATTTTACTAAAATGGCTATAACTCAAGAAGTAAATGAGATATCTTCACCAAACTCAGTACACATGTGTATGGGTTCAATTTGAGGTCACAGTAAACAATTTTATGGAGATCGGACCATAGGTGTCGCTATAACTGTTAAAAAGCTTTAAAACCATATATTTCCTATGGTACATTGCCTGTATTGGCTGTAAATTGTCTTTTTCATCTATTATGTCAGTGGTTACATGCTTGCTTAATAAAACTAATAACTTTTGATGCTTTTGTGCTTAAAGGCCTTAAAGGCCTTAACTGCTTGAACCCCGATAAATGCTGCTTGCAGCTTTAATTATTATTATTATTATTATTATTAGGGGTTCAAGCACGAAGTGCTGAAACCCTATTGTAATTGTAAGGATTTTTATTATTATTATTATTATTCTTCTCCGCTAAAACGCATCGTGCAGCCCAAACCGTAAGAGCTAGAGACTTGAAACTTGGCCACAAGGTAGTACAAAAATCGAGGAGAGGTTATCAAAGTATGAGCCCGATTGGCCAATAGGTGGCGCTATAGCGCAAAAAACAAAAAAAAATCACTATTTTGCTCATATCTCAATAACCATTTGTCTCAGCTTCAAGTGTCATACATCATTGGAATCCTTGGCTCAAGCCGAACAAGAAATATAGGAGGTATTTTATTTCCGGTATGCAAATTTTTCCGCCATATTGGATTTTGTCCAAAACCTACTTTTGCGAACTAGTCCCTGGTTTTTCGCCCGATCGGAACCAAACTAGTGCAGAAATGTTCACAATAGTCTGAATATCAATAATTATCGAAAAAAAGTTGAAATTTCGATTCACGGTCGCTAAGGGGCGCCAAAACGTTTGAAGAAGGCGGAGCCTATTTTACTAAAATGGCTATAACTCCAGAAGTAAATGAGGTATCTTCACCAAACTCGGTACACATGTGTAAGAGGTCAATCTGAGGTCACAGTAAAAAAATCGCGGCGATTGGCCTCATGGTGGCGCTATAACATGAAAAAAACATAAAATGGGCTATAACCACCTGACCGTTAGTCCGATTGACTTGAAAATTGGTATGCAGTGTCTTGGTCCAAGGTGCCATGTATATCTATGAGGACATTAGTGTATCTCAAAAAACATGGCCGCCATCAGCCAATGAAGTTTGAGCACCTATTAGACAAGGTTAACGGAGGCCGATCGGAACGAAACTCGATGGGCATGTTCGACTCATGGCCCTAAAGGTCTGTAAGAATTTTGAAAGAAATCGGCCACTAGTTGGCGCTAACGAGTTTTATGGCTCTGTAATCACGTGGTGTTACACTTATCGTCACAAAATGCATATCATTTGATAGATCTGCTCATCCTGAACAACTTTGCGTCTAGAACCATTGCTGTCAATCAAACCGTTCATTAAATATTCATGAATATGTTAAAAACCTACTTTTGCGAACTAGTCCCTGGTTTTTCGCCCGATCGGAACCAGACCAGTCTAGGACAATTCTCTGGACTCTCTAGATCAATAATTATCAAAAAAAAGTTGAACTTTTGCATTTGTATGGCTGTAATAGGGTCATTTATAAAATGGGCGTGGCAAAATACACTAAAAAGCCTATAAATCCTAAATGAAAACTCAGAACTTCACAAAAGTTGGTGAGCATATGTGACATGACATCATTAACAAGCATGCAACATTTTATGGAGATTGGACCAAAGGTGGCGCTATAACTGTTAAAAAGCTTTAAAACCATATATTTCCTATGGTAAACTGCCTGTATTGGCTGTAAATGGTCTTTTCCATCTCTGATCATATAGTTTTCATATCATAATGTTCAAAACTAGTGCAATACAATTCTCTGGACTCACTAGGTCAATAATTGTCAGAAAAAGTTGAACTACTTCATTTGGATAGTTATAATAGGTTCACTTCAAAATGTAGCCTTTACCAAGTGTCCCCGAAAGCCTATATCTCTTTAATGAATGACTCAGACCTTCTTAAAAAGCCAGTGAAATATCACTCTGAACATGCATGAAAATTTTCAGACCGATCGGACAAAATTTGCCTCTATAATAGTTAAAAAGGTGAAAATTATATGAATATAATGGCATATTAAGCCAATAAGTTGTATTTTACTGCCCCCTGCTGTTTAAAATTTATAAAATCACTATTTTAACATTTACAATTACATTTAGTCAAAATCCGTCCGTTAAAGTATTAGTATTGACAGTTTTATCACATCATATATTTCAAATGTCTGTATCTACAACATAATGTGTTTGTGTAGTCTTAGGTTTCTGAATAAATTCTGAATCTTCTGATTAATAGCTAACAAAGACTTTGTGAAATGTTTATAGACCATTCAAATATATTTTCATTATGACATATCCCAATAGCATTGAAAAAACAACAACAACCTTTGTCTTCGTGTGTGTGTGTGTGTGTGTGTGTGTGTGTGTGTGTGTAAGCATGCATGATTGAGTTAACATGGAAAAACTGGTTTGCTTTAGTGCAGAAAACTGCTAAACTATAACTATATAGTTATAACTATAAATCCTAAACGAAAACTCAGAACTTCACAAAAATTGATGAGTATATGTGTCATAACATGCTAAAGAAGCATGGAAAATTTTATGGAGATCGGACCATAGTTGGCGCTATAACTGTTAAAACGCTTTAAAACCATATATTTCCTATGGTAAATTGCTTGTATTTGCTGTAAATGGTGTCTTCTATCTATTATCGTATAATGTTCATATCATAATGTTCAAAACCAGTGCAGCACAATTCTCTGAACTCTCTAGATCAATAATTATCAGAAAAAAAGTTTAACTTCTTCAAAAGGTGATTTTATATGAATATAAATGACATATTAAGCCAATAAGTGGTATTTTACTGCCCCCTGCTGTCATTTCATCATACTACTCCCTAATATTGTTATAAAATTCATATTTAGACTTTATAAAATCATTATTTTAACATTTACAATCACATTTTGTCAAAACTCATCTATTGAGTATTACTATTGACAATTGTGTTACACTGAGATATGGAAATGGACGAAAGTAAGTGAATGAAATGAAACGAAAGTATAACGGCATTTAAGCCACGCCCCCGAATACAAATTCATTCATAACTCGAAAACGGAAAGTCGTTGCGCGCTCAAATTTTGATGGTGAGGACCCCTCGGGGCTCTTGATCGAAACGTGTCGTCGCGGGCCTCGGGAGCGCGCCCCCCGCGCATCGCGAATCCGCGGGACCCCCGATTTTGAACGGCCATTACTCCCGACCCAGACCACCCCGAACATTGTGTGAGAGCTCGTTGGAAAGGGCGCGTCCTTGGCTAGCTTCGATTCAAATGTGGTGTTATTTGCCCTGGGCATTCCAGAGATAATAGCCCGAACAGATATGCCTTATAACAGTCATAACTCCCAGCCCCAATCGCCCAAAAACACCTTGATGGTCTCATTCAACAGGGCTCCTCAAGCACTATCTATGCTCTGAGTTTCAGAATTTTTCGCCTTTTGGTTCCTGAGATATAAGTAAAAAAAACAAATTCCCATTCATTCATTCAAACACTTCAACTGTAAAATGTAAGCTATAATACCACTGTTGTCCACTAGAGGGATCAGCAGGATTACGCATGATCTTTTAATTCGCTTCAGTATTGGGAAATAAACAAATGCTTTAAGAAGCAATCTTTTTTATTATTATGGTTTTTTTTATTATGATATTTGTATTTTTTTTATTTTTTTTATTATGATTATGAATGGTTTGATTGACATTAGTGATTCTTGAGGCAAAGTTGTTCAAGATGAGGAGATGAAGATATTTTCACAATATCACATCCTAAAAACATTGAAAACATATTTGTCTTTGTGTGTGTGTGTGTGTGTGTGTGTGTGTGTGTGTGTGTGTGTGTGTGTGTGTGTGTGTGTGTGTGTGTGTGTGTGTGTTTGTGTGTGTGTCTGTGTGTGTAAGCATGCTTAATGGAAAGAACATGGAGAAACTGCTTTGTTTTACTGGTGGATAAAAAAAGTCTTTCAAATGAAAGTGAGTCAATTAGTGGTCTTCTACTGCCCTCTGCAGGACATTCTACTTAATAAAATATTTTCATCTGTGCTTTTGCATTAGTTTTTGGACTATATAAAATTACTTTATAAACTTTAAAATTACATATAACACAGTCATGTTTTGTCAAAGTTTATCACTTCATTTTTACTGAGCTCTCAGTTTGAACAATTCTGCCTCTTAGTGATTAATTTGAAATCTGAAAATGGTGTTATACAGAGGAGATTTGCAATTATCATTTTGTTACCTATCTTTTATTTTAAATATCTACATCTACAACAAAATGTGTGTGCATGTGTGTGTTCAAGCATGGTTAGTGTATTAAGTATTATTGTTTAAGTATTATTGTTTTCATTTACATTTTAACCACCAGAAGAAGAACACTCATTGGTTCATTCTGCTCACTAAAATATTATTTTTCATTTTTTTTTTCCATTTGAAATATTGTTTAAACTTAATAAAATCATTAAAATAACATTTCAGATCATATTTTGTCTGTTTATAAATCCCACAGACTCACATTGGCTGCAATACTAAGGTTTTTGTAAAACACAGACCTGATAGTCTAATCTGTGTGTATTGTGCATATATTATTGATATTATTACTATTGGAAATCATGTTATTGTAACTCATATCTTAATAGAATATTATTTGTAATTTTAATTATTTATTTCTTAATTGTTTTTTTTTTATGATTACTACAGATATTATCACCAAAGATATCAACTACACCTTCACTTTTAGTATTGATACGCTGCACACACAGCACAATCACACACTCACTAATGCATTCAAATAAATGTAATCTTACTGTGCTACTTTATTTGTACATGATTAGAATGAACAGAAATCTAAGAATATTTTTCTTCTTTTGTTAAAGCCATTTCAGACTCCAAGTAAGCATTATATTACTAATCATCTATTTTAAAGGTGCCATACAATTGAAAACTATATTTATCTTGGCATAGTTGAATGATAAGAGTTCTGGACATGGAACTGACATACCGTGAGCCTCAAACACCATTGTTTCCTCCTTCATGTGTAAATCTCCTGTTTGCAAAAGACCGCTGAAAAATGAGTGAATCCCACCATAACACTGACTGTGACGTTGGAGTCAGGATCATTAATATTTATACCCCCCAAATTTGCATTTTCCAGTCCATGTTCTAGGCCAGGCAGTGTTAATGTGGACCTGCACAGCCGAATCATCAGAAGATCTGCAGGTATTGTGAAGAAGCAAGCAAGGACAATAGTGAAAATGGCAGATCATGGATATAAATGTTATGTCTGAGGCTGTGCTGTGGATTTGAGAACTTTTCATTCCCTTCCCACAAAAGAGAACTGTCAACAGGCATGGTTGAGGTTTACAACAGGATACCTCACCATTTTAATTCAAAGCTGTTAGTTTGCTCTTAACGGAGGCCGATCAGAACGAAACTAGGTGGGCATGTTCGACTCGTGGCCCTAGAGGTCTAAGAATTTTGAAAAATCAGCCACTAGTTGACGCTAACAGGTTTTACGGCTATGTAATCACGTGATGCATATCATTTGATAGATCTCCTCATACTGAACAACTTTGCCTCAAGAACTACTGCTGTCAATCAATTTGTTCATTAAATACTTGCGATTATGTTAAAAACCTACTTTTGCGAACTAGTCCTAGGTTTTTCGCCCGATCGGAAATATACCAGTGCAGTACAATTCTCTGGAAGCTCTAGCTTATTAATTATATAAAAAACTTTAACTTTACCCATTGGGTAGCCATAACAGGATCATTTAGAAAATGGGTATGGCAAAAAACACTCAAAAGCCTGTAAATCCTAAACAAAAACTCAGACAACTCACTAAACTGCCTTATGTGCTTAAAGACCCTAAATGCTTGAACCCCGCTAAATGCTGCTTGCAGCTTTAATTAGGGGTTCAAGCATGAAATGCTGAAACCCTATTGTAATTGT
Source organism: Rutilus rutilus (assembly GCF_951802725.1). NCBI lineage: Eukaryota > Metazoa > Chordata > Actinopteri > Cypriniformes > Leuciscidae > Rutilus > Rutilus rutilus. Next base: position 213,600 of record NW_028175486.1, on the reverse strand, counting down.
AAGGATTTTTATTAGGGGTTCAAGCACGAAGTGCTGAAACCCTATTGTAATTGTACTGATTTTTATTATTATTATTATTCTTCTGCCGTAAAACGCATCGTGCAGCCCAAACCGTAAGTGCTAGAGACTTGAAACTTGGCCAGAAGGTAGTACAAAAATCGAGGAGAGGTTCAGAGAGTATGACCCCGATTGGCCCATAGGTGGCGCTATAGTGCCAAAAACCAAAAAAAATCACGGTTTTGCTTAAATCTCCTTAACCCTTTGTCACAGACTCAAGTGTCTTATATCACTGTAATCCTTGTCTCAAGACGGACAAAATGTATATCTTCAATTTCATTTCCGGTATGCAAATTTTTCCGCCATTTTGAATTTTGTCTAAAACCTACTTTTGCAAACTAGTAGAGGGTTTTTTTGGCCAATCGGAACCAAACCAGTGCAGAAATGTTCTCTGGAGTCTGATTATCAGTAATTATCGAAAAAAAGTTGAAATTTCGATCCACGGTTGCTAAGGGGCGTCAAAACGTTCGCAGGAGGCGGAGCCAGTTTACTAAAATGGTTATAACTCATGAACGAAATTAGATATTTTCACCAAACTCGGAACACATGTGTATGAGTTCAATCTGGGGTCACAGTAAAAAAATCGCGACGATTGAACACTAGGTGGCGTTATAACATGAAAAAAACATGAAAAGGGCTATAACCACCTGACCGTTAGTCCAATTGACTTGAAAATTGGTATGCAGTCTCATGGTCCAGGGTGCCATGTATATCTATGATGACATTGGCGTATCTCGAAAAACATGGCCGCCATCGGCCAATGAAGTTGAGCACCTATTAGACAAGGTTAACGGAGGCCGATCGGAACAAAACTCGATGGGCATGTTCAACTCATGGCCCTAGAGGTATGTAAGATTTTTGAAAGAAATCGGCCACTAGTTGGCGCTAACGAGTTTTATGGCTCTGTAATCACGTGGTGTTAAACTTATTGTCACATTATGCATATCATTTGATAGATCTGCTCATGCTGAACAACTTTGCCTCAAGAACCACTACTGTCAATCAAACTGTTCATTAAATATTTGCAAACATGTTAAAAACCTACTTTTGCGAACTAGTCCCTGGTTTTTTGCCCGATCAGAACCAGACCAGTCTAGGGTAATTCTCTGGACTCTCTAGATCAATAATTATCGAAAAAAAGTTGAACTTTTGCATTTGGATGGCTGTAATAGGGTCATTTAGAAAATGGGCGTGGCAAAATACACTAAAAAGCCTATAAATCCTAAATGAAAACTCAGAACTTCACAAAAATTGATGAGCATATGTGACATAACATGCTAAAGAAGCATGGGAATTTTTATGGAGATCGGAGCATAGGTGGCGCTATAACTGTTAAAATGCTTTAAAGCCATATATTTCCTATGGTAAATTGCCTGTATTTGCTGTAAATGGTGTCTTCTATCTATTATCGTATAATGTTCATATCATAATGTTCAAAACCAGTGCAGCACAATTCTCTGAACTCTCTAGATCAATAATTATCAGAAAAAAAGTTGAACTTCTTCAAAAGGTGATTTTATATGAATATAATGACATATTAAGCCAATAAGTGGTATTTTACTGCCCCCTGCTGTCATTTCATCATACTACTCCCTAATATTGTTATAAAATTCATATTTAGACTTTATAAAATCATTATTTTAACATTTACAATCACATTTTGTCAAAACTCATCTATTGAGTATTACTATTGACAATTGTGTTACACTGAGATATGGAAATGGACGAAAGTAAGTGAATGAAATGAAACGAAAGTATAACGGCATTTAAGCCACGCCCCCGAATACAAATTCATTCATATCTCGAAAACGGAAAGTCGTTGCGCGCTCAAATTTTGATGGTGAGGACCTCTCCGGGCTCTTGATCGAAACGGGTCGTCGCGGGCCTCGGGAGCGCGCCCCCGCGCATCGCCAGCCCGCGGGACCCCCGATTTTCAACGGCCATTACTCCCGACCCAGACCACCCCGAACATTGTGTAAGAGCTCGTTGGAAAGGGCACGTCCTTGGCTAGCTTCGATTCAAATGTGGTGTTATCTGCCCTGGGCATTCCAGAGATAATAGCCCGAACAGATATGCCTTATAACAGTCATAACTCCCAGCCCCAATCGCCCAAAAACACCTTAATGGTCTCATTCAACAGGGCTCCTCAAGCACTATCTATGCTCTGAGTTTCAGAATTTTTCGCCTTTTGGTTCCTGAGATATAAGTAAAAAAACAAATTCCCATTCATTCATTCAAACACCTCAACTGTAAAATGTAAGCTATAATACCACTGTTGTCCACTAGAGGGAGCAGCAGGATTACGCATGATCTTTTAATTCGCTTCAGTATTGGGAAATAAACAAATGCTTTAAGAAGCAATCTTTTTTATTATGATGTTTTTTTTATTATGATATTTGTATATATTTTATTTTTTTATTATGATTATGAACGGTTTGATTGACATTAGTGATTCTTGAGGCAAAGTTGTTCAAGATGAGGAGATGAATATATTTTCACAATATCACATCCTAAAAACATTGAAAACATATGTCTTTGTGTGTGTGTGTGTGTGTGTGTGTGTGTGGATGTGTTTGTGTTTGTGTGTGTGTCTGTCTGTGTAAGCATGCTTAATGGAAAGAACATGGAGAAACTGCTTTGTTTTACTGGTGGATAAAAAAGTCTTTCAAATGAAAGTGAGTCAATTAGTGGTCTTCTACTGCCCTCTGCAGGACATTCTACTTAATAAAATATTTTCATCTGTGCTTTTGCATTAGTTTTTGGACTATATCAAATTACTTGCATGAAAATCCCCTATTATAACACAGTCATGTTTTGTCAAAGTTTATCACTTCATTTGTACTGAGCTCTCAGTTTGAACAATTCTGCCTCTCAGTGATTAATTTGAAATCTGAAAATGGTGTTATACAGAGGAGATTTGCAATTATCATTTTGTTACCTATCTTTTATTTTAAATATCTCCATCTACAACAAAATGTGTGTGCATGTGTGTGTTCAAGCATGGTTAGTGTATTAAGTATTATTGTTTAAGTATTATTGTTTTCATTTACATTTTAACCACCAGATGAAGAACACTCATTGGTTCATTCTGCTCACTAAAATATTATATTTCATTTTTTTTCCATTTGAAATATTATTTAAACTTAATAAAATCATTAAAATAACATTTCAAATCATATTTTGTCTGTTTATAAATCCCACAGACTCACATTGGCTGCAATACTAATGTTTTTGTAAAACACAGACCTGATAGTCTAATCTGTGTGTATTGTGCATATATTATTGATATTATTACTATTGCAAATCATGTTATTGTAACTCATATCTTAATAGAATATTATTTGTAATTTTAATTCTTTATTTCTTAATTGTTTTTTTATGATTACTACAGATATTATCACCAAAGATATCAACTACACCTTCACTTTTAGTATTGACACGCTGCACACACAGCACAATCACACACTCACTAATGCATTCAAATAAATGTAATCTTACTGTGCTACTTTATTTGTACATGATTAGAATGAACAGAAATCTAAGACTATTTTTCTTCTTTTGTTAAAGCCATTTCAGACTCCAAGTAAGCATTATATTACTAATCATCTATTTTAAAGGTGCCATACAATTGAAAACTGTATTTATCTTGGCATAGTTGAATGATAAGAGTTCTGGACATGGAACTGACATACCGTGAGCCTCAAACACCATTGTTTCCTCCTTCATGTGTAAATCTCCTGTTTGCAAAAGACCGCTGAAAAATGAGTGAATCCCACCATAACACCGACTGTGACGTTGGAGTCAGGATCATTAATATTTATACCCCCCAAATTTGCATTTTCCAGTCCATGTTCTAGGCCAGGCAGTGTTAATGTGGACCTGCACAGCCGAATCATCAGAAGATCTGCAGGTATTGTGAAGAAGCAAGCAAGGACAATAGTGAAAATGGCAGATCATGGATATAAATGTTATGTGCTGTGCTGCGGATTTGAGAACTTTTCATTCCCTTCCCACAAAAGAGAACTGTCAACAGGCATGGTTGATGTTTACAACAGGATACCTCACCATTTTAATTCAAAGCTGTTAGTTTGCTCTTAACGGAGGCCGATCAGAACGAAACTCGATGGGCATGTTCGACTCGTGGCCCTAGAGGTCCGTAAGAATTTTGAAAAATCAGCCACTAGTTGATGCTAACAGGTTTTACGGCTATGTAATCATGTGATGCATATCATTTGATAGATCTCCTCATACTGAACAACTTTGCCTCAAGAACTACTGCTGTCAATCAATTTGTTCATTAAATACTTGCGATTATGTTAAAAACCTACTTTTGCGAACTAGTCCTAGGTTTTTCGCACGATCGGAAATATACCAGTGCAGTACAATTCTCTGGAAGCTCTAGATTATTAATTATATAAATTTTTTTTAACTTTATCCATTGGGTAGCCATAACAGGATCATTTAGAAAATGGGTATGGCAAAAAACACTCAAAAGCCTGTAAATCCTAAACAAAAACTCAGACAACTCACTAAACTGCCTTATGTGCTTAAAGACCCTAAATGCTTGAACCCCGCTAAATGCTGCTTGCAGCTTTAATTATTATTATTTTTCTTCTCCGCTAAAACGCATCGTGCAGCCCAAACCGTAAGTGCTAGAGACTTGAAACTTGGCCAGAAGGTAGTACAAAAATCGAGGAGAGGTTCAGAGAATATGACCCAGATTGGCCAATAGGTGGCGCTACAGCGCAAAAAACAAAAAAAATTCACATTTTTGCTTAAATCTCATTAACCGTTTGTCACAGACTCAAGTGTCTTATATCATTGGAATCCTTGGGTCAAGCCGAACAAAATTGGCCTCAAGGATTTCATTTCCGGTATGCAAATTTTTCCGCCATTTTGGATTTTGTCCAAAACCTACTTTTGCGAACTAGTCCTAGGTTTTTCGCCCGATCGGAACCAAACCAGTGCAGAAATGTTGTCTGGAGTCTGAATATCAATAATTATTGAAAAAAAGTTGAAATTTCGATTCACGGTCACTAAGGGGCGCCAAAACGTTCGAAGAAGGTGGAGCCTATTTTACTAAAATGGCTATAACTCCAGAAGTAAATCAGGTATCTTCACCAAACTCGGTACACATGTGTAAGAGGTCAATCTGAGGTCACAGTAAAAAAATCGCGGCGATTGGCCACATGGTGGCGCTATAACATGACAAAAACATAAAACAGGCTATAACCACCTGACCGTTAGTCCGATTGACTTGAAAATTGGTATGCAGTGTCTTGGTCCAAGGTGCCATGTATGTGTATGAGGACATTGGCGTATCTTGAAAAACATGGCCGCCATCGGCCAATGAAGTTTGAGCACCTATTAGACAAGGTTAACGGAGGCCAATCGGAACGAAACTCGATGGGCATATTCGACTCATGGCCCTAGAGGTCTGTAAGAATTTTGAAAGAAATCGGCCACTAGTTGGCGCTAACGAGTTTTATGGCTCTGTAATCACGTGGTGTTACACTTATTGTCACAAAATGCAAATCATTTGATAGACCTCCTCATCTTGAACAACTTTGCCTCAAGAACTATTGCTGTCAATCAAACAGTTCATTAAATATTCATGAATATGTTAAAAACCTACTTTTGCGAACTAGTCCTAGGTTTTTCGCCCGATCAGAACCAAACCAGTCTAGGACAATTCTCTGGACTCTCTAGATCAATAATTATCAAAAAAAAGTTGAACTTTTACATTTGGGTGGCTGTAACAGGGTCATTTAGAAAATGGACGTGGCAAAATACACTAAAAAGCCTATAAATCCTAAATGAAAACTCAGAACTTCACAAAAATTGGTGAGCATATGTACAATAACATCATTAACAAGCATGAACAATGTTATGGACATCGGATGATAGGTGGCGCTATAACTGTTAAAAAGCTTTAAAACCATGTATTTCCTATGGTAAAATGCCTGTATTGGCTGTAAATTGACTTTTCCATCTATTATTTCAGTGGTTAAAAGATTTCTAAATAAATTTTAATGTCTTAAATGCTTATGTGCTTAAAGGCCTTAAATGCTTGAACCCCGATAAATGCTGCTTGCAGCTTTAATTATTATTATTATTATTATTATTCCGCCCTAAAACGCATCGTGCAGCCCAAACCGTAAGAGCTGGAGCTTTGAAACTTGGCCAAATGGTAGTCCTCAATTTGGGGAGAACCTATCAAAGTATGGCCCAGATTGGCCCATAGGTGGAACTATAATGACCACATTTACTAAATTGCTCATAACTCCTAGACAGTTGGTCCTAGAATCTCAATTTTAGCATCACTGTGATCCCTGGCTCCAGACGGACAAGATGGCTATCTCCAAATTCGCCTACGAGCAAAAAAAAAATTTATATGGGCACTTTAGTCCAAAACCTACTTTGGCCAACTAGTCCCTGGTTTTTGGCCCAATCCAGACCAGACCAGTCTAGCACAGTTCTCTGGAGTCTCTAGATGAATAATTATCGAAAAAAAGTTGAACTTTTGCATTGGCCTGGCTGTAACAGGGTCATTTAGGAAAGGGGTGAGACAAAAAAAACACTCAAAAGCCTATACAACCTAAGGGAAAACCCCAAACTTCACAAAAATCGAGGAGCATATGTGTCAGAACATGGTGAAGAAGCATGCCAAGTTTCGTGAAGATCGGACAATAGGTGGCGCTATAACTGTCCAAAACGTCTCTTCTTATTAGGGGTTCAAGCATGAAATGCTGAAACCCTATTGTAATTGTGCTGATTTTTATTATTATTAGGGGTTCAAGCACGAAGTGCTGAAACCCTATTGTAATTGTACTGATTTTTATTATTATTATTATTATTATTAGGGGTTCAAGCACGAAGTGCTGAAACCCTATTGTAATTGTACTGATTTTTATTATTATTTTTCTTCTCCGCTAAAACGCATCGTGCAGCCCAAACCGTAAGAGCTGGAACCTTGAAACTTTGCCAGATGGTAGTACAAAAATCGAGGAGAGGTTCAGAGAGTATGACCCCGATTGGCCCATAGGTGGCGCTATAGCAACCAAAAGCGCGAAACTGTTCATAACTCCTAGACCGTATGTCGTAGACTCAAGTGTCTTATATCATTGGAAAGCTGGACACTTGAAGAACAAAACGTATATCTCCGATTTCATTTCCGGTATGCAAATTTTTCCGCCATTTTGAATTTTGTTATAAACCTACTTTTGCGAACTAGTCCTAGGTTTTTCGTCCGATCGGAACCAAACCAGTGCAGAAATGTTCTCTGGAGTCTGAATATCAATAATTATCGGAAAAAAGTCGAAATTTCGATTCACGGTCGCTAAGGGGCGCCAAAATGTATGTTGTGGGAGGAGCCTATTGTACTAAAACAGCTATAACTCCAGAAATGAATGAGATATATTCACCAAACTTGGTACGTATATGTAAGAGGTCAATCTGAGGTCACAGTAAAAAAATCGTGGCGATTGGCCACATGGTGGCGCTATAACATGAAAAAAACATAAAACAGGCTATAACCACCTGACCGTTAGTCCGATTGACTTGAAAATTGGCATGCAGTGTCTTGGTCCAAGGCCCCATGTATGTCTATGAGGACATTGGTGTATCTCAAAAAACATGGCCGCCATCGGCCAATGAAGTTTGAGCACCTATTAGACAAGGTTAACGGAGGCCGATCGGAACGAAACTCGGTGGGCATGTTCGACTCATGGCCCTAGAGGTCTGTAAGAATTTTGAAAGAAATCGGCCACTAGTTGGTGCTAACGAGTTTTATGGCTCTGTAATCACGTGGTGTTACACTTATTGTCACAAAATGCATATCATTTAATAGATCTGCTCATGCTGAACAACTTTGCCTCAAGAACCATTGCTGTCAATCAAACCGTTCATTAATTATTTGCGAATATGTTAAAAACCTACTTTTGCGAACTAGTCCTAGGTTTTTCGCCCGATCGGAACCAGACCAGTCTAGGACAATTCTATGGACTCTCTAGATCTATAATTATCAAAAAAAAGTTGAACTTTTGCATTTTGCGCATGGCTATAATAGGGTCATAAAGAAAATGGGTGTGGCAAAATGCACTAAAAAGCCTATAAATCATAAATGAAAACTCAGAACTTCACAAAAATTGGTGGGAATATGTGCCATAACATCTTTAACAAGCATGCCAAATTTTATGGAGATCGGACCATAGTTGGCGCTATAATTGTTAAAAAGCTTTAAAACCATATATTTCCTATGGTAAATTGCCTGTATTGGCTGCAAATGGTCTGTTTCATCTATGATCAAATAATTTTCATATCATAATGTTCAAAACTAGTGCAGTACAATTCTCTGGACTCTCTAGATCAATAATTATCAGAAAAAGTTGAACTACTTCATTTGGATGACTATAATAGGGTCACTTCAATACGTGGCCTTGACCAAGTGTCCCCGAAAGCTTATATCTTTTAAGATGCTCAGACCTTCTTAAAAACAAGTCAGAACATGTGAAATATCACTCTAAACATGCATGAACATTTTCAGACAGATCACACACACACACACACACACACACACAAATGTTGTTTTTTCAATGCTATTGGGATATGTCATTATGAAAATATATTTGAATGGTCTATAAACACTTCACAAAGTCTTTGTAAACTATTAATCAGATTATTCAGAATTTATTCAGAAACCTAACTTCACATAATTGCTAACAATGTGGTAAATCATGGTAAATCACGCTAAAAACATGGTAAATCATAGTAAATAATACTAGAATGTGGTGTATCAAGGTAAATCATACTATAATCCTGGTACATCATTCTAGAACATGGTATATCATGGTACATCATGCTAGAACATGGTAAATCATGGTAAACGTTGCTAGAACAGGGTAAATCATGGTAAACTATGATAAATCATGATAAACTATGGTGAACCATGCTAGAATCACAGTAAACAATGGTAAATCATACTAGAATGTATGGTAAATCATACTAGAATGTAGTATATCATGGTAAATCCTGCTAGAATATGGCAAATCATGCTAGAATCATAGTAAATAATACTAGAATGTGGTAAATTGTTGTGGGAGGAGCCTATTTTACTAAAATGGCTATAACTCAAGAAGTAAATGAGATATCTTCACCAAACTCAGTACACATGTGTATGGGTTCAATTTGAGGTCACAGTAAACAATTTTATGGAGATCGGACCATAGGTGGCGCTATAACTGTTAAAAAGCTTTAAAACCATATATATCCCATGGCAAATTGCCTGTATTGGCTGTAAATGGTCTTTTCCATCTATTATGTCAGTGGTTACATGCTTGCTAAATAAATCTTAATAACTTTTGATGCTTTTGTGCTTAAATGCCTTAAAGGCCTTAACTGCTTGAACCCCGATAAATGCTGCTTGCAGCTTTAATTATTATTATTTTTCTTCTGCCGTAAAACTCATCGTGCAGCCCAAACCGTAAGAGCTGGAGCTTTGAAACTTTGCCAGATGGTAGTACAAAAATCGAGGAGAGGTTCAGAGAATATGACCCCAATTGGCCCATAGGTGGCGCTATAGCAACCAAAAGCGCGAAACTGCTCATAACTCCTAGACCGTATGACGTAGACTCAAGTGTCTTATATCACTGGAAAGCTGGACACCTGAAGGTCAAAACGTATATCTCCGATTTCATTTCCGGTATGTAAATTGTCCGCCATTTTGAATTTAGTTAAAAACCTACTTTTGCAAACTAGTCCTAGGTTTTTTGTCCAATCGGATCCAAAACAGTGCAGAAATGTTCTCTGGAGTCTGAATATCAATAATTATCGAAAAAAAGTCGAAATTTCGATTCCTGATCGCCAGGGGGTGATAAATTAATGTTGTAGGAGGAGCCTATTTTACTAAAATGGCTATAACTCGAGAATGAAATTAGATATCTTCACCAAACTTGGTGCACATGTGTATGAGTTCAATCTGGGGTCACAGTAAAAAAATCGCGACGATTGATCACTAGGTGGCGCTATAACATGAAAAAAACATGAAAACGGCTATGACCACGTGACCGTTAGTCCGATTGACTTGAAATTTGGTATGCAGTGTCTTGGCTCAAGGGGCCATGTATGTCTAAAAGGATATTGGCGTATCTCGAAAAACATGGCCGCCATTGGCCAATGAGGTTTGAGCACCTATTAAACAAGGTTAACGAAGTCCGATCGGAACGAAACTTGGTGGGCATGTTCGGCTCAAGCCCCTAGAGGTCTATAAGAGTTTTGAAAGTAATCGGCCACTAGTTGGCGCTAACGAGTTTTATGGCTCTGTAATCACGTGGTGTTACACTTATCGTCACAAAATGCATATCATCTGATAGATCTGCTCATGCTAAACAACTTTGCCTCAAGAACTAATGCTGTCAATTAAACCGTTTATTAAATATTCGTAATTATGTTAAAAACCTACTTTTGCAAACTTGTCCTAGGTTTTTCGCCCGATCGAAACCAGACCAGTCTAGGACAATTCTCTGGACACTCTAGATCAATAATTATCAAAAAAAAGTTGAACTTTTGCATGTAGATGGCTGTAATCGGGTCATTTAGAAAAGGGGCGTGGCAAAAAACACTAAAAAGCCTATAAAGCCTAAATGAAAACTCAGAACTTCACAAAAATTGGTGAGCATATGTGACATAAAATCATTAACAAGCATGCCAATTTTTATGGAGATCGGACGATAGGTGGCGCTATAACTGCTAAAAAGCTTTAAAACCATATATTTCCTATGGTATTTCCTGTAAATGGTCTTTTCCATCTATTATGTCAGTAGTTACATGCTTGCTAAATAAAACTTAATCACTTTTGATGCTTTTGTGCTTAAAGGCCTTAACTGCTTGAACCCCGATAAATGCTGCTTGCAGCTTTAATTATTATTATTATTCCGCCCTAAAACGCATCGTGCAGCCCAAACCGTAAGAGCTGGAGCTTTGAAACTTGGCCAAATGGTAGTCCTCAATTTGGGGAGAACCTATCAAAGTATGGCCCAGATTGGCCCATAGGTGGAACTATAATGACCACATTTACTAAATTGCTCATAACTCCTAGACAGTTTGTCCTAGAATCTCAATTTTAGCATCACTGTGATCCCTGGCTCCAGACGGACAAAATGGCTATCTCCAAATTCACCTACGAGCAAAAAAAAAATTTATATGGGCACTTTAGTCCAAAACCTACTTTGGCCAACTAGTCCCTGGTTTTTGGCCCAATCCAGACCAGACCAGTCTAGCACAGTTCTCTGGAGTCTCTAGATGAATAATTATCGAAAAAAAGTTGAACTTTTGCATTGGCCTGGCTGTAACAGGGTCATTTAGGAAAGGGGTGGGACAAAAAAAACACTCAAAAGCCTATACAACCTAAGGGAAAACCCCAAACTTCACAAAAATCGAGGAGCATATGTGTCAGAACATGGTGAAGAAGCATGCCAAGTTTCGTGAAGATCGGACAATAGGTGGCGCTATAACTGTCCAAAACGTCTCTTCTTATTAGGGGTTCAAGCATGAAATGCTGAAACCCTATTGTAATTGTGCTGATTTTTAGGGGTTCAAGCACGAAGTGCTGAAACCCTATTGTAATCGTCCTGATTTTTATTATTATTATTTTTCCGCCATAAAACGCATCGTGCAGCCCAAACCGTAAGACCTAGAGACTTGAAACTTTGCCAGATGGTAGTACTATTGCTCGCTACTCAGATACACGGACTCAGCCCAATCGGCCCATAGGTGGCGCTATAGCAATCAAAAGCGCAAAACTGCTCAGAACTCCCAGACCGTAAGGCGTAGCTTCAAGTGTCTTATATCATTGAAATCCAGAGCTCCTGAAGAAAAAAACGTATATCTCCGATTTCATTTCCGCCATGATAGATTTTTCGCCATTTTGAATTTTGTCAAAAACCTACTTTTGCAAACTAGTCCCTGGTTTTTCGCCCGATCGGAACCAAACCAGTGCGGAATTGTTCTCTGGAGTCTGAAGATCAATAATTATCGAAAAAAAGTTGAAATTTCGATTAATGGTCGCTAGGGGGTGCAAAATTAACGTTGTGGGAGGAGCCTATTTTACTAAAATGGCTATAACTCAAGAAGTAATTAAGTAAACTTCACCAAACTTGGTACACATGTGTAAGAGGTCAATCTGAGGTCACAGTAAAAAAATTGCGTCGATTGGCCACATGCTGGCGCTATAAAACAAATAAAAACATATAGACAACTGACCGTTTTTCCGAATGACTTGAAATTTGGTATGCAGTGTCTTGGCCCAAGGGGCCATGTATGTCTAAAAGGATATTGGCGTATCTCGAAAAACATGGCCGCCATTGGCCAATGAGGTTTGAGCACCGTTAACGAAGTCCGATCGGAGCGAAACTCGATGGGCATGTTCGGCTCAAGCCCCTAGAGGTCTGTAAGAATTTTGAAAGAAATCGGCCACTAGTTGGCGCTAACGAGTTTTAAGGCTCTGTAATCACGTGGTGTTACACTTATCATCACAAAATGCATATCATCTGATAGATCTGCTCATGCTGAACAACTTTGCCTCAAGAACCATCACTGACAATCAAACTGTTCATTAAATATTCATGAATATGTTAAAAACCTACTTTTGCGAACTAGTCCCTGGTTTTTCGCCCGATCACAACCAGACCAGTCTAGGACAGTTCTCTGGAGTCTCTAGATGAATAATTATCGAAAAAAAGTTGAACTTTTGCATTGGCCTGGCTGTAACAGGGTCATTTAGGAAAGGGGTGGGACAAAAAAAACACTCAAAAGCCTATACAACCTAAGGGAAAACCCCAAACTTCACAAAAATCGAGGAGCATATGTGTCAGAACATGGTGAAGAAGCATGCCAAGTTTCGTGAAGATCGGACAATAGGTGGCGCTATAACTGTCCAAAACGTCTCTTCTTATTAGGGGTTCAAGCATGAAATGCTGAAACCCTATTGTAATTGTGCTGATTTTTATTATTATTATTATTATTATTCCGCCCTAAAACGCATCGTGCAGCCCAAACCGTAAGAGCTGGAGCTTTGAAACTTGGCCAAATGGTAGTCCTCAATTTGGGGAGAACCTATCAAAGTATGGCCCAGATTGGCCCATAGGTGGAACTATAATGACCACATTTACTAAATTGCTCATAACTCCTAGACAGTTTGTCCTAGAATCTCAATTTTAGCATCACTGTGATCCCTGGCTCCAGACGGACAAAATGGCTATCTCCAAATTCACCTACGAGCAAAAAAAAATTTATATGGGCACTTTAGTCCAAAACCTACTTTGGCCAACTAGTCCCTGGTTTTTGGCCCAATCCAGACCAGACCAGTCTAGCACAGTTCTCTGGAGTCTCTAGATGAATAATTATCGAAAAAAAGTTGAACTTTTGCATTGGCCTGGCTGTAACAGGGTCATTTAGGAAAGGGGTGGGACAAAAAAAACACTCAAAAGCCTATACAACCTAAGGGAAAACCCCAAACTTCACAAAAATCGAGGAGCATATGTGTCAGAACATGGTGAAGAAGCATGCCAAGTTTCGTGAAGATCGGACAATAGGTGGCGCTATAACTGTCCAAAACGTCTCTTCTTATTAGGGGTTCAAGCATGAAATGCTGAAACCCTATTGTAATTGTGCTGATTTTTAGGGGTTCAAGCATGAAATGCTGAAACCCTATTGTAATTGTGCTGATTTTTATTATTAGGGGTTCAAGCACGAAGTGCTGAAACCCTATTGTAATTGTACTGATTTTTATTATTAGGGGTTCAAGCATGAAATGCTGAAACCCTATTGTAATTGTGCTGATTTTTATTATTATTATTATTATTCTGCCGTAAAACGCATCGTGCAGCCTAAACCGTAAGTGCTAGAGACTTGAAACTTGGCCAGAAGGTAGTACAAAAATCGAGGAGAGGTTCAGAGAATATGAGCTAGATTGGCCAATAGGTGGCGCTACAGTGCAAAAAACAAAAAAATGGCATATTTTTGCTTAAATCTCATCAACCCTTTGTCACAGACTCAAGTGTCTTATATCTTTGGAATCCTTGGGTCAAGCCGAACAAAAAAGGCCTCAAGGATTTCATTTCCGGTATGCAAATTTTTCCGCCATTTTGAATTTTGTCCAAAACCTACTTTTGCGAACTAGTCCCTGGTTTTTCACCCGATCGGAACCAAACCAGTGCAGAAATATTCACAGGAGTCTGAAGATCAATAATTATCGAAAAAAATGTAAAATTTCGATCCACGGTTGCTAAGGGGTATCAAAACGTTCGCAGGAGGCGGAGCTAATTATACGAAAATGGCTATAACTCGTGAACGAAATGAGATATTTTCACCAAACTCGGTACACATATGTATGAGCTCAAGTTGAGGTCACAGTAAAAAAATCGCGACGATTGGCCTCATGGTGGCGCTATAAAATGAAAAAAACATAAAACAGGCTATAACCACGTGACCGTTAGTCCGATTGACTTGAAAATTGGTATGCAGTGTCTTGGTCCAAGGTGCCATGTATGTGTATGAGGACATTGGCGTATCTCAAAAAACATGGCCGCCATCGGCCAACGAAGTTTGAGCACCTATTAGACAAGGTTAACGGAGGCCGATCGGAACGAAACTCAATGGGCATGTTCGGCTCATGGCCCTAAAGGTCTGTAAGAATTTTGAAAGAAATCGGCCACTAGTTGGCGCTAACGAGTTTTACGGCTCTGTAATCACGTGGTGTTACAAATATCCACACAATATGCATATCATTTGATAGATCTCCTCATCCTGAACAACTTTGCCTCAAGAACCATTGCTGTCAATCAAACTGTTCATTAATTATTCATTAATATGTTAAAAACCTACTTTTGCGAACTAGTCCTAGGTTTTTTGCCCGATCGGAACCAGACCAGTCTAGGACAATTCTCTGGACTCTCTAGATCAATAATTATCAAAAAAAAGTTGAACTTTTGCATTTGGATGGCTGTAATAGGGTAATTTATAAAATGGGCGTGTCAAAATACATTAAAAAGCCTATAAATCCTAAATAAAAACTCAGAACTTCACAAAAATTGGTCAGCATATGTGACATAACATCATTAACAAGCATGAAAAATTCTATGGAGATCGGACGATAGGTGGCGCTATAACTGTTAAAAAGCTTTAAAATCATATATTTCCTATGGTAAACTGCCTGTATTGGCTGTAAATGGTCTTTTCCATCTCTGATCATATAATTTTCATATCATAATGTTCAAAACTAGTGCAATACAATTCTCTGGACTCACTAGATCAATAATTGTCAGAAAAAGTTGAACTACTTCATTTGGATAGCTATAATAGGTTCACTTCAAAATCTGGCCTTTACCAAGTGTCCCCGAAAGCCTATATCTCTTTAATCAATGCTCAGACCTTCTTAAAAACAAGTCAGAACGTGTGAAATATCACCCTGAACAAGCATGAAAATTTTCAGACAGATCGGACAAAATTTGCCTCTATAACAGTTAAAAAGGTGAAAATGATATGAATTAATGGCATGTTAAGCCAATAAGTGGTATTTTACTGCCCCCTGCTGTTTAAAATAGTCATTTTCTCATATTGGTATTGGTATCAGCCATGGTAAATCATGATAAATGATGGTGTGTGTGTGTGTGTGTGTGTGTGTGTGTGTGTGTGTGTGTGTGTGTGTGTGTGTGTGTGTGTGTGTGTGTGTGTGTGTGTGTGTGGTACAAATATAACAAAGGTTTTATTTTCCAACATGAAAACAAACATAACAGAGTGCTAGTGCACAAACAATAAACCGACAATGATAATGGATGAGAGGGGAACTTAAATACACAGATCAAGACAAGGACAACAGGTGACGGTTATGATGATGAGGAGCAGGTGATGATGAGGAGGGTGATGAGGAGCAGGTGCAGGTGATGACGACAGATGGTGAATGTGATGAAGACAGAAGGTGAATGTGATGAAGGTGAATGTGACACCAATATCACTGAAACATTTGTGTGTGTGTGTGTGTGTGTGTGTGTGTGTGTGTGTGTAGCATATGTAGCAAGTATGCATTATTGAGTTAACATGGAAACACTGGTTTGCTTTAGTGCAGAAAACTGGTCAAAATCATGAGGTTTAAAGTGAAAGTGAGCCAATAAGTGGTCTTCTACTGCCCTCTGCTGGCCATTCTACTTATTAATTAAATTTTTCCACATGTGCTTGCATTTATACTTGAATACACACTAAAAATCACTTATATAGCAATAACTATTATAACACAATCATATTTTGTCAGTGTTAATCACTTTATTTGCACTGACACTTCAAATAATTGCTAGTAATGTGATAAATCAGGCTAGAAACATGGTAAATCAAAGTAAATAATACTAGATTGTCGTTTATCTCCTGGTAAATAATACTAGAACGTGGTATATCACGGTAAATCATGGTTAACTATGCTGTGTGTGTATGTGTGTGTGTGTGTGTGTGTGTGTGTGTGTGTGTGTGTGTGTGTGTGTGTGTGTAAGCATGCATTGAGTTAACATGGAAAAACTGGTTTAAAGTGAAAGTGAGCCAATAAGTGGTCTTCTAGTGCCCTCTGCTGGCCATTCTACTTAATAATGAAATATTTTACATGTGCTTTTGCATTCATACTTGGACACACACTAAAAATCACGTATATAACTAACTATTATAACACAATAATATTTTGTCAGTGTTCATCACCTCATTTGCACTGACACTTCACATAATTGCTAGTAATGTGGTTAATCATGCTAGAAACATTGTAAATCATAGTAAATAATACTGAAATGAGGTGTATCAAGGTAAATCATGCTAGAATCCTAATAAATCATTCTAGAACATGGTATATGATAGTAAATCATGCTAGAATCATATTAAATAATTCTAGAATGTGGCAAATCGTTGTGGGAGGAGCCTATTTTACTCAAATGGCTATAACTCAAGAAGTAAATGAGATATCTTCACCAAACTCAGTACACATGTGTATGGGTTCAATTTGAGGTCACAGTAAACAATTTTATGGAGATCGGACCATAGGTGGCGCTGTAACTGTTAAAAAGCTTTAAAACCATATATATCCCATGGCAAATTGCCTGTATTGGCTGTAAATGGTCTTTTCCATCTATTATGTCAGTGGTTACATGCTTGCTAAATAAATCTTAATAACTTTTGATGCTTTTGTGCTTAAATGCCTTAAAGGCCTTAACTGCTTGAACCCCGATAAATGCTGCTTGCAGCTTTAATTATTATTATTATTATTATTATTCCGCCCTAAAACGCATCGTGCAGCCCAAACCGTAAGAGCTGGAGCTTTGAAACTTGGCCAAATGGTAGTCCTCAATTTGGGGAGAACCTATCAAAGTATGGCCCAGATTGGCCCATAGGTGGAACTATAATGACCACATTTACTAAATTGCTCATAACTCCTAGACAGTTTGTCCTAGAATCTCAATTTTAGCATCACTGTGATCCCTGGCTCCAGACGGACAAAATGGCTATCTCCAAATTCACCTACGAGCAAAAAAAAAATTTATATGGGCACTTTAGTCCAAAACCTACTTTGGCCAACTAGTCCCTGGTTTTTGGCCCAATCCAGACCAGACCAGTCTAGCACAGTTCTCTGGAGTCTCTAGATGAATAATTATCGAAAAAAAGTTGAACTTTTGCATTGGCCTGGCTGTAACAGGGTCATTTAGGAAAGGGGTGGGACAAAAAAAACACTCAAAAGCCTATACAACCTAAGGGAAAACCCCAAACTTCACAAAAATCGAGGAGCATATGTGTCAGAACATGGTGAAGAAGCATGCCAAGTTTCGTGAAGATCGGACAATAGGTGGCGCTATAACTGTCCAAAACGTCTCTTCTTATTAGGGGTTCAAGCATGAAATGCTGAAACCCTATTGTAATTGTGCTGATTTTTATTATTATTATTATTATTATTCCGCCCTAAAACGCATCGTGCAGCCCAAACCGTAAGAGCTGGAGCTTTGAAACTTGGCCAAATGGTAGTCCTCAATTTGGGGAGAACCTATCAAAGTATGGCCCAGATTGGCCCATAGGTGGAACTATAATGACCACATTTACTAAATTGCTCATAACTCCTAGACAGTTTGTCCTAGAATCTCAATTTTAGCATCACTGTGATCCCTGGCTCCAGACGGACAAAATGGCTATCTCCAAATTCACCTACGAGCAAAAAAAAAATTTATATGGGCACTTTAGTCCAAAACCTACTTTGGCCAACTAGTCCCTGGTTTTTGGCCCAATCCAGACCAGACCAGTCTAGCACAGTTCTCTGGAGTCTCTAGATGAATAATTATCGAAAAAAAGTTGAACTTTTGCATTGGCCTGGCTGTAACAGGGTCATTTAGGAAAGGGGTGGGACAAAAAAAACACTCAAAAGCCTATACAACCTAAGGGAAAACCCCAAACTTCACAAAAATCGAGGAGCATATGTGTCAGAACATGGTGAAGAAGCATGCCAAGTTTCGTGAAGATCGGACAATAGGTGGCGCTATAACTGTCCAAAACGTCTCTTCTTATTAGGGGTTCAAGCATGAAATGCTGAAACCCTATTGTAATTGTGCTGATTTTTATTATTATTATTATTATTATTCCGCCCTAAAACGCATCGTGCAGCCCAAACCGTAAGAGCTGGAGCTTTGAAACTTGGCCAAATGGTAGTCCTCAATTTGGGGAGAACCTATCAAAGTATGGCCCAGATTGGCCCATAGGTGGAACTATAATGACCACATTTACTAAATTGCTCATAACTCCTAGACAGTTTGTCCTAGAATCTCAATTTTAGCATCACTGTGATCCCTGGCTCCAGACGGACAAAATGGCTATCTCCAAATTCACCTACGAGCAAAAAAAAAATTTATATGGGCACTTTAGTCCAAAACCTACTTTGGCCAACTAGTC
Source organism: Rutilus rutilus (assembly GCF_951802725.1). Taxonomy (NCBI): domain Eukaryota; kingdom Metazoa; phylum Chordata; class Actinopteri; order Cypriniformes; family Leuciscidae; genus Rutilus; species Rutilus rutilus. The sequence goes on along the minus strand of NW_028175486.1, from coordinate 194,586 downwards.
CCTGGTTTTTGGCCCAATCCAGACCAGACCAGTCTAGCACAGTTCTCTGGAGTCTCTAGATGAATAATTATCGAAAAAAAGTTGAACTTTTGCATTGGCCTGGCTGTAACAGGGTCATTTAGGAAAGGGGTGGGACAAAAAAAACACTCAAAAGCCTATACAACCTAAGGGAAAACCCCAAACTTCACAAAAATCGAGGAGCATATGTGTCAGAACATGGTGAAGAAGCATGCCAAGTTTCGTGAAGATCGGACAATAGGTGGCGCTATAACTGTCCAAAACGTCTCTTCTTATTAGGGGTTCAAGCATGAAATGCTGAAACCCTATTGTAATTGTGCTGATTTTTAGGGGTTCAAGCACGAAGTGCTGAAACCCTATTGTTATTGTAAGGATTTTTATTATTATTATTATTATTTTCCCCTAAAACGCATCGTACAGCCCAAACCGTAAGTGCTAGAGACTTGAAACTTTGCCAGATGTTAGTACAAAAATCGAGGAGAGGTTATCAAAATATGAGCCAGATTGGCCAATAGGTGGCGCTACAGTGCAAAAACCAAAAAAATGGCATATTTTTGCTTAAATCTCACCAACCCTTTGTCACAGACTCAAGTGTCTTATATCATTGGAATCCTTGGCTCAAGCCGAACAAAAAAGGCCTCAAGGATTTCCTTTCCGGTATGCAAATTTTCCGCCATTTTGGATTTAGTCCAAAACCTACTTTTGCGAACTAGTCCTAGGTTTTTTGTCCGATCGGAACCAAACCAGTGCAGAAATGTTCTCTGGTCTCTGAATATAAATAATTATTAAAAAAAAGTTTAAATTTCGATTCACGGTCGCTAAGGGGCGCCAAAACGTTCGAAGGAGGCGGAGCTAGTTTTACTAAAATGGCTATAACTCCAGAAGTAAATGAGTTATCTTCACCAAACTTGGTACATATGTGTAAGAGGTCAATCTAAGGTCACAGTAAAGAAATCGCGGTGATTAGCCACATGGTGGCGCTATAACATTAAAAAAACATAAAACAGGCTATAACCACCTGACCGTTTGTCCGATTGACTTGAAAATTGGTATGCAGTGTCTTGGTCCAAGGTGCCATGTATGTCTATGAGGACATTGGTGTATCTCGAAAAACATGGCCGCCATCGGCCAATGAAGTTTGAGCACCTATTAGATAAGGTTAACGGAGGCCAATCAGAACGAAACTCAGTGGGCATGTTCGACTCAAGCCCCTAGAGGTCTGTAAGAATTTTGAAAGAAATCGGCCACTAGTTGGCGCTAACGAGTTTTAAGGCTCTGTAATCACGTGGTGTTAGACTTATTGTCACACAATGCATATCATTCGATAGACCTGCTCATGCTGAACAACTTTTCCTCAAGAACCATTGCTGTCAATCAAACCGTGCATTAAATATTCACGAATATGTCTAAAACCAACTTTTGCGAACTAGTCCTAGGTTTTTTGCCCGATCGGAACCAGACCAGTCTAGGACAATTCTCTGGACTCTCTAGATAAATAATTATCAAAAAAAGTTGAACTTTTGTATTTTTCATATGGCTATAATTGGGTCATAAAGAAAAGGGGCGTGGCAAAATACACTCAAAAGCCTATAAATCCTAAACGAAAACTCAGAACTTCACAAAAATTGGTGAGCATATGTGCCATAACATTGTAAACAAGCGTGCAAAGTTTCATGGAGATCGGACAATAGGTGGCGCTATAACTGTTAAAAAGCTTGCCTGTATTGGCTGTAAATGGACTTTTCCATCTATTATTTCAGTTGTTAAAAGCTTTCTAAATAAATCTTAATGTCTTAAATGCTTATGTGCTTAAAGGCCTTAAATGCTTGAACCCCGATAAATGCTGCTTGCAGCTTTAATTATTATTATTATTATTATTATTCCGCCCTAAAACGCATCGTGCAGCCCAAACCGTAAGAGCTGGAGCTTTGAAACTTGGCCAAATGGTAGTCCTCAATTTGGGGAGAACCTATCAAAGTATGGCCCAGATTGGCCCATAGGTGGAACTATAATGACCACATTTACTAAATTGCTCATAACTCCTAGACAGTTTGTCCTAGAATCTCAATTTTAGCATCACTGTGATCCCTGGCTCCAGACGGACAAAATGGCTATCTCCAAATTCACCTACGAGCAAAAAAAAAAATTATATGGGCACTTTAGTCCAAAACCTACTTTGGCCAACTAGTCCCTGGTTTTTGGCCCAATCCAGACCAGACCAGTCTAGCACAGTTCTCTGGAGTCTCTAGATGAATAATTATCGAAAAAAAGTTGAACTTTTGCATTGGCCTGGCTGTAACAGGGTCATTTAGGAAAGGGGTGGGACAAAAAAAACACTCAAAAGCCTATACAACCTAAGGGAAAACCCCAAACTTCACAAAAATCGAGGAGCATATGTGTCAGAACATGGTGAAGAAGCATGCCAAGTTTCGTGAAGATCGGACAATAGGTGGCGCTATAACTGTCCAAAACGTCTCTTCTTATTAGGGGTTCAAGCATGAAATGCTGAAACCCTATTGTAATTGTGCTGATTTTTATTATTATTAGGGGTTCAAGCACGAAGTGCTGAAACCCTATTGTAATTGTACTGATTTTTATTATTAGGGGTTCAAGCATGAAATGCTGAAACCCTATTGTAATTGTGCTGATTTTTATTATTATTATTATTCTGCCGTAAAACGCATCGTGCAGCCCAAACCGTAAGAGCTGGAACCTTGAAACTTTGCCAGATGGTAGTACAAAAATCGAGGAGAGGTTCAGAGAATATGACCCCAATTGGCCCATAGGTGGCGCTATAGCAACCAAAAGCGCGAAACTGCTCATAACTCCTAGACCGTATGACGTAGACTCAAGTGTCTTATATCACTGGAAAGCTGGAAACCTGATGGTCAAAACGTATATCTCCGATTTCATTTCCTGTATGCAAATTGTCCGCCATTTTGAATTTTGTTAAAAACCTACTTTTGCGAACTAGTCCTAGGTTTTTTGTCCAATTGGATCCAAACCAGTGCAGAAATGTTCTCTGGAGTCTGAATATCAATAATTATCGAAAAAAAGTCGAAATTTCGATTCCTGATCGCCAGGGGGTGATAAATTAATGTTGTGGGAGGAGCCTATTTTACTAAAATGGCTATAACTCGAGAAGGAAATTAGATATCTTCACCAAACTTGGTGCACATGTGTATGAGTTCAATCTGGGGTCACAGTAAGAAAATCGCGACGATTGAACACTAGGTGGCGCTATAACATGAAAAAAACATGAAAACGGCTATGACCACGTGACCGTTAGTCCGATTGACTTGAAAATTGGTATGCAGTGTCTTGGTCCAAGGTGCCATGTATGTCTATGAGGACATTGGCGTATCTCGAAAAACATGGCCGCCATCGACCAATGAAATTTGAGCACCTATTAGACAAGGTTAACGGAGGCCGATCGGAACGAAACTCGATGGGCATGTTCGACTCATGGCCCTAGAGGTCTGTAAGAGTTTTGAAAGAAATCGGCCACTAGTTGGCGCTAACGAGTTTTATGGCTCTGTAATCACGTGGTGTTACACTTATCGTCACAAAATGCATATCATCTGATAGATCTGCTCATGCTGAACAACTTTGCCTCAAGAACTAATGCTGTCAATTAAACCGGTTATTAAATATTCGTAATTATGTTATAAACCTACTTTTGCAAACTAGTCCTAGGTTTTTCGCCCGATCGAAACCAGACCAGTCTAGGACAATTCTCTGGACACTCTAGATGAATAATTATCAAAAAAAAGTTGAACTTTTGCATGTAGATGGCTGTAATAGGGTCATTTAGAAAATGGGCGTGGCAAAAAAAACATTAAAAAGCCTATAAATCCTAAATGAAAACTCAGAACTTCACAAAAATTGGTGAGCATATGTGACATAACATCATTAACAAGCATGCCAATTTTTATGGAGATCGGACAATAGGTGGCGCTATAACTGCTAAAAAGCTTTAAAACCATATATTTCCTATGGTATTTCCTGTAAATGGTCTTTTTCATCTATTATGTCAGTAGTTACATTCTTGGTAAATAAAACTTAATCACTTTTGATGCTTTTGTGCTTAAAGGCCTTAACTGCTTGAACCCCGATAAATGCTGCTTGCAGCTTTAATTATTAGGGGTTCAAGCATGAAATGCTGAAACCCTATTGTAATTGTGCTGATTTTTATTATTAGGGGTTCAAGCATGAAATGCTGAAACCCTATTGTAATTGTGCTGATTTTTATTATTATTATTATTATTCTGCCGTAAAACGCATCGTGCAGCCTAAACCGTAAGTGCTAGAGACTTGAAACTTGGCCAGAAGGTAGTACAAAAATCGAGGAGAGGTTCAGAGAATATGAGCTAGATTGGCCAATAGGTGGCGCTACAGTGCAAAAAACAAAAAAATGGCATATTTTTGCTTAAATCTCATCAACCCTTTGTCACAGACTCAAGTGTCTTATATCTTTGGAATCCTTGGGTCAAGCCGAACAAAAAAGGCCTCAAGGATTTCATTTCCGGTATGCAAATTTTCCCGCCATTTTGGATTATGTCCAAAACCTACTTTTGCGAACTAGTCCCTGGTTTTTCGCCCGATCGGAACCAAACCAGTGCAGAAATATTCACAGGAGTCTGAAGATCAATAATTATCGAAAAAAATGTAAAATTTCGATCCACGGTTGCTAAGGGGTATCAAAACGTTCGCAGGAGGCGGAGCTAATTATACGAAAATGGCTATAACTCGTGAACAAAATGAGATATTTTCACCAAACTCGGTACACATATGTAAGAGCTCAAGTTGAGGTCACAGTAAAAAAATCGCGGTGATTGGCCTCATGGTGGCGCTATAATATGAAAAAAACATAAAACAGGCTATAACCACCTGACCGTTAGTCCGATTGACTTGAAAATTGGTATGCAGTGTCTTGGTCCAAGGTGCCATGTATGTGTATGAGGACATTGGCGTATCTCAAAAAACATGGCCGCCATCGGCCAATGAAGTTTGAGCACCTATTAGACAAGGTTAACGGAGGCCGATCGGAACGAAACTCAATGGGCATGTTCGGCTCATGGCCCTAGAGGTCTGTAAGAATTTTGAAAGAAATCGGCCACTAGTTGGCGCTAATGAGTTTTATGGCTCTGTAATCACGTGGTGTTACACTTATCATCACAAAATGCATATCATTTGATAGATCTGCTTATGCTGAACAACTTTGCCTCTAGAACCATTGCTGTCAATCAAACAGTTTATTAATTATTCACGAATATGTTAAAAACCTACTTTTGCGAACTAGTCCCTGGTTTTTTGCCCGATCGGAACCAAACGAGTCTAGAACAATTCTCTGGACTCTCTAGATCAATAATTATCAAAAAAAAGTTGAACTTTTGCATTTGGATGGCTGTAATAGGGTCATTTATAAAATGGGCGTGTCAAAATACCTTAAAAAGCCTATAAATCCTAAATAAAAACTCAGAACTTCACAAAAATCGGTCAGCATATGTGACATAACATCATTAACAAGCATGAAAAATTCTATGGAGATCGGACGATAGGTGGCGCTATAACTGTTAAAAAGCTTTAAAATCATATATTTCCTATGGTAAACTGCCTGTATTGGCTGTAAATGGTCTTTTCCATCTCTGATCATATAATTTTCATATCATAATGTTCAAAACTAGTGCAATACAATTCTCTGGACTCACTAGATCAATAATTGTCAGAAAAAGTTGAACTACTTCATTTGGATAGCTATAATAGGTTCACTTCAAAATCTGGCCTTTACCAAGTGTCCCCGAAAGCCTATATCTCTTTAATCAATGCTCAGACCTTCTTAAAAACAAGTCAGAACGTGTGAAATATCACCCTGAACAAGCATGAAAATTTTCAGACAGATCGGACAAAATTTGCCTCTATAACAGTTAAAAAGGTGAAAATGATATGAATTAATGGCATGTTAAGCCAATAAGTGGTATTTTACTGCCCCCTGCTGTTTAAAATAGTCATTTTGTCATATTGGTATTGGTATCAGCCATGGTAAATCATGATAAACTATGGTAAGTGTGTGTGTGTGTGTGTGTGTGTGTGTGTGTGTGTGTGTGTGTGTGTGTGTGTGTGTGTGGTACAAATATAACAAAGGTTTTATTTTCCAACATGAAAACAAACATAACAGAGTGCTAGTGCACAAACAATAACCGACAATGATAATGGGTGAGAGGGGAACTTAAATACACAGATCAAGACAAGGACAACAGGTGACGGTTATGATGATGAGGAGCAGGTGATGATGATGAGGGTGATGAGGAGCAGGTGCAGGTGATGACGACAGATGGTGAATGTGATGAAGACAGAAGGTGAATGTGATGAAGGTGAATGTGACACCAATATCACTGAAACATTTGTGTGTGTGTGTGTGTGTGTGTGTGTGTGTGTGTGTGTGTAGCATTATTGTGTGTAGCATATGTAGCAAGTATGCATTATTGAGTTAACATGGAAACACTGGTTTGCTTTAGTGCAGAAAACTGGTCAAAATCATGAGGTTTAAAGTGAAAGTGAGCCAATAAGTGGTCTTCTACTGCCCTCTGCTGGCCATTCTACTTATTAATTAAATTTTTCCACATGTGCTTGCATTTATACTTGAATACACACTAAAAATCACTTATATAGCAATAACTATTATAACACAATCATATTTTGTCAGTGTTAATCACTTTATTTGCACTGACACTTCAAATAATTGCTAGTAATGTGGTAAATCATGGTAAATCATGGTTAACTATGCTGTGTGTGTGTGTGTGTGTGTGTGTGTGTGTGTGTGTGTGTGTGTGTGTGTGTGTGTAAGCATGCATTGAGTTAACATGGATAAACTGGTTTGCTTTAGTGCAGAAAACTGGTTTAAAGTGAAAGTGAGCCAATAAGTGGTCTTCTACTGCCCTCTGCTGGCCATTCTACTTATTAATGAAATAATTCAACATGTGCTTGCATTCATACTTGAATACACACTAAAAAAATCACTTATATAGCAATAACTATTATAACACAATCATATTTTGTCAGTGTTAATCACTTTATTTGCACTGACACTTCAAATAATTGCTAGTAATGTGATAAATCAGGCTAGAAACATGGTAAATCAAAGTAAATAATACTAGATTGTCGTTTATCTCCTGGTAAATAATACTAGAACGTGGTATATCATGGTAAATCATGGTTAACTATGCTGTGTGTGTGTGTGTGTGTGTGTGTGTGTGTGTGTGTGTGTGTGTGTGTGTGTGTAAGCATGCATTGAGTTAACATGGAAAAACTGGTTTGCTTTAGTGCAGAAAACTGGTTTAAAGTGAAAGTGAGCCAATAAGTGGTCTTCTAGTGCCCTCTGCTGGCCATTCTACTTAATAATGAAATATTTTACATGTGCTTTTGCATTCATACTTGGACACACACTAAAAATCACGTATATAACTAACTATTATAACACAATAATATTTTGTCAGTGTTCATCACCTCATTTGCACTGACACTTCACATAATTGCTAGTAATGTGGTTAATCATGCTAGAAACATTGTAAATCATAGTAAATAATACTGAAATGAGGTGTATCAAGGTAAATCATGCTAGAATCCTAATAAATCATTCTGGAACATGGTATATGATAGTAAATCATGCTAGAATCATATTAAATAATTCTAGAATGTGGCAAATCGTTGTGGGAGGAGCCTATTTTACTCAAATGGCTATAACTCAAGAAGTAAATGAGATATCTTCACCAAACTCAGTACACATGTGTATGGGTTCAATTTGAGGTCACAGTAAACAATTTTATGGAGATCGGACCATAGGTGGCGCTATAACTGTTAAAAAGCTTTAAAACCATATATATCCCATGGCAATTTGCCTGTATTGGCTGTAAATGGTCTTTTCCATCTATTATGTCAGTGGTTACATGCTTGCTAAATAAATCTTAATGACTTTTGATGCTTTTGTGCTTAAATGCCTTAAAGGCCTTAACTGCTTGAACCCCGATAAATGCTGCTTGCAGCTTTAATTATTATTATTATTCTGCCGTAAAACGCATCGTGCAGCCTAAACCGTAAGTGCTAGAGACTTGAAACTTGGCCAGAAGGTAGTACAAAAATCGAGGAGAGGTTCAGAGAATATGAGCTAGATTGGCCAATAGGTGGCGCTACAGTGCAAAAAACAAAAAAATGGCATATTTTTGCTTAAATCTCATCAACCCTTTGTCACAGACTCAAGTGTCTTATATCTTTGGAATCCTTGGGTCAAGCCGAACAAAAAAGGCCTCAAGGATTTCATTTCCGGTATGCAAATTTTCCCGCCATTTTGGATTATGTCCAAAACCTACTTTTGCGAACTAGTCCCTGGTTTTTCGCCCGATCGGAACCAAACCAGTGCAGAAATATTCACAGGAGTCTGAAGATCAATAATTATCGAAAAAAATGTAAAATTTCGATCCACGGTTGCTAAGGGGTATCAAAACGTTCGCAGGAGGCGGAGCTAATTATACGAAAATGGCTATAACTCGTGAACGAAATGAGATATTTTCACCAAACTCGGTACACATATGTAAGAGCTCAAGTTGAGGTCACAGTAAAAAAATCGCGGTGATTGGCCTCATGGTGGCGCTATAACATGAAAAAAACATAAAACAGGCTATAACCACCTGACCGTTAGTCCGATTGACTTGAAAATTGGTATGCAGTGTCTTGGTCCAAGGTGCCATGTATGTGTATGAGGACATTGGCGTATCTCAAAAAACATGGCCGCCATCGGCCAATGAAGTTTGAGCACCTATTAGACAAGGTTAACGGAGGCCGATCGGAACGAAACTCAATGGGCATGTTCGGCTCATGGCCCTAGAGGTGTGTAAGAATTTTGAAAGAAATCGGCCACTAGTTGGCGCTAATGAGTTTTATGGCTCTGTAATCACGTGGTGTTACACTTATCATCACAAAATGCATATCATTTGATAGATCTGCTTATGCTGAACAACTTTGCCTCTAGAACCATTGCTGTCAATCAAACAGTTTATTAATTATTCACGAATATGTTAAAAACCTACTTTTGCGAACTAGTCCCTGGTTTTTTGCCCGATCGGAACCAAACGAGTCTAGGACAATTCTCTGGACTCTCCAGATCAATAATTATCAAAAAAAAAGTTGAACTTTTGCATTTGGATGGCTGTAATAGGGTCATTTATAAAATGGGCGTGTCAAAATACATTAAAAAGCCTATAAATCCTAAATAAAAACTCAGAACTTCACAAAAATTGGTCAGCATATGTGACATAACATCATTAACAAGCATGAAAAATTCTATGGAGATCGGACGATAGGTGGCGCTATAACTGTTAAAAAGCTTTAAAATCATATATTTCCTATGGTAAACTGCCTGTATTGGCTGTAAATGGTCTTTTCCATCTCTGATCATATAATTTTCATATCATAATGTTCAAAACTAGTGCAATACAATTCTCTGGACTCACTAGATCAATAATTGTCAGAAAAAGTTGAACTACTTCATTTGGATAGCTATAATAGGTTCACTTCAAAATCTGGCCTTTACCAAGTGTCCCCGAAAGCCTATATCTCTTTAATCAATGCTCAGACCTTCTTAAAAACAAGTCAGAACGTGTGAAATATCACCCTGAACAAGCATGAAAATTTTCAGACAGATCGGACAAAATTTGCCTCTATAACAGTTAACCCTCTAGCCGCCACAGTCGAGTTTACTCGACAAGATGCGGCACTGAATAAAACGGCCGATTTTGTCAAACAGGGTGTCAAATTTCGTTCGACCTCCCCTCCACTAGTTAGCATACATGTCATACTTCATCCCCGACTCAAAAAAATGTCATGTTTCTATACAAAATCTTCGAGCTAGAGCGCATTGAATCAGTGCGAACAAAAGCGGAGCTAGTGTGCGAGTGAGCCATTTTATCAGATCAATATTGTCAACGTCAGCGAGTATTTGCATTAGATTATTATTATTATTATCATCTAATGGCATCAATAAAGCTTACCCGCAATAAAGTGTTGGGTGTTCTATTCGCGGACCCTGATTCTGAAGGGGAATAACGTTATCTGCCTTCAGAAAATGACGGTGATTCTGAAAGTGAAAGTATAGCCCTACACCAAGCACAAACGGTGAATCATTTGCCCAATATATATGGTCCTTTGCCCAATGTCAGTGGTGGGAACAATGTTTCCCGGGGTCGGAGTGTTCATTGCGAAGTTAGCAGGCGTGTTAGTGTTGTGGGGAACGAGGCGGGAGATGTTTACCGCGCTCGCCATGGTGACCGCGTGCCTCTCCGCAATTGCGGCGACAGTATTGTGGTGGAGGCTTTGTCTAATGCCACTGGGTATGTTAGACGAGGTCGAAGTATTCATAGGACAGTTAGGGGGCAACGTGGGGAGTCGCAATGACAAAGACAGTGGTCCGAGCTGTGCACACTCGGCGCGCGCGAGACAGATCTGGCCGCGCCCGCGCTGCTCGTAGCAGGAGCAGAGGCGGTGTGACACGGAGCAGAGGGGCTAACGAGTCTATCGCAAGACCACACCATGAAACACTACAAGAAATGTCACCTGGATGGATAGGGAGTCATTATCTCTACAGCAAAAGCTCTGCAACATAAATTCTTTTTTTTTTTTTTTTGTCTGCCATTTATTAGTAATGATTTACACTGTTGATTTACTATCTATTTCCCTGACCATTTTAGTGTACAATATGTGTTCTTTTTTGTGTGTTCATGTCCTTATGATGTGTGCGTCTATGTCAGCTAAAACAACAACAACCAAAAAAAAAAAAACACACACAAAAAAAAAAAACTAACATTGTCTCTCGTCTTGTCTCGTCATCTCACTCATGATCTGTGGCATGCCATGGCGAGTGAGCTTTTGAACTAAACAGGTTTTGTCTACTTGTGTTTGTGTGTCATATGAATAATATGTGCACCATACATGGAATCAGAGTGCCTACTGTATGTAGTAAATGGAAAATCTCTACAGCAAAAGGCCAATCGCTACATGCATTCAGTTTGTTTCTATTATTAGTAATGATTTACACAGTTTGTTCACTACTTACTATTTACCTGAGCATTCAGTATTGTGCAATATAGCATACAGAAGGTGAGGGACATTTTTTGGGGAAAGAAGTGCTGCATTTTATCTTTTAAACATGTGACTTTTCATGAAAATTCTATAATCCAAGATGGCCGCCACTATATGACGTCATAATATGCAAATTAGATGGGAAAATGTAATTCCTACATAAACTTTGGGTCATCCTTAATATTTCTCTAATTTACAGAAAGTCTCTATCTTTTATCACTTTTAATATATAGCCTTTTGAAATTAAGATGTCAAAATCGAACGTTTTAGGAAAAAACCTCTGGCGCCTAAAGGGTTAAAAAGGTGAAAATGATATGAATTAATGGCATGTTAAGCCAATAAGTGGTATTTTACTGCCCCCTGCTGTTTAAAATAGTCATTTTCTCATATTGGTATTGGTATCAGCCATGGTAAATCATGATAAATGATGGTGTGTGTGTGTGTGTGTGTGTGTGTGTGTGTGTGTGTGTGGTACAAATATAACAAAGGTTTTATTTTCCAACATGAAAACAAACATAACAGAGTGCTAGTGCACAAACAATAACCGACAATGATAATGGATGAGAGGGGAACTTAAATACACAGATCAAGACAAGGACAACAGGTGACGGTTATGATGATGAGGAGCAGGTGATGATGAGGAGGGTGATGAGGAGCAGGTGCAGGTGATGACGACAGATGGTGAATGTGATGAAGTCAGAAGGTGAATGTGATGAAGGTGAATGTGACACCAATATCACTGAAACATGTGTGTGTGTGTGTGTGTGTGTGTGTGTGTGTGTGTGTGTGTGTGTGTGTGTGTGTGTGTGTTGTGTAGCATTATTGTGTGTAGCATATGTAGCAAGTATGCATTATTGAGTTAACATGGAAACACTGGTTTGCTTTAGTGCAGAAAACTGGTCAAAATCATGAGGTTTAAAGTGAAAGTGAGCCAATAAGTGGTCTTCTACTGCCCTCTGCTGGCCATTCTACTTATTAATTAAATTTTTCCACATGTGCTTGCATTTATACTTGAATACACACTAAAAATCACTTATATAGCAATAACTATTATAACACAATCATATTTTGTCAGTGCTAATCACTTTATTTGCACTGACACTTCAAATAATTGCTAGTAATGTGGTAAATCATGGTAAATCATGGTTAACTATGCTGTGTGTGTGTGTGTGTGTGTGTGTGTGTGTGTGTGTGTGTGTGTGTGTGTGTGTGTGTGTGTGTGTGTAAGCATGCATTGAGTTAACATGGAAAAACTGGTTTGCTTTAGTGCAGAAAACTGGTTTAAAGTGAAAGTGAGCCAATAAGTGGTCTTCTAGTGCCCTCTGCTGGCCATTCTACTTAATAATGAAATATTTTACATGTGCTTTTGCATTCATACTTGGACACACACTAAAAATCACGTATATAACTAACTATTATAACACAATAATATTTTGTCAGTGTTCATCACCTCATTTGCACTGACACTTCACATAATTGCTAGTAATGTGGTTAATCATGCTAGAAACATTGTAAATCATAGTAAATAATACTGAAATGAGGTGTATCAAGGTAAATCATGCTAGAATCCTAATAAATCATTCTGGAACATGGTATATGATAGTAAATCATGCTAGAATCATATTAAATAATTCTAGAATGTGGCAAATCGTTGTGGGAGGAGCCTATTTTACTCAAATGGCTATAACTCAAGAAGTAAATGAGATATCTTCACCAAACTCAGTACACATGTGTATGGGTTCAATTTGAGGTCACAGTAAACAATTTTATGGAGATCGGACCATAGGTGGCGCTATAACTGTTAAAAAGCTTTAAAACCATATATATCCCATGGCAAATTGCCTGTATTGGCTGTAAATGGTCTTTTCCATCTATTATGTCAGTGGTTACATGCTTGCTAAATAAATCTTAATAACTTTTGATGCTTTTGTGCTTAAATGCCTTAAAGGCCTTAACTGCTTGAACCCCGATAAATGCTGCTTGCAGCTTTAATTATTATTATTATTATTATTATTTTTCTTCTGCCGTAAAACTCATCGTGCAGCCCAAACCGTAAGAGCTGGAGCTTTGAAACTTTGCCAGATGGTAGTACAAAAATCGAGGAGAGGTTCAGAGAATATGACCCCAATTGGCCCATAGGTGGCGCTATAGCAACCAAAAGCGCGAAACTGCTCATAACTCCTAGACCGTATGACGTAGACTCAAGTGTCTTATATCACTGGAAAGCTGGACACCTGAAGGTCAAAACGTATATCTCCGATTTCATTTCCGGTATGTAAATTGTCCGCCATTTTGAATTTAGTTAAAAACCTACTTTTGCAAACTAGTCCTAGGTTTTTTGTCCAATCGGATCCAAAACAGTGCAGAAATGTTCTCTGGAGTCTGAATATCAATAATTATCGAAAAAAAGTCGAAATTTCGATTCCTGATCGCCAGGGGGTGATAAATTAATGTTGTAGGAGGAGCCTATTTTACTAAAATGGCTATAACTCGAGAATGAAATTAGATATCTTCACCAAACTTGGTGCACATGTGTATGAGTTCAATCTGGGGTCACAGTAAAAAAATCGCGACGATTGATCACTAGGTGGCGCTATAACATGAAAAAAACATGAAAACGGCTATGACCACGTGACCGTTAGTCCGATTGACTTGAAATTTGGTATGCAGTGTCTTGGCTCAAGGGGCCATGTATGTCTAAAAGGATATTGGCGTATCTCGAAAAACATGGCCGCCATTGGCCAATGAGGTTTGAGCACCTATTAAACAAGGTTAACGAAGTCCGATCGGAACGAAACTTGGTGGGCATGTTCGGCTCAAGCCCCTAGAGGTCTATAAGAGTTTTGAAAGTAATCGGCCACTAGTTGGCGCTAACGAGTTTTATGGCTCTGTAATCACGTGGTGTTACACTTATCGTCACAAAATGCATATCATCTGATAGATCTGCTCATGCTAAACAACTTTGCCTCAAGAACTAATGCTGTCAATTAAACCGTTTATTAAATATTCGTAATTATGTTAAAAACCTACTTTTGCAAACTTGTCCTAGGTTTTTCGCCCGATCGAAACCAGACCAGTCTAGGACAATTCTCTGGACACTCTAGATCAATAATTATCAAAAAAAAGTTGAACTTTTGCATGTAGATGGCTGTAATCGGGTCATTTAGAAAAGGGGCGTGGCAAAAAACACTAAAAAGCCTATAAAGCCTAAATGAAAACTCAGAACTTCACAAAAATTGGTGAGCATATGTGACATAAAATCATTAACAAGCATGCCAATTTTTATGGAGATCGGACGATAGGTGGCGCTATAACTGCTAAAAAGCTTTAAAACCATATATTTCCTATGGTATTTCCTGTAAATGGTCTTTTCCATCTATTATGTCAGTAGTTACATGCTTGCTAAATAAAACTTAATCACTTTTGATGCTTTTGTGCTTAAAGGCCTTAACTGCTTGAACCCCGATAAATGCTGCTTGCAGCTTTAATTAGGGGTTCAAGCACGAAGTGCTGAAACCCTATTGTAATTGTACTGATTTTTATTATTATTTTTCTTCTCCGCTAAAACGCATCGTGCAGCCCAAACCGTAAGACCTGGAACCTTGAAACTTTGCCAGATGGTAGTCCTCAATTTGGGGAGAACCTATCAAAGTATGGCCCAGATTGGCCCATAGGTGGAGCTATAATGACCACATTTACTAAATTGCTCATAACTCCTAGACAGTTTGTCCTAGAATCTCAATTTTAGCATCACTGTGATCCCTGGCTCCAGACGGACAAAATGGCTATCTCCAAATTCCCCTACGAGCAAAAAAAAAATTGTTATGGGCAAATTTGTCCAAAACCTACTTTGGCCAACTAGTCCCTGGTTTTTGACCCAATCGGAACCAGACCAGTCTAGGACAATTCTCTGGACTCTCTAGATCAATAATTATTGAAAAAAAGTTGAACTTTTGCATTGGCCTGGCTGTAACAGGGTCATTTAGGAAAGGGGTGGGACATAAAAACACTCAAAAGCCTATACAACCTAAGGGAAAACCCCAAACTTCACAAAAATCGATGAGCATATGTGTCAGAACATGGTGAAGAAGCATGCCAAGTTTCGTGAAGATCGGACAATAGGTGGCGCTATAACTGTCCAAAACGTCTCTTCTTATTAGGGGTTCAAGCACGAAGTGCTGAAACCCTATTGTAATTGTACTGATTTTTATTATTATTTTTCTTCTCCGCTAAAACGCATCGTGCAGCCCAAACCGTAAGACCTGGAACCTTGAAACTTTGCCAGATGGTAGTCCTCAATTTGGGGAGAACCTATCAAAGTATGGCCCAGATTGGCCCATAGGTGGAGCTATAATGACCACATTTACTAAATTGCTCATAACTCCTAGACAGTTTGTCCTAGAATCTCAATTTTAGCATCACTGTGATCCCTGGCTCCAGACGGACAAAATGGCTATCTCCAAATTCCCCTACGAGCAAAAAAAAAAATTGTTATGGGCAAATTTGTCCAAAACCTACTTTGGCCAACTAGTCCCTGGTTTTTGACCCAATCGGAACCAGACCAGTCTAGGACAATTCTCTGGACTCTCTAGATCAATAATTATTGAAAAAAAGTTGAACTTTTGCATTGGCCTGGCTGTAACAGGGTCATTTAGGAAAGGGGTGGGACATAAAAACACTCAAAAGCCTATACAACCTAAGGGAAAACCCCAAACTTCACAAAAATCGATGAGCATATGTGTCAGAACATGGTGAAGAAGCATGCCAAGTTTCGTGAAGATCGGACAATAGGTGGCGCTATAACTGTCCAAAACGTCTCTTCTTATTAGGGGTTCAAGCACGAAGTGCTGAAACCCTATTGTAATTGTACTGATTAGGGGTTCAAGCACGAAGTGCTGAAACCCTATTGTAATTGTGCTGATTTTTATTATTAGGGGTTCAAGCACGAAGTGCTGAAACCCTATTGTAATTGTGCTGATTTTTATTATTATTATTATTATTAGGGGTTCAAGCACGAAGTGCTGAAACCCTATTGTAATTGTCCTGATTTTTAGGGGTTCAAGCATGAAATGCTGAAACCCTATTGTAATTGTACTGATTTTTTAGGGGTTCAAGCACGAAGTGCTGAAACCCTATTGTAATTGTACTGATTTTTATTATTATTATTATTCTTCTGCCGTAAAACGCATCGTGCAGCCCAAACCGTAAGTGCTAGAGACTTGAAACTTGGCCAGAAGGTAGTACAAAAATCGAGGAGAGGTTCAGAGAGTATGACCCCGATTGGCCCATAGGTGGCGCTATAGTGCCAAAAACCAAAAAAAATCACGGTTTTGCTTAAATCTCCTTAACCCTTTGTCACAGACTCAAGTGTCTTATATCACTGTAATCCTTGTCTCAAGACGGACAAAATGTATATCTTCAATTTCATTTCCGGTATGCAAATTTTTCCGCCATTTTGAATTTTGTCTAAAACCTACTTTTGCAAACTAGTAGAGGGTTTTTTTGGCCAATCGGAACCAAACCAGTGCAGAAATGTTCTCTGGAGTCTGATTATCAGTAATTATCGAAAAAAAGTTGAAATTTCGATCCACGGTTGCTAAGGGGCGTCAAAACGTTCGCAGGAGGCGGAGCCAGTTTACTAAAATGGTTATAACTCATGAACGAAATTAGATATTTTCACCAAACTCGGAACACATGTGTATGAGTTCAATCTGGGGTCACAGTAAAAAAATCGCGACGATTGAACACTAGGTGGCGTTATAACATGAAAAAAACATGAAAAGGGCTATAACCACCTGACCGTTAGTCCAATTGACTTGAAAATTGGTATGCAGTCTCATGGTCCAGGGTGCCATGTATATCTATGATGACATTGGCGTATCTCGAAAAACATGGCCGCCATCGGCCAATGAAGTTGAGCACCTATTAGACAAGGTTAACGGAGGCCGATCGGAACAAAACTCGATGGGCATGTTCAACTCATGGCCCTAGAGGTATGTAAGATTTTTGAAAGAAATCGGCCACTAGTTGGCGCTAACGAGTTTTATGGCTCTGTAATCACGTGGTGTTAAACTTATTGTCACATTATGCATATCATTTGATAGATCTGCTCATGCTGAACAACTTTGCCTCAAGAACCACTACTGTCAATCAAACTGTTCATTAAATATTCGCAAACATGTTAAAAACCTACTTTTGCGAACTAGTCCCTGGTTTTTTGCCCGATCAGAACCAGACCAGTCTAGGGTAATTCTCTGGACTCTCTAGATCAATAATTATCGAAAAAAAGTTGAACTTTTGCATTTGGATGGCTGTAATAGGGTCATTTAGAAAATGGGCGTGGCAAAATACACTAAAAAGCCTATAAATCCTAAATGAAAACTCAGAACTTCACAAAAATTGATGAGCATATGTGACATAACATGCTAAAGAAGCATGGACATTTTTATGGAGATCGGAGCATAGGTGGCGCTATAACTGTTAAAATGCTTTAAAGCCATATATTTCCTATGGTAAATTGCCTGTATTTGCTGTAAATGGTGTCTTCTATCTATTATCGTATAATGTTCATATCATAATGTTCAAAACCAGTGCAGCACAATTCTCTGAACTCTCTAGATCAATAATTATCAGAAAAAAAGTTTAACTTCTTCAAAAGGTGATTTTATATGAATATAATGACATATTAAGCCAATAAGTGGTATTTTACTGCCCCCTGCTGTCATTTCATCATACTACTCCCTAATATTGTTATAAAATTCATATTTAGACTTTATAAAATCATTATTTTAACATTTACAATCACATTTTGTCAAAACTCATCTATTGAGTATTACTATTGACAATTGTGTTACACTGAGATATGGAAATGGACGAAAGTAAGTGAATGAAATGAAACGAAAGTATAACGGCATTTAAGCCACGCCCCCGAATACAAATTCATTCATAACTCGAAAACGGAAAGTCGTTGCGCGCTCAAATTTTGATGGTGAGGACCTCTCCGGGCTCTTGATCGAAACGTGTCGTCGCGGGCCTCGGGAGCGCGCCCCCCGCGCATCGCCAGCCCGCGGGACCCCCGATTTTGAACGGCCATTACTGCCGACTCAGACCACCCCGAACATTGTGTAAGAGCTCGTTGGAAAGGGCACGTCCTTGGCTAGCTTCGATTCAAATGTGGTGTTATCTGCCCTGGGCATTCCAGAGATAATAGCCCGAACAGATATGCCTTATAACAGTCATAACTCCCAGCCCCAATCGCCCAAAAACACCTTGATGGTCTCATTCAACGGGGCTCCTCAAGCACTATCTATGCTCTGAGTTTCAGAATTTTTCGCCTTTTGGTTCCTGAGATATAAGTAATAAAACAAATTCCCATTCATTCATTCAAACACCTCAACTGTAAAATGTAAGCTATAATACCACTGTTGTCCACTAGACGGAGCAGCAGGATTACGCATGATCTTTTAATTCGCTTCAGTATTGGGAAATAAACAAATGCTTTAAGAAGCAATCTTTTTTATTATGATGTTTTTTTTATTATGATATTTGTATATATTTTATTTTTTTATTATGATTATGAACGGTTTGATTGACATTAGTGATTCTTGAGGCAAAGTTGTTCAAGATGAGGAGATGAAGATATTTTCACAATATCACATCCTAAAAACATTGAAAACATATTTGTCTTTGTGTGTGTGTGTGTGTGTGTGTGTGTGTGTGTGTGGATGTGTTTGTGTTTGTGTGTGTGTCTGTGTGTGTAAGCATGCTTAATGGAAAGAACATGGAGAAACTGCTTTGTTTTACTGGTGGATAAAAAAGTCTTTCAAATGAAAGTGAGTCAATTAGTGGTCTTCTACTGCCCTCTGCAGGACATTCTACTTAATAAAATATTTTCATCTGTGCTTTTGCATTAGTTTTTGGACTATATCAAATTACTTGCATGAAAATCACCTATTATAACACAGTCATGTTTTGTCAAAGTTTATCACTTCATTTTTACTGAGCTCTCAGTTTGAACAATTCTGCCTCTCAGTGATTAATTTGAAATCTGAAAATGGTGTTATACAGAGGAGATTTGCAATTATCATTTTGTTACCTATCTTTTATTTTAAATATCTCCATCTACAACAAAATGTGTGTGCATGTGTGTGTTCAAGCATGGTTAGTGTATTAAGTATTATTGTTTAAGTATTATTGTTTTCATTTACATTTTAACCACCAGAAGAAGAACACTCATTGGTTCATTCTGCTCACTAAAATATTATTTTTAATTTTTTTTTCCATTTGAAATATTGTTTAAACTTAATAAAATCATTAAAATAACATTTCAAATCATATTTTGTCTGTTTATAAATCCCACAGACTCACATTGGCTGCAATACTAATGTTTTTGTAAAACACAGACCTGATAGTCTAATCTGTGTGTATTGTGCATATATTATTGATATTATTACTATTGCAAATCATGTTATTGTAACTCATATCTTAATAGAATATTATTTGTAATTTTAATTCTTTATTTCTTAAGTGTTTTTTTTTATGATTACTACAGATATTATCACCAAAGATATCAACTACACCTTCACTTTTAGTATTGACACGCTGCACACACAGCACAATCACACACTCACTAATGCATTCAAATAAATGTAATCTTACTGTGCTACTTTATTTGTACATGATTAGAATGAACAGAAATCTAAGAATATTTTTCTTCTTTTGTTAAAGCCATTTCAGACTCCAAGTAAGCATTATATTACTAATCATCTATTTTAAAGGTGCCATACAATTGAAAACTGTATTTATCTTGGCATAGTTGAATGATAAGAGTTCTGGACATGGAACTGACATACCGTGAGCCTCAAACACCATTGTTTCCTCCTTCTTGTGTAAATCTCCTGTTTGCAAAAGACCGCTGAAAAATGAGTGAATCCCACCATAACACCGACTGTGACGTTGGAGTCAGGATCATTAATATTTATACCCCCCAAATTTGCATTTTCCAGTCCATGTTCTAGGCCAGGCAGTGTTAATGTGGACCTGCACAGCCGAATCATCAGAAGATCTGCAGGTATTGTGAAGAAGCAAGCAAGGACAATAGTGAAAATGGCAGATCATGGATATAAATGTTATGTCTGAGGCTGTGCTGTGGATTTGAGAACTTTTCATTCCCTTCCCACAAAACTGTCAACAGGCATGGTTGATGTTTACAACAGGATACCTCACCATTTTAATTCAAAGCTGTTAGTTTGCTCTTAACGGAGGCCGATCAGAACTAAACTCGATGGGCATGTTCGACTCGTGGCCCTAGAGGTCTGTAAGAATTTTGAAAAATCAGCCACTAGTTGACGCTAACAGGTTTTACGGCTATGTAATCACGTGATGCATATCATTTGATAGATCTCCTCATACTGAACAACTTTGCCTCAAGAACTACTGCTGTCAATCAATTTGTTCATTAAATACTTGCTATTATGTTAAAAACCTACTTTTGCGAACTAGTCCTAGGTTTTTCGCCCGATCGGAAATATACCAGTGCAGTACAATTCTCTGGAAGCTCTAGATTATTAATTATATAAAAAACTTTAACTTTACCCATTGGGTAGCCATAACAGGATCATTTAGAAAATGGGTATGGCAAAAAACACTCAAAAGCCTGTAAATCCTAAACAAAAACTCAGACAACTCACTAAACTGCCTTATGTGCTTAAAGACCCTAAATGCTTGAACCCCGCTAAATGCTGCTTGCAGCTTTAATATTATTATTATTATTCTTCTGCCGTAAAACGCATCGTGCAGCCCAAACCGTAAGTGCTAGAGACTTGAAACTTGGCCAGAAGGTAGTACAAAAATCGAGGAGAGGTTCAGAGAGTATGACCCCGATTGGCCCATAGGTGGCGCTATAGTGCCAAAAACCAAAAAAAATCACGGTTTTGCTTAAATCTCCTTAACCCTTTGTCACAGACTCAAGTGTCTTATATCACTGTAATCCTTGTCTCAAGACGGACAAAATGTATATCTTCAATTTCATTTCCGGTATGCAAATTTTTCCGCCATTTTGAATTTTGTCTAAAACCTACTTTTGCAAACTAGTAGAGGGTTTTTTTGGCCAATCGGAACCAAACCAGTGCAGAAATGTTCTCTGGAGTCTGATTATCAGTAATTATCGAAAAAAAGTTGAAATTTCGATCCACGGTTGCTAAGGGGCGTCAAAACGTTTGCAGGAGGCGGAGCCAGTTTACTAAAATGGTTATAACTCATGAACGAAATTAGATATTTTCACCAAACTCGGAACACATATGTATGAGTTCAATCTGGGGTCACAGTAAAAAAATCGCGACGATTGAACACTAGGTGGCGTTATAACATGAAAAAAACATGAAAAGGGCTATAACCACCTGACCGTTAGTCCAATTGACTTGAAAATTGGTATGCAGTCTCATGGTCCAGGGTGCCATGTATATCTATGATGACATTGGCGTATCTCGAAAAACATGGCCGCCATCAGCCAATGAAGTTGAGCACCTATTAGACAAGGTTAACGGAGGCCGATCGGAACAAAACTCGATGGGCATGTTCAACTCATGGCCCTAGAGGTATGTAAGATTTTTGAAAGAAATCGGCCACTAGTTGGCGCTAACGAGTTTTATGGCTCTGTAATCACGTGGTGTTAAACTTATTGTCACATTATGCATATCATTTGATAGATCTGCTCATGCTGAACAACTTTGCCTCAAGAACCACTACTGTCAATCAAACTGTTCATTAAATATTGGCAAACATGTTCAAAACCTACTTTTGCGAACTAGTCCCTGGTTTTTTGCCCGATCAGAACCAGACCAGTCTAGGGTAATTCTCTGGACTCTCTAGATCAATAATTATCGAAAAAAAGTTGAACTTTTGCATTTGGATGGCTGTAATAGGGTCATTTAGAAAATGGGCGTGGCAAAATACACTAAAAAGCCTATAAATCCTAAATGAAAACTCAGAACTTCACAAAAATTGATGAGCATATGTGACATAACATGCTAAAGAAGCATGGACATTTTTATGGAGATCGGAGCATAGGTGGCGCTATAACTGTTAAAATGCTTTAAAGCCATATATTTCCTATGGTAAATTGCCTGTATTTGCTGTAAATGGTGTCTTCTATCTATTATCGTATAATGTTCATATCATAATGTTCAAAACCAGTGCAGCACAATTCTCTGAACTCTCTAGATCAATAATTATCAGAAAAAAAGTTTAACTTCTTCAAAAGGTGATTTTATATGAATATAATGACATATTAAGCCAATAAGTGGTATTTTACTGCCCCCTGCTGTCATTTCATCATACTACTCCCTAATATTGTTATAAAATTCATATTTAGACTTTATAAAATCATTATTTTAACATTTACAATCACATTTTGTCAAAACTCATCTATTGAGTATTACTATTGACAATTGTGTTACACTGAGATATGGAAATGGACGAAAGTAAGTGAATGAAATGAAACGAAAGTATAACGGCATTTAAGCCACGCCCCCGAATACAAATTCATTCATAACTCGAAAACGGAAAGTCGTTGCGCGCTCAAATTTTGATGGTGAGGACCTCTCCGGGCTCTTGATCGAAACGTGTCCTCGCGGGCCTCGGGAGCGCGCCCCCCGCGCATCGCCAGCCCGCGGGACCCCCGATTTTGAACGGCCATTACTCCCGACCCAGACCACCCCGAACATTGTGTAAGAGCTCGTTGGAAAGGGCACGTCCTTGGCTAGCTTCGATTCAAATGTGGTGTTATCTGCCCTGGGCATTCCAGAGATAATAGCTCGAATAGATATGCCTTATAACAGTCATAACTCCCAGCCCCAATCGCCCAAAAACACCCTGATGGTCTCATTCAACAGGGCTCCTCAAGCACTATCTATGCTCTGAGTTTCAGAATTTTTCGCCTTTTGGTTCCTGAGATATAAGTAAAAAAACAAATTCCCATTCATTCATTCAAACACCTCAACTGTAAAATGTAAGCTATAATACCACTGTTGTCCACTAGAGGGAGCAGCAGGATTACGCATGATCTTTTAATTCGCTTCAGTATTGGGAAATAAACAAATGCTTTAAGAAGCAATCTTTTTTATTATGATGTTTTTTTTATTATGATATTTGTATATATTTTATTTTTTTATTATGATTATGAACGGTTTGATTGACATTAGTGATTCTTGAGGCAAAGTTGTTCAAGATGAGGAGATGAAGATATTTTCACAATATCACATCATAAAAACATTGAAAACATATTTGTCTTTGTGTGTGTGTCTGTGTGTGTGTGTGTGTGGATGGATGTGTTTGTGTTTGTGTGTGTGTCTGTGTGTGTAAGCATGCTTAATGGAAATAACATGGAGAAACTGCTTTGTTTTACTGGTGGATAAAAAAGTCTTTCAAATGAAAGTGAGTCAATTAGTGGTCTTCTCCTGCCCTCTGCAGGACATTCTACTTAATAAAATATTTTCATCTGTGCTTTTGCATTAGTTTTTGGACTATATAAAATTACTTGCATGAAAATCACCTATTATAACACAGTCATGTTTTGTCAAAGTTTATCACTTCATTTTTACTGAGCTCTCAGTTTGAACAATTCTGCCTCTCAGTGATTAATTTGAAATCTGAAAATGGTGTTATACAGAGGAGATTTGCAATTATCATTTTGTTACCTATCTTTTATTTTAAATATCTACATCTACAAAAAAAATTGTGTGCATGTGTGTGTTCAAGCATGGTTAGTGTATTAAGTATTATTGTTTAAGTATTATTGTTTTCATTTACATTTTAACCACCAGAAGAAGAACACTCATTGGTTCATTCTGCTCACTAAAATATTATTTTTCATTTTTTTTCCATTTGAAATATTGTTTAAACTTAATAAAATCATTAAAATAACATTTCAAATCATATTTTCTCTGTTTATAAATCCCACAGACTCACATTGGCTGCAATACTAATGTTTTTGTAAAACACAGACCTGATAGTCTAATCTGTGTGTATTGTGCATATATTATTGATATTATTACTATTGCAAATCATGTTATTGTAACTCATATCTTAATTGAATATTATTTGTAATTTTAATTCTTTATTTCTTAATTGTTTTTTTATGATTACTACAGATATTATCACCAAAGATATCAACTACACCTTCACTTTTAGTATTGACACGCTGCACACACAGCACAATCACACACTCACTAATGCATTCAAATAAATGTAATCTTATTGTGCTACTTTATTTGTACATGATTAGAATGAACAGAAATCTAAGAATATTTTTCTTCTTTTGTTAAAGCCATTTCAGACTCCAAGTAAGCATTATATTACTAATCATCTATTTTAAAGGTGCCATACAATTGAAAACTGTATTTATCTTGGCATAGTTGAATGATAAGAGTTCTGGACATGGAACTGACATACCGTGAGCCTCAAACACCATTGTTTCCTCCTTCATGTGTAAATCTCTTGTTTGCAAAAGACCGCTGAAAAATGAGTGAATCCCACCATAACACCGACTGTGACGTTGGAGTCAGGATCATTAATATTTATACCCCCCAAATTTGCATTTTCCAGTCCATGTTCTAGGCCAGGCAGTGTTAATGTGGACCTGCACAGCCGAATCATCAGAAGATCTGCAGGTATTGTGAAGAAGCAAGCAAGGACATTAGTGAAAATGGCAGATCATGGATATAAATGTTATGTCTGAGGCTGTGCTGCGGATTTGAGAACTTTTCATTCCCTTCCCACAAAAGAGAACTGTCAACAGGCATGGTTGATGTTTACAACAGGATAAACTCACCATTTTAATTCAAAGCTGTTAGTTTACTCTTAACGGAGGCCGATCAGAACGAAACTCGGTGGGCATGTTCGACTCGTGGCCCTAGAGGTCTGTAAGAATTTTGAAAAATCAGCCACTAGTTGACGCTAACAGGTTTTACGGCTATGTAATCACGTGATGCATATCATTTGATAGATCTCCTCATACTGAACAACTTTGCCTCAAGAACTACTGCTGTCAATCAATTTGTTCATTAAATACTTGCGATTATGTTAAAAACCTACTTTTGCAAACTAGTCCTAGGTTTTTCGCCCGATCGGAAATATACCAGTGCAGTACAATTCTCTGGAAGCTCTAGATTATTAATTATATAAAAAACTTTAACTTTACCCATTGGGTAGCCATAACAGGATCATTTAGAAAATGGGTATGGCAAAAAACACTCAAAAGCCTGTAAATCCTAAACAAAAACTCAGACAACTCACTAAACTGCCTTATGTGCTTAAAGACCCTAAATGCTTGAACCCCGCTAAATGCTGCTTGCAGCTTTAATTAGGGGTTCAAGCACGAAGTGCTGAAACCCTATTGTAATTGTACTGATTTTTATTATTATTATTATTCTTCTGCCGTAAAACGCATCGTGCAGCCCAAACCGTAAGTGCTAGAGACTTGAAACTTGGCCAGAAGGTAGTACAAAAATCGAGGAGAGGTTCAGAGAGTATGACCCCGATTGGCCCATAGGTGGCGCTATAGTGCCAAAAACCAAAAAAAATCACGGTTTTGCTTAAATCTCCTTAACCCTTTGTCACAGACTCAAGTGTCTTATATCACTGTAATCCTTGTCTCAAGACGGACAAAATGTATATCTTCAATTTCATTTCCGGTATGCAAATTTTTCCGCCATTTTGAATTTTGTCTAAAACCTACTTTTGCAAACTAGTAGAGGGTTTTTTTGGCCAATCGGAACCAAACCAGTGTAGAAATGTTCTCTGGAGTCTGATTATCAGTAATTATCGAAAAAAAGTTGAAATTTCGATCCACGGTTGCTAAGGGGCGTCAAAACGTTCGCAGGAGGCGGAGCCAGTTTACTAAAATGGTTATAACTCATGAACGAAATTAGATATTTTCACCAAACTCGGAACACATGTGTATGAGTTCAATCTGGGGTCACAGTAAAAAAATCGCGACGATTGAACACTAGGTGGCGTTATAACATGAAAAAAACATGAAAAGGGCTATAACCACCTGACCGTTAGTCCAATTGACTTGAAAATTGGTATGCAGTCTCATGGTCCAGGGTGCCATGTATATCTATGAGGACATTGGCGTATCTCGAAAAACATGGCCGCCATCGGCCAATGAAGTTGAGCACCTATTAGACAAGGTTAACGGAGGCCGATCGGAACAAAACTCGATGGGCATGTTCAATTCATGGCCCTAGAGGTATGTGAGATTTTTGAAAGAAATCGGCCACTAGTTGGCGCTAACGAGTTTTATGGCTCTGTAATCACGTGGTGTTAAACTTATTGTCACATTATGCATATCATTTGATAGATCTGCTCATGCTGAACAACTTTGCCTCAAGAACCACTACTGTCAATCAAACTGTTCATTAAATATTCGCAAACATGTTAAAAACCTACTTTTGCGAACTAGTCCCTGGTTTTTTGCCCGATCAGAACCAGACCAGTCTAGGGTAATTCTCTGGACTCTCTAGATCAATAATTATCGAAAAAAAGTTGAACTTTTGCATTTGGATGGCTGTAATAGGGTCATTTAGAAAATGGGCGTGGCAAAATACACTAAAAAGCCTATAAATCCTAAATGAAAACTCAGAACTTCACAAAAATTGATGAGCATATGTGTCAGAACATGCTAAAGAAGCATGGACATTTTTATGGAGATCGGAGCATAGGTGGCGCTATAACTGTTAAAACGCTTTAAAACCATATATTTCCTATGGTAAATTGCCTGTATTTGCTGTAAATGGTGTCTTCTATCATCATATAATGTTCATATCATAATGTTCAAAACCAGTGCAGCACAATTCTCTGAACTCTCTAGATCAATAATTATCAGAAAAAAAGTTTAACTTCTTCAAAAGGTGATTTTATATGAATATAATGACATATTAAGCCAATAAGTGGTATTTTACTGCCCCCTGCTGTCATTTCATCATACTACTCCCTAATATTGTTATAAAATTCATATTTAGACTTTATAAAATCATTATTTTAACATTTACAATCACATTTTGTCAAAACTCATCTATACGCTGATTTCACGCAGCCGCCATTTTGAAATCGAAAGTGAGGCTCCGGTGGGAAAAACCCCGGAAGTAAAGATAAACAACAATGCCTTTGGACTACCAACCTGAAGCTGCTGCCGCGATTTACACTTTTGGATGTTAATATCCAATATAGGATATGTATATAGTTCATTCCTGCTTCTTTTTTTACTTTCTGAATTATATAAAAAAAAATATTTTATTTATAAATTAATTTCACTGTATATAGTCTAAAGTATGAAAGAAATGTATGTACAGTTTTAGAATTGACACAACATCATTAAACACAACAATACGCCATCGCATTCACGACTCTCCTATGATTAAAGGCGACACTTCCGGTTTTCTTCCCACCGGAGCCTCGCTTTCGATTTCAAAATAACGGCTGCGTGAAATCAGCGTATTGAGTATTACTATTGACAATTGTGTTACACTGAGATATGGAAATGGACGAAAGTAAATGAATGAAATGAAACGAAAGTAACGGCATTTAAGCCACGCCCCCGAATACAAATTCATTCATAACTCGAAAATGGAAAGTCGTTGCGCGCTCCAATTTTGATGGTGAGGACCTCTCTGGGCTCTTGATCGAAACGTGTCGTCGCGGGCCTCGGGAGCGCGCCCCCCGCGCATCGCGAATCCGCGGGACCCCCGATTTTGAACGGCCATTACTCCCGACCCAGACCACCCCGAACATTGTGTGAGAGCTCGTTGGAAAGGGCGCGTCCTTGGCTAGCTTCGATTCAAATGTGGTGTTATTTGCCCTGGGCATTCCAGAGATAATAGCCCGAACAGATATGCCTTATAACAATCATAACTCCCAGCCCCAATCGCCCAAAAACACGTTGATGGTCTCATTCAACAGGGCTCCTCAAGCACTATCTATGCTCTGAGTTTCAGAATTTTTCGCCTTTTGGTTCCTGAGATATAAGTAAAAAAACAAATTCCCATTCATTCATTCAAACACTTCAACTGTAAAATGTAAGCTATAATACCACTGTTGTCCACTAGAGGGAGCAGCAGGATTACGCATGATCTTTTAATTCGCTTCAGTATTGGGAAATAAACAAATGCTTTAAGAAGCAATCTTTTTTATTATGATGTTTTTTTTTTATTATGATATTTTTTATACATTTTATTTTTTATTATGATTATGAACGGTTTGATTGACATTAGTGATTCTTGAGGCAAAGTTGTTCAAGATGAGGAGATGAAGATATTTTCACAATATCACATCCTAAAAACATTGAAAACATATTTGTCTTTGTGTGTGTGTGTGTGGATGTGTTTGTGTTTGTGTGTGTGTCTGTGTGTGTAAGCATGCTTAATGGAAAGAACATGGAGAAACTGCTTTGTTTTACTGGTGGATAAAAAAAGTCTTTCAAATGAAAGTGAGTCAATTAGTGGTCTTCTACTGCCCTCTGCAGGACATTCTACTTAATAAAATATTTTCATCTGTGCTTTTGCGTTAGTTTTTGGACTATATAAAATTACTTGCATGAAAATCACCTATTATAACACAGTCATGTTTTGTCAAAGTTTATCACTTCATTTTTACTGAGCTCTCAGTTTGAACAATTCTGCCTCTCAGTGATTAATTTGAAATCTGAAAATGGTGTTATACAGAGGAGATTTGCAATTATCATTTTGTTACCTATCTTTTATTTTAAATATCTACATCTACAACAAAATGTGTGTGCATGTGTGTGTTCAAGCATGGTTAGTGTATTAAGTATTATTGTTTAAGTATTATTGTTTTTTCCATTTGAAATATTGTTTAAACTTAATAAAATCATTAAAATAACATTTCAAATCATATTTTGTCTGTTTATAAATCCCACAGACTCACATTGGCTGCAATACTAATGTTTTTGTAAAACACAGACCTGATAGTCTAATCTGTGTGTATTGTGCATATATTATTGATATTATTACTATTGCAAATCATGTTATTGTAACTCATATCTTAATTGAATATTATTTGTAATTTTAATTCTTTATTTCTTAATTGTTTTTTTATGATTACTACAGATATTATCACCAAAGATATCAACTACACCTTCACTTTTAGTATTGACATGCTGCACACACAGCACAATCACACACTCACTAATGCATTCAAATAAATGTAATCTTATTGTGCTACTTTATTTGTACATGATTAGAATGAACAGAAATCTAAGAATATTTTTCTTCTTTTGTTAAAGCCATTTCAGACTCCAAGTAAGCATTATATTACTAATCATCTATTTTAAAGGTGCCATACAATTGAAAACTGTATTTATCTTGGCATAGTTGAATGATAAGAGTTCTGGACATGGAACTGACATACCGTGAGCCTCAAACACCATTGTTTCCTCCTTCATGTGTAAATCTCTTGTTTGCAAAAGACCGCTGAAAAATGAGTGAATCCCACCATAACACCGACTGTGACGTTGGAGTCAGGATAATTAATATTTATACCCCCCAAATTTGCATTTTCCAGTCCATGTTCTAGGCCAGGCAGTGTTAATGTGGACCTGCACAGCCGAATCATCAGAAGATCTGCAGGTATTGTGAAGAAGCAAGCAAGGACAATAGTGAAAATGGCAGATCATGGATATAAATGTTATGTCTGAGGCTGTGCTGCGGATTTGAGAACTTTTCATTCCCTTCCCACAAAAGAGAACTGTCAACAGGCATGGTTGATGTTTACAACAGGATAAACTCACCATTTTAATTCAAAGCTGTTAGTTTACTCTTAACGGAGGCCGATCAGAACGAAACTCGGTGGGCATGTTCGACTCGTGGCCCTAGAGGTCTGTAAGAATTTTGAAAAATCAGCCACTAGTTGACGCTAACAGGTTTTACGGCTATGTAATCACGTGATGCATATCATTTGATAGATCTCCTCATACTGAACAACTTTGCCTCAAGAACTACTGCTGTCAATCAATTTGTTCATTAAATACTTGCGATTATGTTAAAAACCTACTTTTGCAAACTAGTCCTAGGTTTTTTGCCCGATCGGAAATATACCAGTGCAGTACAATTCTCTGGAAGCTCTAGATTATTAATTATATAAAAAACTTTAACTTTACCCATTGGGTAGCCATAACAGGATCATTTAGAAAATGGGTATGGCAAAAAACACTCAAAAGCCTGTAAATCCTAAACAAAAACTCAGACAACTCACTAAACTGCCTTATGTGCTTAAAGACCCTAAATGCTTGAACCCCGCTAAATGCTGCTTGCAGCTTTAATTATTATTATTTTTCTTCTGCCGTAAAACGCATCGTGCAGCCCAAACCGTAAGAGCTGGAACCTTGAAACTTTGCCAGATGGTAGTACAAAAATCGAGGAGAGGTTATCAAATTATGACCCCGATTGGCCCATAGGTGGCGCTATAGCAACCAAAAGCGCGAAACTGCTCAGAACTCCTAGACCGTATGTCGTAGACTCAAGTGTCTTATATCATTAGAAAGCTGGACGCCTGACGAACAAAACGTATATCTCCGATTTCATTTCCGCCATGATAGATTTTCCGCCATTTTGAATTTTGTCAAAAACCTACTTTTGCGAACTAGTCCCTGGTTTTTCGCCCGATCGGAACCAAACCACTGCAGAAATGTTCTCTAGAAACTGAAGATCAATAATTATCGAAAAAAAGTCGAAATTTCGATTCACGGACGCTAAGGGGCGCCAAAACGTACGTTGTGGGAGGGGCCTATTTTACTAAAATGGCTATAACTCCAGAAGTAAATGAGGTATCTTCACCAAACTCTGTACACATATGTATGAGCTCAATATGAGGTAACAGTAAAAAAATCGCGGCGATTGGCCACATGGTGGCGCTATAATATGAAAAAAACATAAAACAGGCTTTAACCACCTGACCGTTAGTTCGATTGACTTGAAAATTGGTATGCAGTGTCTTGGTCCAAGGTGTCATGTATGTGTATGAGGACATTGGCGTATCTAAAAAAACATGGCCGCCATCGGCCAATGAAGTTTGAGCACCTATTAGACAAGGTTAACGGAGGCCGATCGGAACGAAACTCGGTGGGCCTGTTCTACTCATGGCCCTAGAGGTCTGTAAGAATTTTAAAAGAAATCGGCCACTAGTTGGCGCTAACGAGTTTTTTAGCTCTGTAATCACGTGGTGTTACACTTATTGTCACAAAATGCATACCATTAAGATAGATCTCCTCTTGTTGAACAACTTTGCCTCAAGAACCATTGCTGTCAATCAAACCGTTCATTAAATATTCGTAATTATGTTAAAAACGTACTTTTGCGAACTAGTCCCTGGTTTTTCGCCCGATCGGAACCAAACCAGTCTAGGTCAATTCTATGGACTCTCTAGGTCAATAATTATCAAAAAAAAGTTGAACTTTTGCTTTTTTCGCATGGCTATAACAGGGTCATTTAGAAAATGGGCGTGGTAAAATGCACTCAAAAGCCTATAAATCCTAAACGAAAACTCAGAACTTCACAAAAATTGATGAGCATATGTGTCATAACCTGCTAAAGAAGCATGGAAAATTTTATGAAGATCGGACCATAGTTGGCGCTATAACTGTTAAAACGCTTTAAAACGATATATTTCCTATGGTAAATTGCCTGTATTTGCTGTAAATGGTGTCTTCTATCATAATGTTCATATCATAATGTTCAAAACCAGTGCAGCACAATTCTCTGAACTCTCTAGATCAATAATTATCAGAAAAAAAGTTTAACTTCTTCAAAAGGTGATTTTATATGAATATAATGACATATTAAGCCAATAAGTGGTATTTTACTGCCCCCTGCTGTCATTTCATCATACTACTCCCTAATATTGTTATAAAATTCATATTTAGACTTTATAAAATCATTATTTTAACATTTACAATCACATTTTGTCAAAACTCATCTATTGAGTATTACTATTGACAATTGTGTTACACTGAGATATGGAAATGGACGAAAGTAAATGAATGAAATGAAACGAAAGTAACGGCATTTAAGCCACGCCCCCGAATACAAATTCATTCATAACTCGAAAACGGAAAGTCGTTGCGCGCTCAAATTTTGATGGTGAGGACCTCTCCGGGCTCTTGATCGAAACGTGTCGTCGCGGGCCTCGGGAGCGCGCCCCCCGCGCATCGCGAATCCGCGGGACCCCCGATTTTGAACGACCATTACTCCCGACCCAGACCACCCCGAACATTGTGTGAGAGCTCGTTGGAAAGGGCGCGTCCTTGGCTAGCTTCGATTCAAATGTGGTGTTATTTGCCCTGGGCATTCCAGAGATAATAGCCCAAACAGATATGCCTTATAACAGTCATAACTCCCAGCCCCAATCGCCCAAAAACACCTTGATGGTCTCATTCAACAGGGCTCCTCAAGCACTATCTATGCTCTGAGTTTCAGAATTTTTCGCCTTTTGGTTCCTGAGATATAAGTAAAAAAACAAATTCCCATTCATTCATTCAAACACTTCATCTGTAAAATGTAAGCTATAATACCACTGTTGTCCACTAGAGGGAGCAGCAGGATTACGCATGATCTTTTAATTCGCTTCAGTATTGGGAAATAAACAAATGCTTTAAGAAGCAATCTTTTTTATTATGATGTTTTTTTTTTTATTATGATATTTGTATATATTTTATTTTTTTATTATGATTATGAACGGTTTGATTGACATTAGTGATTCTTGAGGCAAAGTTGTTCAAGATGAGGAGATGAAGATATTTTCACAATATCACATCCTAAAAACATTGAAAACATATTTGTCTTTGTGTGTGTGTGTGTGGATGTGTTTGTGTTTGTGTGTGTGTCTGTGTGTGTAAGCATGCTTAATGGAAAGAACATGGAGAAACTGCTTTGTTTTACTGGTGGATAAAAAAAGTCTTTCAAATGAAAGTGAGTCAATTAGTGGTCTTCTACTGCCCTCTGCAGGACATTCTACTTAATAAAATATTTTCATCTGTGCTTTTGCATTAGTTTTTGGACTATATAAAATTACTTGCATGAAAATCACCTATTATAACACAGTCATGTTTTGTCAAAGTTTATCACTTCATTTTTACTGAGCTCTCAGTTTGAACAATTCTGCCTCTCAGTGATTAATTTGAAATCTGAAAATGGTGTTATACAGAGGAGATTTGCAATTATCATTTTGTTACCTATCTTTTATTTTAAATATCTACATCTACAACAAAATGTGTGTGCATGTGTGTGTTCAAGCATGGTTAGTGTATTAAGTATTATTGTTTAAGTATTATTGTTTTCATTTACATTTTAACCACCAGAAGAAGAACACTCATTGGTTCATTCTGCTCACTAAAATATTATTTTTCATTTTTTTTCCATTTGAAATATTGTTTAAACTTAATAAAATCATTAAAATAACATTTCAAATCATATTTTGTCTGTTTATAAATCCCACAGACTCACATTGGCTGCAATACTAATGTTTTTGTAAAACACAGACCTGATAGTCTAATCTGTGTGTATTGTGCATATATTATTGATATTATTACTATTGCAAATCATGTTATTGTAACTCATATCTTAATAGAATATTATTTGTAATTTTAATTCTTTATTTCTTAATTGTTTTTTTATGATTACTACAGATATTATCACCAAAGATATCAACTACACCTTCACTTTTAGTATTGACACGCTGCACACACAGCACAATCACACACTCACTAATGCATTCAAATAAATGTAATCTTACTGTGCTACTTTATTTGTACATGATTAGAATGAACAGAAATCTAAGAATATTTTTCTTCTTTTGTTAAAGCCATTTCAGACTCCAAGTAAGCGTTATATTACTAATCATCTATTTTAAAGGTGCCATACAATTGAAAACTGTATTTATATTGGCATAGTTGAATGATAAGAGTTCTGGACATGGAACTGACATACCGTGAGCCTCAAACACCATTGTTTCCTCCTTCATGTGTAAATCTCCTGTTTGCAAAAGACCGCTGAAAAATGAGTGAATCCCACCATAACACCGACTGTGACGTTGGAGTCAGGATCATTAATATTTAGACCCCCCAAATTTGCATTTTCCAGTCCATGTTCTAGGCCAGGCAGTGTTAATGTGGACCTGCACAGCCGAATCATCAGAAGATCTGCAGGTATTGTGAAGAAGCAAGCAAGGACAATAGTGAAAATGGCAGATCATGGATATAAATGTTATGTCTGAGGCTGTGCTGCGGATTTGAGAACTTTTCATTCCCTTCCCACAAAAGAGAACTGTCAACAGGCATGGTTGATGTTTACAACAGGATACCTCACCATTTTAATTCAAAGCTGTTAGTTTGCTCTTAACGGAGGCCGATCAGAACGAAACTCGGTGGGCATGTTCGACTCGTGGCCCTAGAGGTCTGTAAGAATTTTGAAAAATCAGCCACTAGTTGACGCTAACAGGTTTTACGGCTATGTAATCACGTGATGCATATCATTTGATAGATCTCCTCATACTGAACAACTTTGCCTCAAGAACTACTGCTGTCAATCAATTTGTTCATTAAATACTTGCGATTATGTTAAAAACCTACTTTTGCGAACTAGTCCTAGGTTTTTCGCCCGATCGGAAATATACCAGTGCAGTACAATTCTCTGGAAGCTCTAGATTATTAATTATATAAAAAACTTTAACTTTACCCATTGGGTAGCCATAACAGGATCATTTAGAAAATGGGTATGGCAAAAAACACTCAAAAGCCTGTAAATCCTAAACAAAAACTCAGACTACTCACTAAACTGCCTTATGTGCTTAAAGACCCTAAATGCGTGAACCCCGCTAAATGCTGCTTGCAGCTTTAATTATTAGGGGTTCAAGCACGAAGTGCTGAAACCCTATTGTAATTGTACTGATTTTTATTATTATTATTATTAGGGGTTCAAGCACGAAGTGCTGAAACCCTATTGTAATTGTACTGATTTTTATTATTATTATTATTATTATTATTATTATTATTATTATTATTTTTCTTCTGCCGTAAAACTCATCGTGCAGCCCAAACCGTAAGAGCTGGAGCTTTGAAACTTTGCCAGATGGTAGTACAAAAATCGAGGAGAGGTTCAGAGAATATGAGCCCAATTGGCCCATAGGTGGCGCTATAGCAACCAAAAGCGCGAAACTGCTCATAACTCCTAGACCGTATGACGTAGACTCAAGTGTCTTATATCACTGGAACGATGGACACCTGAAGGTCAAAACGTATATCTCCGATTTCATTTCCTGTATGCAAATTGTCCGCCATTTTGAAATTAGTTAAAAACCTACTTTTGCAAACTAGTCCTAGGTTTTTTGTCCAATTGGATCCAAAACAGTGCAGAAATGTTCTCTGGAGTCTGAATATCAATAATTATCGAAAAAAAGTCGAAATTTCGATTCCTGATCGCCAGGGGGTGATAAATTAATGTTGTAGGAGGAGCCTATTTTACTAAAATGGCTATAACTCAAGAATGAAATTAGATATCTTCACCAAACTTGGTGCACATGTGTATGAGTTCAATCTGGGGTCACAGTAAAAAAATCGCGACGATTGATCACTAGGTGGCGCTATAACATGAAAAAAACATGAAAACGGCTATGACCATGTGACCGTTAGTCCGATTGACTTGAAAATTGGTATGCAGTGTCTTGGTCCAAGGTGCCATGTATGTCTATGAGGACATTGGCGTATCTCGAAAAACATGGCCGCCATCGACCAATGAAATTTGAGCACCTATTAGACAAGGTTAACGGAGGCCGATCGGAACGAAACTCGATGGGCATGTTCGACTCATGGCCCTAGAGGTCTGTAAGAGTTTTGAAAGAAATCGGCCACTAGTTGGCGCTAACGAGTTTTATGGCTCTGTAATCACGTGGTGTTACACTTATCGTCACAAAATGCATATCAACTGGTAGATCTGCTCATGGTGAACAACTTTGCCTCAAGAACTAATGCTGTCAATTAAACCGTTTATTAAATATTCGTAATTATGTTAAAAACCTACTTTTGCAAACTTGTCCTAGGTTTTTCGCCCGATCGAAACCAGACCAGTCTAGGACAATTCTCTGGACACTCTAGATCAATAATTATCAAAAAAAAGTTGAACTTTTGCATGTAGATGGCTGTAATAGGGTCATTTAGAAAAGGGGCGTGGCAAAAAAACACTAAAAAGCCTATAAATCCTAAATGAAAACTCAGAACTTCACAAAAATTGGTGAGCATATGTGACATAACATCATTAACAAGCATGCCAATTTTTATGGAGATCGGACCATAGGTGGTGCTATAACTGCTAAAAAGCTTTAAAACCATATATTTCCTATGGTATTTCCTGTAAATGGTCTTTTCCATCTATTATGTCAGTAGTTACATGCTTGCTAAATAAAACTTAATCACTTTTGATGCTTTTGTGCTTAAAGGCCTTAACTGCTTGAACCCCGATAAATGCTGCTTGCAGCTTTAATTATTAGGGGTTCAAGCACGAAGTGCTGAAACCCTATTGTAATTGTACTGATTTTTATTATTATTTTTCTTCTCCGCTAAAACGCATCGTGCAGCCCAAACCGTAAGAGCTGGAACCTTGAAACTTTGCCAGATGGTAGTACAAAAATCGAGGAGAGGTTCAGAGAGTATGACCCCGATTGGCCCATAGGTGGCGCTATAGCAACCAAAAGCGCGAAACTGCTCAGAACTCCTAGACCGTATGTCGTAGACTCAAATGTATCATATCATTGGAAAGCTGGATACCTGAAGAACAAAATGTATATCTCCGATTTCATTTCCGGTATGCAAATTTTTCCGCCATTTTGAATTTTGTTAAAAACCTACTTTTGCGAACTAGTCCTAGGTTTTTTGCCCGATCGGAACCAAACCAGTGCAGAAATGTTCTCTGGAGACTGAAGATCAATAATTATCGAAAAAAAGTTGAAATTTCGAATCACGGTCGCTAAGGGGCGCCAAAATGTATGTTGTGGGAGGAGCCTATTTTACTAAAATGGCTATAACTCCAGAACTAAATGAGGTATAATCACCAAACTCGGTACACATGTGTAAGAGGTCACTCTGGGGTCACAGTAAAAAAATCGCGGCGATTGGCCACATGGTGGCGCTATAACATGAATAAAACATAAAACAGGCTATAACCACCTGACCATTAGTCCGATTGACTTGAAAATTGGTATGCAGTGTCTTGGCCCAAGGTGCCATATATGTCTATGAGGACATTGGCGTATCTCAAAAAACATGGCCGCCATCGGCCAATGAAGTTTGAGCACCTATTAGACAAGGTTAACGGAGGCCGATCGGAACGAAACTCGATGGGCATGTTCGAGTCATGGCCGTAGAGGTCTGTAAGAATTTTGAAAGAAATCGGCCACTAGTTGGCGCTAACGAGTTTTATGGCTCTGTAATCACGTGGTGTTACACTTATCGTCACAAAATGCATATCATTTGATAGATCTGCACATGATGAACAATTTTGCCTCAAGAACTATTGCTGTCAATCAAACCGTTCATTAATTATTTGCGAATATGTTAAAAACCTACTTTTGCGAACTAGTCCTAGGTTTTTCGCCCGATCGGAACCAGACCAGTCTAGGATAATTCTATGGACTCTCTAGATCAATAATTATCAAAAAAAAGTTGAACTTTTGCATTTTGCGCATGGCTATAATAGGGTCATAAAGAAAATGGGTGTGGCAAAATGCACTAAAAAGCCTATAAATCATAAATGAAAACTCAGAACTTCACAAAAATTGGTGGGAATATGTGACATAACATCATTAACAAGCATGCAAAATTTTATGGAGATCGGACCATAGGTGGCGCTATAACTGTTAAAAAGCTTTAAAACCATATATTTCCTATGGTAAATGGTCTTTTTCATCTATTATGTCAGTAGTTACATGCTTGCTAAATAAATCTTAATAACTTTTGATGCTTTTATGCTTAAAGGCCTTAAAGGCCTTAATTGCTTGAACCCCGATAAATGCTGCTTGCAGCTTTAATTATTATTATTTTTCTTCTGCCGTAAAACTCATCGTGCAGCCCAAACCGTAAGAGCTGGAGCTTTGAAACTTTGCCAGATGGTAGTACAAAAATCGAGGAGAGGTTCAGAGAATATGACCCCAATTGGCCCATAGGTGGCGCTATAGCAACCAAAAGCGCGAAACTGCTCATAACTCCTAGACCGTATGACGTAGACTCAAGTGTCTTATATCACTGGAAAGCTGGAAACCTGAAGGTCAAAACGTATATCTCCGATTTCATTTCCTGTATGCAAATTGTCCGCCATTTTGAATTTAGTTAAAAACCTACTTTTGCGAACTAGTCCTAGGTTTTTTGTCCAATTGGATCCAAAACAGTGCAGAAATGTTCTCTGGAGTCTGAATATCAATAATTATCGAAAAAAAGTTGAAATTTCGATTCCTGATCGCCAGGGGGTGATAAATTAATGTTGTGGGAGGAGCCTATTTTACTAAAATGGCTATAACTCGAGAATGAAATTAGAAATCTTCACCAAACTTGGTGCACATGTGTATGAGTTCAATCTGGGGTCACAGTAAAAAAATCGCGACGATTGATCACTAGGTGGCGCTATAACATGAAAAAAACATGAAAACGGCTATGACCACGTGACCGTTAGTCCGATTGACTTGAAAATTGGTATGCAGTGTCTTGGTCCAAGGTGCCATGTATGTCTATGAGGACATTGGCGTATCTCAAAAAACATGGCCGCCATCAACCAATGAAATTTGAGCACCTATTAGACAAGGTTAACGGAGGCCGATCGGAACGAAACTCGATGGGCATGTTCGACTCATGGCCCTAGAGGTCTGTAAGAGTTTTGAAAGAAATCGGCCACTAGTTGGCGCTAACGAGTTTTATGGCTCTGTAATCACGTGGTGTTACACTTATCGTCACAAAATGCATATCATCTGATAGATCTGCTCATGCTGAACAACTTTGCCTCAAGAACTAATGCTGTCAATTAAACCGTTTATTAAATATTCGTAATTATGTTAAAAACCTACTTTTGCAAACTAGTCCTAGGTTTTTTGCCCGATCGAAACCAGACCAGTCTAGGACAATTCTCTGGACACTCTAGATCAATAATTATCAAAAAAAAGTTGAACTTTTGCATGTAGATGGCTGTAATAGGGTCATTTAGAAAAGGGGCGTGGCAAAAAAACACTAAAAAGCCTATAAATCCTAAATGAAAACTCAGAACTTCACAAAAATTGGTGAGCATATGTGACATAACATCATTAACAAGCATGCCAATTTTTATGGAGATCGGACCATAGGTGGCGCTATAACGGCTAAAAAGCTTTAAAACCATATATTTCCTATGGTATTTCCTGTAAATGGTCTTTTCCATCTATTATGTCAGTAGTTACATGCTTGCTAAATAAAACTTAATCACTTTTGATGCTTTTGTGCTTAAAGACCTTAACTGCTTGAACCCCGATAAATGCTGCTTGCAGCTTTAATTAGGGGTTCAAGCACGAAGTGCTGAAACCCTATTGTTATTGTTAATTTTCCCATGATGCAACATTCAGACATAAAACTGATCGGGCAGACCAAACCGTAAGTCGTAGAGACTTGAAACTTTGGGGGCTGATAGTACTCACACCGCCTACAGCGTCACCAAGGCCCGCCCCGATCGGCCTGACGGGGGCGCTACAGCGGTCAAAAGTACGAAACGGCTCATAACTCATCAACCGTGAGGCGTAGGCTCAAGTGTCTTATATCGTTGGATTCCTTGGCTCGAGGCGGACCAGGTGCATGCCTCGGATTTGCTCGTCACCCTGGGGAAATTTTCGGGTATTTGGGGTTTTTCACAAAACCTACTTTCGCGAACTAGTCCTAGGTTTTTGGCCCGACCGGAACCAAACCAGTGCAGCAAGATTCTCTGGAGTCCGAATGTCAATAATTATCAAAAAAAAAGTGAAAATTTGGGCTCACGGTCCCTAAGGGCCGCCAAAACGTTTGAAGTGGGAGGAGCCCATTTTGCTTAATTGGCTATAACTCGTGAACGGAACGAGATTTTTGCACCAAACTCAGCACGCGTATGTACGAGCTCATTCTGTGGTCGCGTGAAAAAGGACGTGGCGACTGGCCACTTGGTGGCGCTATAACTGTTAAAAGGGTGTCAAAATGATGCATTTCTATGGCAAATCCCATGAAATGGCTGAAAGCGGCCATCTTGCTGTCTGATTTGCATACAACCTCACAAAATCGGGCATGCGCATGCGTCACGTGATCCTAAAGAAGCTTGGAAACTTTCACGGACGTCGGGCCATTGGTGGGGCGCTTTAACTGTCATAAAGGTGAGAAGGCCTCTGTATTATCCTATGCAAAATGACATTTAAATGACTGAAAAATGGGGGAAAAAAGAGCAGCACTTCACCAAATTAGCTGAGCACATGCGCCATATTATTCTAAAGAAGCGTGCAAACTTTTATGGAGATCGGGCCATCAGTGGAGGTGTCACAGTTTAAAAGGTAAAAAAAAAATTCACCACATTTCCATGATAAATGAGCTAAAAGGGCAAAAAACATACTTTTTCCTCTCCGAGGCACACGTTAAAAGGCTTGATAAAGTTTTTGGAACGCAGCAGCGCAAGCGGCAAGTGCCTAGACCCTATAGTTTTTTTTTTAGAGGCCTTTTTGTGGCCCTTTTTTAGCCACTTATTAGGGGTTCAAGCACGAAGTGCTGAAACCCTATTGTTATTGTTAATTTTCCCATGATGCAACATTCAGACATAAAACTGATCGGGCAGACCAAACCGTAAGTCGTAGAGACTTGAAACTTTGGGGGCTGATAGTACTCACACCGCCTACAGCGTCACCAAGGCCCGCCCCGATCGGCCTGACGGGGGCGCTACAGCGGTCAAAAGTACGAAACGGCTCATAACTCATCAACCGTGAGGCGTAGGCTCAAGTGTCTTATATCGTTGGATTCCTTGGCTCGAGGCGGACCAGGTGCATGCCTCGGATTTGCTCGTCACCCTGGGGAAATTTTCGGGTATTTGGGGTTTTTCACAAAACCTACTTTCGCGAACTAGTCCTAGGTTTTTGGCCCGACCGGAACCAAACCAGTGCAGCAAGATTCTCTGGAGTCCGAATGTCAATAATTATCAAAAAAAAAGTGAAAATTTGGGCTCACGGTCCCTAAGGGCCGCCAAAACGTTTGAAGTGGGAGGAGCCCATTTTGCTTAATTGGCTATAACTCGTGAACGGAACGAGATTTTTGCACCAAACTCAGCACGCGTATGTACGAGCTCATTCTGTGGTCGCGTGAAAAAGGACGTGGCGACTGGCCACTTGGTGGCGCTATAACTGTTAAAAGGGTGTCAAAATGATGCATTTCTATGGCAAATCCCATGAAATGGCTGAAAGCGGCCATCTTGCTGTCTGATTTGCATACAACCTCACAAAATCGGGCATGCGCATGCGTCACGTGATCCTAAAGAAGCTTGGAAACTTTCACGGACGTCGGGCCATTGGTGGGGCGCTTTAACTGTCATAAAGGTGAGAAGGCCTCTGTATTATCCTATGCAAAATGACATTTAAATGACTGAAAAATGGGGGAAAAAAGAGCAGCACTTCACCAAATTAGCTGAGCACATGCGCCATATTATTCTAAAGAAGCGTGCAAACTTTTATGGAGATCGGGCCATCAGTGGAGGTGTCACAGTTTAAAAGGTAAAAAAAAAATTCACCACATTTCCATGATAAATGAGCTAAAAGGGCAAAAAACATACTTTTTCCTCTCCGAGGCACACGTTAAAAGGCTTGATAAAGTTTTTGGAACGCAGCAGCGCAAGCGGCAAGTGCCTAGACCCTATAGTTTTTTTTTTAGAGGCCTTTTTGTGGCCCTTTTTTAGCCACTTATTAGGGGTTCAAGCACGAAGTGCTGAAACCCTATTGTTATTGTTAATTTTCCCATGATGCAACATTCAGACATAAAACTGATCGGGCAGACCAAACCGTAAGTCGTAGAGACTTGAAACTTTGG
The DNA here is from genome assembly GCF_951802725.1 of Rutilus rutilus. NCBI lineage: Eukaryota > Metazoa > Chordata > Actinopteri > Cypriniformes > Leuciscidae > Rutilus > Rutilus rutilus. The sequence continues at coordinate 152,336 of NW_028175486.1, read as the reverse complement.
GGGCTGATAGTACTCACACCGCCTACAGCGTCACCAAGGCCCGCCCCGATCGGCCTGACGGGGGCGCTACAGCGGTCAAAAGTACGAAACGGCTCATAACTCATCAACCGTGAGGCGTAGGCTCAAGTGTCTTATATCGTTGGATTCCTTGGCTCGAGGCGGACCAGGTGCATGCCTCGGATTTGCTCGTCACCCTGGGGAAATTTTCGGGTATTTGGGGTTTTTCACAAAACCTACTTTCGCGAACTAGTCCTAGGTTTTTGGCCCGACCGGAACCAAACCAGTGCAGCAAGATTCTCTGGAGTCCGAATGTCAATAATTATCAAAAAAAAAGTGAAAATTTGGGCTCACGGTCCCTAAGGGCCGCCAAAACGTTTGAAGTGGGAGGAGCCCATTTTGCTTAATTGGCTATAACTCGTGAACGGAACGAGATTTTTGCACCAAACTCAGCACGCGTATGTACGAGCTCATTCTGTGGTCGCGTGAAAAAGGACGTGGCGACTGGCCACTTGGTGGCGCTATAACTGTTAAAAGGGTGTCAAAATGATGCATTTCTATGGCAAATCCCATGAAATGGCTGAAAGCGGCCATCTTGCTGTCTGATTTGCATACAACCTCACAAAATCGGGCATGCGCATGCGTCACGTGATCCTAAAGAAGCTTGGAAACTTTCACGGACGTCGGGCCATTGGTGGGGCGCTTTAACTGTCATAAAGGTGAGAAGGCCTCTGTATTATCCTATGCAAAATGACATTTAAATGACTGAAAAATGGGGGAAAAAAGAGCAGCACTTCACCAAATTAGCTGAGCACATGCGCCATATTATTCTAAAGAAGCGTGCAAACTTTTATGGAGATCGGGCCATCAGTGGAGGTGTCACAGTTTAAAAGGTAAAAAAAAAATTCACCACATTTCCATGATAAATGAGCTAAAAGGGCAAAAAACATACTTTTTCCTCTCCGAGGCACACGTTAAAAGGCTTGATAAAGTTTTTGGAACGCAGCAGCGCAAGCGGCAAGTGCCTAGACCCTATAGTTTTTTTTTTAGAGGCCTTTTTGTGGCCCTTTTTTAGCCACTTATTAGGGGTTCAAGCACGAAGTGCTGAAACCCTATTGTTATTGTTAATTTTCCCATGATGCAACATTCAGACATAAAACTGATCGGGCAGACCAAACCGTAAGTCGTAGAGACTTGAAACTTTGGGGGCTGATAGTACTCACACCGCCTACAGCGTCACCAAGGCCCGCCCCGATCGGCCTGACGGGGGCGCTACAGCGGTCAAAAGTACGAAACGGCTCATAACTCATCAACCGTGAGGCGTAGGCTCAAGTGTCTTATATCGTTGGATTCCTTGGCTCGAGGCGGACCAGGTGCATGCCTCGGATTTGCTCGTCACCCTGGGGAAATTTTCGGGTATTTGGGGTTTTTCACAAAACCTACTTTCGCGAACTAGTCCTAGGTTTTTGGCCCGACCGGAACCAAACCAGTGCAGCAAGATTCTCTGGAGTCCGAATGTCAATAATTATCAAAAAAAAAGTGAAAATTTGGGCTCACGGTCCCTAAGGGCCGCCAAAACGTTTGAAGTGGGAGGAGCCCATTTTGCTTAATTGGCTATAACTCGTGAACGGAACGAGATTTTTGCACCAAACTCAGCACGCGTATGTACGAGCTCATTCTGTGGTCGCGTGAAAAAGGACGTGGCGACTGGCCACTTGGTGGCGCTATAACTGTTAAAAGGGTGTCAAAATGATGCATTTCTATGGCAAATCCCATGAAATGGCTGAAAGCGGCCATCTTGCTGTCTGATTTGCATACAACCTCACAAAATCGGGCATGCGCATGCGTCACGTGATCCTAAAGAAGCTTGGAAACTTTCACGGACGTCGGGCCATTGGTGGGGCGCTTTAACTGTCATAAAGGTGAGAAGGCCTCTGTATTATCCTATGCAAAATGACATTTAAATGACTGAAAAATGGGGGAAAAAAGAGCAGCACTTCACCAAATTAGCTGAGCACATGCGCCATATTATTCTAAAGAAGCGTGCAAACTTTTATGGAGATCGGGCCATCAGTGGAGGTGTCACAGTTTAAAAGGTAAAAAAAAAATTCACCACATTTCCATGATAAATGAGCTAAAAGGGCAAAAAACATACTTTTTCCTCTCCGAGGCACACGTTAAAAGGCTTGATAAAGTTTTTGGAACGCAGCAGCGCAAGCGGCAAGTGCCTAGACCCTATAGTTTTTTTTTTAGAGGCCTTTTTGTGGCCCTTTTTTAGCCACTTATTAGGGGTTCAAGCACGAAGTGCTGAAACCCTATTGTTATTGTTAATTTTCCCATGATGCAACATTCAGACATAAAACTGATCGGGCAGACCAAACCGTAAGTCGTAGAGACTTGAAACTTTGGGGGCTGATAGTACTCACACCGCCTACAGCGTCACCAAGGCCCGCCCCGATCGGCCTGACGGGGGCGCTACAGCGGTCAAAAGTACGAAACGGCTCATAACTCATCAACCGTGAGGCGTAGGCTCAAGTGTCTTATATCGTTGGATTCCTTGGCTCGAGGCGGACCAGGTGCATGCCTCGGATTTGCTCGTCACCCTGGGAAAATTTTCGGGTATTTGGGGTTTTTCACAAAACCTACTTTCGCGAACTAGTCCTAGGTTTTTGGCCCGACCGGAACCAAACCAGTGCAGCAAGATTCTCTGGAGTCCGAATGTCAATAATTATCAAAAAAAAAGTGAAAATTTGGGCTCACGGTCCCTAAGGGCCGCCAAAACGTTTGAAGTGGGAGGAGCCCATTTTGCTTAATTGGCTATAACTCGTGAACGGAACGAGATTTTTGCACCAAACTCAGCACGCGTATGTACGAGCTCATTCTGTGGTCGCGTGAAAAAGGACGTGGCGACTGGCCACTTGGTGGCGCTATAACTGTTAAAAGGGTGTCAAAATGATGCATTTCTATGGCAAATCCCATGAAATGGCTGAAAGCGGCCATCTTGCTGTCTGATTTGCATACAACCTCACAAAATCGGGCATGCGCATGCGTCACGTGATCCTAAAGAAGCTTGGAAACTTTCACGGACGTCGGGCCATTGGTGGGGCGCTTTAACTGTCATAAAGGTGAGAAGGCCTCTGTATTATCCTATGCAAAATGACATTTAAATGACTGAAAAATGGGGGAAAAAAGAGCAGCACTTCACCAAATTAGCTGAGCACATGCGCCATATTATTCTAAAGAAGCGTGCAAACTTTTATGGAGATCGGGCCATCAGTGGAGGTGTCACAGTTTAAAAGGTAAAAAAAAAATTCACCACATTTCCATGATAAATGAGCTAAAAGGGCAAAAAACATACTTTTTCCTCTCCGAGGCACACGTTAAAAGGCTTGATAAAGTTTTTGGAACGCAGCAGCGCAAGCGGCAAGTGCCTAGACCCTATAGTTTTTTTTTTAGAGGCCTTTTTGTGGCCCTTTTTTAGCCACTTATTAGGGGTTCAAGCACGAAGTGCTGAAACCCTATTGTTATTGTTAATTTTCCCATGATGCAACATTCAGACATAAAACTGATCGGGCAGACCAAACCGTAAGTCGTAGAGACTTGAAACTTTGGGGGCTGATAGTACTCACACCGCCTACAGCGTCACCAAGGCCCGCCCCGATCGGCCTGACGGGGGCGCTACAGCGGTCAAAAGTACGAAACGGCTCATAACTCATCAACCGTGAGGCGTAGGCTCAAGTGTCTTATATCGTTGGATTCCTTGGCTCGAGGCGGACCAGGTGCATGCCTCGGATTTGCTCGTCACCCTGGGAAAATTTTCGGGTATTTGGGGTTTTTCACAAAACCTACTTTCGCGAACTAGTCCTAGGTTTTTGGCCCGACCGGAACCAAACCAGTGCAGCAAGATTCTCTGGAGTCCGAATGTCAATAATTATCAAAAAAAAAGTGAAAATTTGGGCTCACGGTCCCTAAGGGCCGCCAAAACGTTTGAAGTGGGAGGAGCCCATTTTGCTTAATTGGCTATAACTCGTGAACGGAACGAGATTTTTGCACCAAACTCAGCACGCGTATGTACGAGCTCATTCTGTGGTCGCGTGAAAAAGGACGTGGCGACTGGCCACTTGGTGGCGCTATAACTGTTAAAAGGGTGTCAAAATGATGCATTTCTATGGCAAATCCCATGAAATGGCTGAAAGCGGCCATCTTGCTGTCTGATTTGCATACAACCTCACAAAATCGGGCATGCGCATGCGTCACGTGATCCTAAAGAAGCTTGGAAACTTTCACGGACGTCGGGCCATTGGTGGGGCGCTTTAACTGTCATAAAGGTGAGAAGGCCTCTGTATTATCCTATGCAAAATGACATTTAAATGACTGAAAAATGGGGGAAAAAAGAGCAGCACTTCACCAAATTAGCTGAGCACATGCGCCATATTATTCTAAAGAAGCGTGCAAACTTTTATGGAGATCGGGCCATCAGTGGAGGTGTCACAGTTTAAAAGGTAAAAAAAAAATTCACCACATTTCCATGATAAATGAGCTAAAAGGGCAAAAAACATACTTTTTCCTCTCCGAGGCACACGTTAAAAGGCTTGATAAAGTTTTTGGAACGCAGCAGCGCAAGCGGCAAGTGCCTAGACCCTATAGTTTTTTTTTTAGAGGCCTTTTTGTGGCCCTTTTTTAGCCACTTATTAGGGGTTCAAGCACGAAGTGCTGAAACCCTATTGTTATTGTTAATTTTCCCATGATGCAACATTCAGACATAAAACTGATCGGGCAGACCAAACCGTAAGTCGTAGAGACTTGAAACTTTGGGGGCTGATAGTACTCACACCGCCTACAGCGTCACCAAGGCCCGCCCCGATCGGCCTGACGGGGGCGCTACAGCGGTCAAAAGTACGAAACGGCTCATAACTCATCAACCGTGAGGCGTAGGCTCAAGTGTCTTATATCGTTGGATTCCTTGGCTCGAGGCGGACCAGGTGCATGCCTCGGATTTGCTCGTCACCCTGGGAAAATTTTCGGGTATTTGGGGTTTTTCACAAAACCTACTTTCGCGAACTAGTCCTAGGTTTTTGGCCCGACCGGAACCAAACCAGTGCAGCAAGATTCTCTGGAGTCCGAATGTCAATAATTATCAAAAAAAAAGTGAAAATTTGGGCTCACGGTCCCTAAGGGCCGCCAAAACGTTTGAAGTGGGAGGAGCCCATTTTGCTTAATTGGCTATAACTCGTGAACGGAACGAGATTTTTGCACCAAACTCAGCACGCGTATGTACGAGCTCATTCTGTGGTCGCGTGAAAAAGGACGTGGCGACTGGCCACTTGGTGGCGCTATAACTGTTAAAAGGGTGTCAAAATGATGCATTTCTATGGCAAATCCCATGAAATGGCTGAAAGCGGCCATCTTGCTGTCTGATTTGCATACAACCTCACAAAATCGGGCATGCGCATGCGTCACGTGATCCTAAAGAAGCTTGGAAACTTTCACGGACGTCGGGCCATTGGTGGGGCGCTTTAACTGTCATAAAGGTGAGAAGGCCTCTGTATTATCCTATGCAAAATGACATTTAAATGACTGAAAAATGGGGGAAAAAAGAGCAGCACTTCACCAAATTAGCTGAGCACATGCGCCATATTATTCTAAAGAAGCGTGCAAACTTTTATGGAGATCGGGCCATCAGTGGAGGTGTCACAGTTTAAAAGGTAAAAAAAAAATTCACCACATTTCCATGATAAATGAGCTAAAAGGGCAAAAAACATACTTTTTCCTCTCCGAGGCACACGTTAAAAGGCTTGATAAAGTTTTTGGAACGCAGCAGCGCAAGCGGCAAGTGCCTAGACCCTATAGTTTTTTTTTTAGAGGCCTTTTTGTGGCCCTTTTTTAGCCACTTATTAGGGGTTCAAGCACGAAGTGCTGAAACCCTATTGTTATTGTTAATTTTCCCATGATGCAACATTCAGACATAAAACTGATCGGGCAGACCAAACCGTAAGTCGTAGAGACTTGAAACTTTGGGGGCTGATAGTACTCACACCGCCTACAGCGTCACCAAGGCCCGCCCCGATCGGCCTGACGGGGGCGCTACAGCGGTCAAAAGTACGAAACGGCTCATAACTCATCAACCGTGAGGCGTAGGCTCAAGTGTCTTATATCGTTGGATTCCTTGGCTCGAGGCGGACCAGGTGCATGCCTCGGATTTGCTCGTCACCCTGGGGAAATTTTCGGGTATTTGGGGTTTTTCACAAAACCTACTTTCGCGAACTAGTCCTAGGTTTTTGGCCCGACCGGAACCAAACCAGTGCAGCAAGATTCTCTGGAGTCCGAATGTCAATAATTATCAAAAAAAAAGTGAAAATTTGGGCTCACGGTCCCTAAGGGCCGCCAAAACGTTTGAAGTGGGAGGAGCCCATTTTGCTTAATTGGCTATAACTCGTGAACGGAACGAGATTTTTGCACCAAACTCAGCACGCGTATGTACGAGCTCATTCTGTGGTCGCGTGAAAAAGGACGTGGCGACTGGCCACTTGGTGGCGCTATAACTGTTAAAAGGGTGTCAAAATGATGCATTTCTATGGCAAATCCCATGAAATGGCTGAAAGCGGCCATCTTGCTGTCTGATTTGCATACAACCTCACAAAATCGGGCATGCGCATGCGTCACGTGATCCTAAAGAAGCTTGGAAACTTTCACGGACGTCGGGCCATTGGTGGGGCGCTTTAACTGTCATAAAGGTGAGAAGGCCTCTGTATTATCCTATGCAAAATGACATTTAAATGACTGAAAAATGGGGGAAAAAAGAGCAGCACTTCACCAAATTAGCTGAGCACATGCGCCATATTATTCTAAAGAAGCGTGCAAACTTTTATGGAGATCGGGCCATCAGTGGAGGTGTCACAGTTTAAAAGGTAAAAAAAAAATTCACCACATTTCCATGATAAATGAGCTAAAAGGGCAAAAAACATACTTTTTCCTCTCCGAGGCACACGTTAAAAGGCTTGATAAAGTTTTTGGAACGCAGCAGCGCAAGCGGCAAGTGCCTAGACCCTATAGTTTTTTTTTTAGAGGCCTTTTTGTGGCCCTTTTTTAGCCACTTATTAGGGGTTCAAGCACGAAGTGCTGAAACCCTATTGTTATTGTTAATTTTCCCATGATGCAACATTCAGACATAAAACTGATCGGGCAGACCAAACCGTAAGTCGTAGAGACTTGAAACTTTGGGGGCTGATAGTACTCACACCGCCTACAGCGTCACCAAGGCCCGCCCCGATCGGCCTGACGGGGGCGCTACAGCGGTCAAAAGTACGAAACGGCTCATAACTCATCAACCGTGAGGCGTAGGCTCAAGTGTCTTATATCGTTGGATTCCTTGGCTCGAGGCGGACCAGGTGCATGCCTCGGATTTGCTCGTCACCCTGGGAAAATTTTCGGGTATTTGGGGTTTTTCACAAAACCTACTTTCGCGAACTAGTCCTAGGTTTTTGGCCCGACCGGAACCAAACCAGTGCAGCAAGATTCTCTGGAGTCCGAATGTCAATAATTATCAAAAAAAAAGTGAAAATTTGGGCTCACGGTCCCTAAGGGCCGCCAAAACGTTTGAAGTGGGAGGAGCCCATTTTGCTTAATTGGCTATAACTCGTGAACGGAACGAGATTTTTGCACCAAACTCAGCACGCGTATGTACGAGCTCATTCTGTGGTCGCGTGAAAAAGGACGTGGCGACTGGCCACTTGGTGGCGCTATAACTGTTAAAAGGGTGTCAAAATGATGCATTTCTATGGCAAATCCCATGAAATGGCTGAAAGCGGCCATCTTGCTGTCTGATTTGCATACAACCTCACAAAATCGGGCATGCGCATGCGTCACGTGATCCTAAAGAAGCTTGGAAACTTTCACGGACGTCGGGCCATTGGTGGGGCGCTTTAACTGTCATAAAGGTGAGAAGGCCTCTGTATTATCCTATGCAAAATGACATTTAAATGACTGAAAAATGGGGGAAAAAAGAGCAGCACTTCACCAAATTAGCTGAGCACATGCGCCATATTATTCTAAAGAAGCGTGCAAACTTTTATGGAGATCGGGCCATCAGTGGAGGTGTCACAGTTTAAAAGGTAAAAAAATAATTCACCACATTTCCATGATAAATGAGCTAAAAGGGCAAAAAACATACTTTTTCCTCTCCGAGGCACACGTTAAAAGGCTTGATAAAGTTTTTGGAACGCAGCAGCGCAAGCGGCAAGTGCCTAGACCCTATAGTTTTTTTTTTAGAGGCCTTTTTGTGGCCCTTTTTTAGCCACTTATTAGGGGTTCAAGCACGAAGTGCTGAAACCCTATTGTTATTGTTAATTTTCCCATGATGCAACATTCAGACATAAAACTGATCGGGCAGACCAAACCGTAAGTCGTAGAGACTTGAAACTTTGGGGGCTGATAGTACTCACACCGCCTACAGCGTCACCAAGGCCCGCCCCGATCGGCCTGACGGGGGCGCTACAGCGGTCAAAAGTACGAAACGGCTCATAACTCATCAACCGTGAGGCGTAGGCTCAAGTGTCTTATATCGTTGGATTCCTTGGCTCGAGGCGGACCAGGTGCATGCCTCGGATTTGCTCGTCACCCTGGGAAAATTTTCGGGTATTTGGGGTTTTTCACAAAACCTACTTTCGCGAACTAGTCCTAGGTTTTTGGCCCGACCGGAACCAAACCAGTGCAGCAAGATTCTCTGGAGTCCGAATGTCAATAATTATCAAAAAAAAAGTGAAAATTTGGGCTCACGGTCCCTAAGGGCCGCCAAAACGTTTGAAGTGGGAGGAGCCCATTTTGCTTAATTGGCTATAACTCGTGAACGGAACGAGATTTTTGCACCAAACTCAGCACGCGTATGTACGAGCTCATTCTGTGGTCGCGTGAAAAAGGACGTGGCGACTGGCCACTTGGTGGCGCTATAACTGTTAAAAGGGTGTCAAAATGATGCATTTCTATGGCAAATCCCATGAAATGGCTGAAAGCGGCCATCTTGCTGTCTGATTTGCATACAACCTCACAAAATCGGGCATGCGCATGCGTCACGTGATCCTAAAGAAGCTTGGAAACTTTCACGGACGTCGGGCCATTGGTGGGGCGCTTTAACTGTCATAAAGGTGAGAAGGCCTCTGTATTATCCTATGCAAAATGACATTTAAATGACTGAAAAATGGGGGAAAAAAGAGCAGCACTTCACCAAATTAGCTGAGCACATGCGCCATATTATTCTAAAGAAGCGTGCAAACTTTTATGGAGATCGGGCCATCAGTGGAGGTGTCACAGTTTAAAAGGTAAAAAAAAAATTCACCACATTTCCATGATAAATGAGCTAAAAGGGCAAAAAACATACTTTTTCCTCTCCGAGGCACACGTTAAAAGGCTTGATAAAGTTTTTGGAACGCAGCAGCGCAAGCGGCAAGTGCCTAGACCCTATAGTTTTTTTTTTAGAGGCCTTTTTGTGGCCCTTTTTTAGCCACTTATTAGGGGTTCAAGCACGAAGTGCTGAAACCCTATTGTTATTGTTAATTTTCCCATGATGCAACATTCAGACATAAAACTGATCGGGCAGACCAAACCGTAAGTCGTAGAGACTTGAAACTTTGGGGGCTGATAGTACTCACACCGCCTACAGCGTCACCAAGGCCCGCCCCGATCGGCCTGACGGGGGCGCTACAGCGGTCAAAAGTACGAAACGGCTCATAACTCATCAACCGTGAGGCGTAGGCTCAAGTGTCTTATATCGTTGGATTCCTTGGCTCGAGGCGGACCAGGTGCATGCCTCGGATTTGCTCGTCACCCTGGGAAAATTTTCGGGTATTTGGGGTTTTTCACAAAACCTACTTTCGCGAACTAGTCCTAGGTTTTTGGCCCGACCGGAACCAAACCAGTGCAGCAAGATTCTCTGGAGTCCGAATGTCAATAATTATCAAAAAAAAAGTGAAAATTTGGGCTCACGGTCCCTAAGGGCCGCCAAAACGTTTGAAGTGGGAGGAGCCCATTTTGCTTAATTGGCTATAACTCGTGAACGGAACGAGATTTTTGCACCAAACTCAGCACGCGTATGTACGAGCTCATTCTGTGGTCGCGTGAAAAAGGACGTGGCGACTGGCCACTTGGTGGCGCTATAACTGTTAAAAGGGTGTCAAAATGATGCATTTCTATGGCAAATCCCATGAAATGGCTGAAAGCGGCCATCTTGCTGTCTGATTTGCATACAACCTCACAAAATCGGGCATGCGCATGCGTCACGTGATCCTAAAGAAGCTTGGAAACTTTCACGGACGTCGGGCCATTGGTGGGGCGCTTTAACTGTCATAAAGGTGAGAAGGCCTCTGTATTATCCTATGCAAAATGACATTTAAATGACTGAAAAATGGGGGAAAAAAGAGCAGCACTTCACCAAATTAGCTGAGCACATGCGCCATATTATTCTAAAGAAGCGTGCAAACTTTTATGGAGATCGGGCCATCAGTGGAGGTGTCACAGTTTAAAAGGTAAAAAAAAAATTCACCACATTTCCATGATAAATGAGCTAAAAGGGCAAAAAACATACTTTTTCCTCTCCGAGGCACACGTTAAAAGGCTTGATAAAGTTTTTGGAACGCAGCAGCGCAAGCGGCAAGTGCCTAGACCCTATAGTTTTTTTTTTAGAGGCCTTTTTGTGGCCCTTTTTTAGCCACTTATTAGGGGTTCAAGCACGAAGTGCTGAAACCCTATTGTTATTGTTAATTTTCCCATGATGCAACATTCAGACATAAAACTGATCGGGCAGACCAAACCGTAAGTCGTAGAGACTTGAAACTTTGGGGGCTGATAGTACTCACACCGCCTACAGCGTCACCAAGGCCCGCCCCGATCGGCCTGACGGGGGCGCTACAGCGGTCAAAAGTACGAAACGGCTCATAACTCATCAACCGTGAGGCGTAGGCTCAAGTGTCTTATATCGTTGGATTCCTTGGCTCGAGGCGGACCAGGTGCATGCCTCGGATTTGCTCGTCACCCTGGGGAAATTTTCGGGTATTTGGGGTTTTTCACAAAACCTACTTTCGCGAACTAGTCCTAGGTTTTTGGCCCGACCGGAACCAAACCAGTGCAGCAAGATTCTCTGGAGTCCGAATGTCAATAATTATCAAAAAAAAAGTGAAAATTTGGGCTCACGGTCCCTAAGGGCCGCCAAAACGTTTGAAGTGGGAGGAGCCCATTTTGCTTAATTGGCTATAACTCGTGAACGGAACGAGATTTTTGCACCAAACTCAGCACGCGTATGTACGAGCTCATTCTGTGGTCGCGTGAAAAAGGACGTGGCGACTGGCCACTTGGTGGCGCTATAACTGTTAAAAGGGTGTCAAAATGATGCATTTCTATGGCAAATCCCATGAAATGGCTGAAAGCGGCCATCTTGCTGTCTGATTTGCATACAACCTCACAAAATCGGGCATGCGCATGCGTCACGTGATCCTAAAGAAGCTTGGAAACTTTCACGGACGTCGGGCCATTGGTGGGGCGCTTTAACTGTCATAAAGGTGAGAAGGCCTCTGTATTATCCTATGCAAAATGACATTTAAATGACTGAAAAATGGGGGAAAAAAGAGCAGCACTTCACCAAATTAGCTGAGCACATGCGCCATATTATTCTAAAGAAGCGTGCAAACTTTTATGGAGATCGGGCCATCAGTGGAGGTGTCACAGTTTAAAAGGTAAAAAAAAAATTCACCACATTTCCATGATAAATGAGCTAAAAGGGCAAAAAACATACTTTTTCCTCTCCGAGGCACACGTTAAAAGGCTTGATAAAGTTTTTGGAACGCAGCAGCGCAAGCGGCAAGTGCCTAGACCCTATAGTTTTTTTTTTAGAGGCCTTTTTGTGGCCCTTTTTTAGCCACTTATTAGGGGTTCAAGCACGAAGTGCTGAAACCCTATTGTTATTGTTAATTTTCCCATGATGCAACATTCAGACATAAAACTGATCGGGCAGACCAAACCGTAAGTCGTAGAGACTTGAAACTTTGGGGGCTGATAGTACTCACACCGCCTACAGCGTCACCAAGGCCCGCCCCGATCGGCCTGACGGGGGCGCTACAGCGGTCAAAAGTACGAAACGGCTCATAACTCATCAACCGTGAGGCGTAGGCTCAAGTGTCTTATATCGTTGGATTCCTTGGCTCGAGGCGGACCAGGTGCATGCCTCGGATTTGCTCGTCACCCTGGGAAAATTTTCGGGTATTTGGGGTTTTTCACAAAACCTACTTTCGCGAACTAGTCCTAGGTTTTTGGCCCGACCGGAACCAAACCAGTGCAGCAAGATTCTCTGGAGTCCGAATGTCAATAATTATCAAAAAAAAAGTGAAAATTTGGGCTCACGGTCCCTAAGGGCCGCCAAAACGTTTGAAGTGGGAGGAGCCCATTTTGCTTAATTGGCTATAACTCGTGAACGGAACGAGATTTTTGCACCAAACTCAGCACGCGTATGTACGAGCTCATTCTGTGGTCGCGTGAAAAAGGACGTGGCGACTGGCCACTTGGTGGCGCTATAACTGTTAAAAGGGTGTCAAAATGATGCATTTCTATGGCAAATCCCATGAAATGGCTGAAAGCGGCCATCTTGCTGTCTGATTTGCATACAACCTCACAAAATCGGGCATGCGCATGCGTCACGTGATCCTAAAGAAGCTTGGAAACTTTCACGGACGTCGGGCCATTGGTGGGGCGCTTTAACTGTCATAAAGGTGAGAAGGCCTCTGTATTATCCTATGCAAAATGACATTTAAATGACTGAAAAATGGGGGAAAAAAGAGCAGCACTTCACCAAATTAGCTGAGCACATGCGCCATATTATTCTAAAGAAGCGTGCAAACTTTTATGGAGATCGGGCCATCAGTGGAGGTGTCACAGTTTAAAAGGTAAAAAAATAATTCACCACATTTCCATGATAAATGAGCTAAAAGGGCAAAAAACATACTTTTTCCTCTCCGAGGCACACGTTAAAAGGCTTGATAAAGTTTTTGGAACGCAGCAGCGCAAGCGGCAAGTGCCTAGACCCTATAGTTTTTTTTTTAGAGGCCTTTTTGTGGCCCTTTTTTAGCCACTTATTAGGGGTTCAAGCACGAAGTGCTGAAACCCTATTGTTATTGTTAATTTTCCCATGATGCAACATTCAGACATAAAACTGATCGGGCAGACCAAACCGTAAGTCGTAGAGACTTGAAACTTTGGGGGCTGATAGTACTCACACCGCCTACAGCGTCACCAAGGCCCGCCCCGATCGGCCTGACGGGGGCGCTACAGCGGTCAAAAGTACGAAACGGCTCATAACTCATCAACCGTGAGGCGTAGGCTCAAGTGTCTTATATCGTTGGATTCCTTGGCTCGAGGCGGACCAGGTGCATGCCTCGGATTTGCTCGTCACCCTGGGAAAATTTTCGGGTATTTGGGGTTTTTCACAAAACCTACTTTCGCGAACTAGTCCTAGGTTTTTGGCCCGACCGGAACCAAACCAGTGCAGCAAGATTCTCTGGAGTCCGAATGTCAATAATTATCAAAAAAAAAGTGAAAATTTGGGCTCACGGTCCCTAAGGGCCGCCAAAACGTTTGAAGTGGGAGGAGCCCATTTTGCTTAATTGGCTATAACTCGTGAACGGAACGAGATTTTTGCACCAAACTCAGCACGCGTATGTACGAGCTCATTCTGTGGTCGCGTGAAAAAGGACGTGGCGACTGGCCACTTGGTGGCGCTATAACTGTTAAAAGGGTGTCAAAATGATGCATTTCTATGGCAAATCCCATGAAATGGCTGAAAGCGGCCATCTTGCTGTCTGATTTGCATACAACCTCACAAAATCGGGCATGCGCATGCGTCACGTGATCCTAAAGAAGCTTGGAAACTTTCACGGACGTCGGGCCATTGGTGGGGCGCTTTAACTGTCATAAAGGTGAGAAGGCCTCTGTATTATCCTATGCAAAATGACATTTAAATGACTGAAAAATGGGGGAAAAAAGAGCAGCACTTCACCAAATTAGCTGAGCACATGCGCCATATTATTCTAAAGAAGCGTGCAAACTTTTATGGAGATCGGGCCATCAGTGGAGGTGTCACAGTTTAAAAGGTAAAAAAAAAATTCACCACATTTCCATGATAAATGAGCTAAAAGGGCAAAAAACATACTTTTTCCTCTCCGAGGCACACGTTAAAAGGCTTGATAAAGTTTTTGGAACGCAGCAGCGCAAGCGGCAAGTGCCTAGACCCTATAGTTTTTTTTTTAGAGGCCTTTTTGTGGCCCTTTTTTAGCCACTTATTAGGGGTTCAAGCACGAAGTGCTGAAACCCTATTGTTATTGTTAATTTTCCCATGATGCAACATTCAGACATAAAACTGATCGGGCAGACCAAACCGTAAGTCGTAGAGACTTGAAACTTTGGGGGCTGATAGTACTCACACCGCCTACAGCGTCACCAAGGCCCGCCCCGATCGGCCTGACGGGGGCGCTACAGCGGTCAAAAGTACGAAACGGCTCATAACTCATCAACCGTGAGGCGTAGGCTCAAGTGTCTTATATCGTTGGATTCCTTGGCTCGAGGCGGACCAGGTGCATGCCTCGGATTTGCTCGTCACCCTGGGAAAATTTTCGGGTATTTGGGGTTTTTCACAAAACCTACTTTCGCGAACTAGTCCTAGGTTTTTGGCCCGACCGGAACCAAACCAGTGCAGCAAGATTCTCTGGAGTCCGAATGTCAATAATTATCAAAAAAAAAGTGAAAATTTGGGCTCACGGTCCCTAAGGGCCGCCAAAACGTTTGAAGTGGGAGGAGCCCATTTTGCTTAATTGGCTATAACTCGTGAACGGAACGAGATTTTTGCACCAAACTCAGCACGCGTATGTACGAGCTCATTCTGTGGTCGCGTGAAAAAGGACGTGGCGACTGGCCACTTGGTGGCGCTATAACTGTTAAAAGGGTGTCAAAATGATGCATTTCTATGGCAAATCCCATGAAATGGCTGAAAGCGGCCATCTTGCTGTCTGATTTGCATACAACCTCACAAAATCGGGCATGCGCATGCGTCACGTGATCCTAAAGAAGCTTGGAAACTTTCACGGACGTCGGGCCATTGGTGGGGCGCTTTAACTGTCATAAAGGTGAGAAGGCCTCTGTATTATCCTATGCAAAATGACATTTAAATGACTGAAAAATGGGGGAAAAAAGAGCAGCACTTCACCAAATTAGCTGAGCACATGCGCCATATTATTCTAAAGAAGCGTGCAAACTTTTATGGAGATCGGGCCATCAGTGGAGGTGTCACAGTTTAAAAGGTAAAAAAAAAATTCACCACATTTCCATGATAAATGAGCTAAAAGGGCAAAAAACATACTTTTTCCTCTCCGAGGCACACGTTAAAAGGCTTGATAAAGTTTTTGGAACGCAGCAGCGCAAGCGGCAAGTGCCTAGACCCTATAGTTTTTTTTTTAGAGGCCTTTTTGTGGCCCTTTTTTAGCCACTTATTAGGGGTTCAAGCACGAAGTGCTGAAACCCTATTGTTATTGTTAATTTTCCCATGATGCAACATTCAGACATAAAACTGATCGGGCAGACCAAACCGTAAGTCGTAGAGACTTGAAACTTTGGGGGCTGATAGTACTCACACCGCCTACAGCGTCACCAAGGCCCGCCCCGATCGGCCTGACGGGGGCGCTACAGCGGTCAAAAGTACGAAACGGCTCATAACTCATCAACCGTGAGGCGTAGGCTCAAGTGTCTTATATCGTTGGATTCCTTGGCTCGAGGCGGACCAGGTGCATGCCTCGGATTTGCTCGCCCTTCAGGCGCCAATTTAGAGTAAATTGCATTTTTTTGAAAAACCTATTTTTGCGAACTTCTTCTAGGTTTTTGGTCCGATCAGAACCAAACCACTGCAAGAATATTCTCTGGAGTCTGACAATCAATAATCATCCAAAAAATTCAAAATTTCAATTAACAATCGATAAGGGGAACCAAAATATTTGATGGCACCAGGGCCACTTTTACTAAAACGGTTATAAATTGTGAACGGAAAGAGATTTTTTTGCTAAACTTGGGATACGTCTTCCTGAGCTCAGTCTGAGATCACTTGAAAAAAAATCGCAACCATTGGCCACTAGGTGGCACTATAAAACGGTTATAACTTGTGAACGGAAAGAGATATTTTCGCAAAACTTGGGACACATGTTCATGAGCTCATTCTGAGGTCACGTGAAAAAAAATCATGACAATTGGCCACTTGGTGGCGCTATAAAATGGTTATAACTTGTGAGCGGAAAGAGATATTTTCGCTAAACTTGGGACACATGTTCATAAGCTCAATCTGAGTTGACATGAAAAAAATCGTGACAATTGGCCACATGGTGGTGCTATAACAGTGAAAAAAATCATGAAAATAGCTATAAGCGCACCCAACCGTTAGTCTACTGAAAATTGGCACGCAGTGTCTTTGTCCAGGGTGCCATGATAGTCTATGAGAACATTGGTGTATCTCAAAACTCAGTATACGTCATTGGCACAATGCCTTGAAGGAGCCTTAGAAGTTTCAAGCCAGTGTTTTTTCACAGGAGTGACCTCCTAAGACTCCTGAATCCTTGCCGATTCCAACAATACCAAACATGCCAGGTTTCGCCTTATGGTTTTTGTAAGTGTCATTTAGAGCTTTAAAAAATTGTGGTTATCTTCAAAGCCGTTAGTCCGATCGAGACAACAACAAAAAAACTAAGGAAATTTGAAAACATAGGTAAATAGCTAAACAATAATGCCAAAATGTCAAAATTATGATAGGAACAAAAAAAACTAAAAAAAAAATCCAATCATTATCACCCATGGATCATTTTTATGCTCTCATAAATAGAAGTGTCTAAACTTCAATAAAAAATATTATATTTACAACAAATTTGACAGACATTCCAAAACTCTGGAATAGTCTTCCTGATACTGTTCGTTGCTCAGACTCGCTCTCCCAGTTTAAAACTAGATTAAAGTCGCATCTCTTTGGCCAGGCATTCATATAATCCCACAGTTCAAACTACAATCCGGCCTCTAGCTCATAAATGCCAGAGGAGAACTGGCCCCCGACTGAGCCTGGGTTCTCCCAAGGTTTTTTTCTCCATTAGGTCACCTGATGGAGTTTTAGGATACCATTAGGTCACTTGATGGAGTTTTTCGGTTCCTTGCCACTGTTGCCTTTGGCTTGCTCAGTTGGGGATATTTTGGGGATGTTTGATTTGGTTTTATCAATCAGTGAATTCCTCTTGAAACAAGCTTTGTTGTATTGTTTTGATTTGATGCTGTGAAGCTGCTTTGATGCAATCTGTATTGTGAGAAGCGCTATACAAATAAACTTGACTTGACTTGACTTGACATGTATGGGCACCTTTCAAGGACACCTAATAAAAGTGGTGGAGATCAGGCAAGACGTGGTGGTGCTATAACTGTCAAAAAAACGTTCCTAAGTAAATTGCCTGTATTGGCTGTAAATGGTATTTTCCATCAATGATATAAGTTTATTAGTTTATTTGGATCCCCATTAGCCACTACCTAGGCAGTGTCTACTCTTCCTGGGGTCCCAACAAGTAAAAAATACAAAACTACATTTAATCAACAACAATAAAAAGTCAAGTCAATGAAACACACTAACCCAAAATTCATTCCAAATATCGAAATCAACAATTTACTATATATTGTGCCATTAAATGTTCCTTTAAATATTTTTTTAAAACTAATTTTTCTTGTAAAAATGTTCCTTTAAATATTTTTTTTTTAAACAAAATTTTCTTGTAAAAATGGGTGATATCAATGGTAGGCTAAATGATTCCATATTTTCATTCCTCTATACATTACAGTCCGTTCTTTTCCAGTGGTTTACGAAACAGGAAATAAAAAAAACATCCCTTTTATTCATGCCTGGTGTAAAAATTATGACTAGTACTATTATACAAAAGTTGAGAGTACAGGACATTAGGAACTTTAGACACAGAGATATTTCTTATAAAATAAAGCAGAGAGACAATCCTTGAGAGACCAGTGCATTCTTAGTATATTATCTCTTCTATAACAGTTTAAATTGAGTCGTGTCGCTCTGTTCTGGACAAATTATATTTTTCAATCAGTTCTTTTTTTTTTCCTTTACTTGATGCACTCGATTACACCACTGGGCAATAACACACGATTCACCCAATCACTGATTGTGCTGCTGTGACTGACACCTCTGAGAGCCAACAGAAGCGGCATATTCATAAGGCCCGCCCACAGGTCGCGCAGGCGCTGCCACTGTCAGCATAAACAGAGAATCAGATGAGAACAGATCAAATGAGACACGGAGCATTTCTCCAGAAACTCCTTGCACTAAATGATAATCATAATCTATCGAGAACTGTGATTGTGTGCACTTGTAAACTTTGGATGCTTCAGCCTGGAGTGTTGTCGTCAGAGAGAGGTGAAGTGGAAATCGGAGTAAAGATTTAGTGGATCCCAGAGCGGTAATCTTTATTGAATAGTCTTTTTTTAATTGAATATGTGATGCAATCTCGTTTTGGTGAGTGACATTTTTTTATCATATGTTATCTTATGAAAGATATGTCAATTTCAGAAATGATTTGATATGAGCTGAGTGTAGGCCGCACAGCGCGAGCTGAACTAATTAGCCGTAGGCTAAAGCTATCACGTATAACAATTGAGCATTGTGTCATGAGTTGAGACAATGGGTCTTATTCATGAAACACGAGCAGAACGAATTTTTGTGTAAATCGTGTGTAAAGTGGTTCTGACGTAAATTTTCGGATTCATTAAAATGTTCGTATTTTCCAAACGTTAGTTGGTACGAAAGAAATCTACACCTGCTCCCAGCCACGCGTAAATAGTGCGCTTAACATCCGAACGTTTTGCTCATTAATAAGGCTGCATTTTAATTCACCTTAATCGGGTACATATTTACACAGCATTTTGAAAAAATATTAGGTAACACTTTACAATACGGGTGCACTAATCTGCATTAATTCATATTTAACTAATGCACAGATAATCATGTGTTAATGTATGACTCATGTAGAACTAAACCATTAATTAATGATTACTGCATCAGCAACTAATAAAGATTCTAAATGATTAATAGATTAAGTAATATATGAATTGTTATTAATTAAATGTGTCTATGTATTAATTAATTAATAACTTATTTTATTAACTAAAAGTGTAAATGAATGCGTTAATTACCACAGTTGGTCAAAGCAATGTACTTCAACTTCCAGTTGTCTGCTTTAATTAATCATTAACTAATGATTTGCAAATGCATCATTATGTTATGACTTTACTTGTTGAGGCACATGACTATTAACTAATTGTTAAGTAATATGCCATTTATGGGTTTTGACAGTTTGCACATGCAGTGAATGTAATGTTGGTGAATGTGTGTGAAGGATGGGTAAGTTGGGCTACACACAAATATCAGCACACCAGAATCTGAACTCCTGAAGCTGTTACACTGTGTTTAAACTGGACGAGACCAGCTATCTACACCTGGACATGACAGACCATCACAAGTCCATTTGTCCTTCATAACAGAACTAGCACAAGAGCTCAGAGTACGTCAGTAATAGAGTGTGGCATCGGTTTACTGACTGGGTTTTGTCGTGTAGTGTCTCGACGCATCCAGTGTAGTATCACTGACTATAATGGACGTTCTATTGTCTTTGTCCAGTCTAGACAGTGTTATGAAATAGCAGAGCTCAACCGCATGTGCTCAGTGTATGTTAACCTGACATAGTCCTGTGCCATGAACAACAAAGTTCATCGGACTCAGTGAAATCTTGGTTGTACATGGTTGGAAATTGAAATCCATGGCTTAGTGTGGATGTCCAAACCAAAATGGCATATTACTTAACAATTAGTTAATAGTCATGTGCCTCAACAAGTAAAGTCATAACATAATGATACATTTGCAAATCATTAGTTAATGATTAATTAAAGCAGACAACTGGAAGTTGAAGTACATTGCCTTGACCAATTGTGGTAATTAACGCATTGATTTAGACTTTTAGTTAATAAAATAAGTTATTAATGAATTAATACATTATGACACATTTAATTAATAACAATTCATATATTACTTTATATTAATCATTTAGAATCTTCATGATGCAGTAATCATTAATTAATGGTTTAGTTCTTCATGAGTCATACATTAACACATGATTATCTGTGCATTAGTTAAGCATGAATTAATGGTTATTAGTGCACCCGTATTGTAAAGTGTTACCAAATATTATATATAGTAATTACATACGGTTTTTCTTTTTACTTTTATTACGACAGCCAGTAATTACGAGAGCCATCTGCAAACGGAACAAAAGTCCGCAAGTTTTTTTTATTTTATTTTTTTATTCAAGCTGTTTATTCTTTTACAAGTCCGCAAGTCACAAATAATGCAGTCAAGCTTCATGTCAAACCATTTTCTTTTCACTTCTGGGACTGTTCGATTAACAGATGAAACTCCATTAACTGCATCTATGCTGCCAAGCTTCCTTTTTTTTAGGCCTGATACGCCACTGTGTACGCTTGAAAACAAAATGTGGCGTTTTGAATGAACTTCTGATAATAAACTTCAATTTCTGCATCTGAGAAATTTCTCTTCTTAATTCGTTTTTGAGAAGACAAGTTGAAATCCTTCGTTTGGTGTCATAATATGATGCCCATATAGCCTATAGTTTTCAGTCGGTTTTAATGGGTGGGATTTATGGTAATTTAGAGAATGAGCGTGCACACGCGTCCCATTTACAACTGATTGGAATTCATTAACACACACACACACATTTCACTATCACATCTGACGTTTACGAAGTATTTCTGAATCAGGAGAAGAATTTTCGGGAATGTCGCCTTTACCACTTTAAATCACTCACATATTTACTCGTATATTTACGAATGTTTCATGAATGAGACCCATTGAGTGATTAATGAGTGTCTGTGTTAAATAACTGTCGAAAAGTTCGATTAATGTGTCATTTGAACTGCGCATGTATATGATTTGTTACTGAAATGTTGAATCAGAAATGAATTATTGTACGTTTGCCTTGTGTTTTCCAAGGCTGCGTTTTCTTGTTCTGTTTTTTTTCCTATGTGAACGTGATCGGCAAGTGTATCCTGTTTTGTGCCATAAATAATCCTGTGGAGGTGAATCGCCTGCCTATTGAATACAATTAAATATGCACAAATGGCTAGCTGACCAGTGCCCATGGACCGGTTTCCACTTTGAACCATAATTTGAAACCATCAACTGGTAGGATAATTACAATTTTCTTTTGTTTTTCGGACTCACAGGACTTTTAATTTGTGAAATAATTTTTTTTTTTTTTACATCTGAAATGGAGAGACTTGAACTGATCGAGAGAAGTCTGAACAACTCTTTAAACTGAATCATTTGATTCACGAACTCTGGTCAGCTACGTCGTTATTCATGTTGTTGAACATACTATTTTACTATACAAAGATAAGGTGGTTAATTGGAAGGAATGATGAATCACATTGTCTTTTGAGTCAGATCCGATATCGGATTACTAGTATTTCTTTCGTCAACAAAAATTATAACTAAATATTGTCGTCAACGAACCACGTGACGAAAACGAGACGCAACGTAAATGCTGGTCATGTGACAATAACTATAATTAAATGTATAATGCAATTTTGTTGACGAATAAAAACGAGACTAAATGTGGTTTACAAAATAAAAACTATGTTAAAATGTCTCTTCATTTTCGTTGACCAAAACGAGATGAAATGTTATGACGCTATTTCGTCTTGTTTAGTCTTATTATTATTATTATTATTATTTTGCAGTATTTCTGTTTCCCGTGTCTCACTTCAGGGGCTGCATCAGGGCGCACTGCGCAGACGACGTCACTTCCTCGAGCCCCACTAGCGGCATTATTTAGAAGATGCAGCTGCGGTGAGTTAACGTAAACGACAACAAACAAAGTTAAGTCTGACGCCCGTTTCACACATAGGGCCCGATTTTAACGATCTGAAACGCAAGTATCAAGCGCGAAACGCAAGTAACTTTGTGGCCGGGTCTTGGGCGCTGTTGCTATTATACCGGCGGGATAAATGACTCTTGCGCTCAACGCAAATCTAAAATGGGTTGGTCTGAAGTAGCTTCATTATTCATAGGTGTGGTTTGGGCGTAACGTGAAATAAACCAATCAGAGCGTCATCTCACATTCCCTTTAAGAGCAGACACGCTTATTCTATAGCGGATTCCTATTATAACGGTGGATTTGCCAGACGCGCGCCAGGAGCGGTTCACAGCCGAGGAGACCGACGTTCTCGTCAGGGCCGTAAAACACAGAGAAGTGACATTGGGGATGGAGAAACACACCCAAATTAACTTCGGTTAAACAGGCGTATGATAATTTGGGTAAATGTGTAAACTAGAAGTATGCTTTTATAATTATCTATCTATCTATCTATCTATCTATCTATCTATCTATCTATCTATCTATCTATCTATCTATCGTAATGTATGATTTGCAAAAATGAAAACGGCTGCTTCTGTGTGAGAGAATCAAAGTGTATGCGCATTGTGCACACGCTACATTGATTATGGCCAAGCATGCGCCCTTAAAATAGCATAAGAATAACATGTGCAACGCGCCACTGACTTTAAACTAGATTTTTTCAGTTAGTGGCAGAATTGTTTTCTAAACGTGCAAAATAACATGAGGGAACGTTTGCGCCGGAACACGCCGCCTCTTTGCGCTGAACCGCCCCTGGGAGCGCAAGTGTATTTCTTAGTTAACCGACGTGCGTCTGTGGAGGGAAAAGTCCGCTGTGCGCGGGTGCAAAATAGGAATGATACATGCGTCGGTGTACAAAGTCAATTGCGCTGGGTGCAAGATAGGGCCCATACTCCGTGTGCAGTGCATATGCGGTGCAGGAGCAGCACTCGCTATAGTGCTTTCACATATGCTGCGTTTGCAGTGCGTAACTGATCCACGGCTGAACCACAAACACATACTCACTATTTTTATTTCAAATCCAGAAGTTATCAAATACTTTTATTTAAAAAAAGTTTTGTCAGCATTACGATTCTCTTTGTACACACATACTCTTTAATGGTCGTAATTCACATTTAAGCACAATTTAAACAATGTATTCAATGCACTACTTCTATCTAGATTTATTAGCAAGTGGTAAAATATTTAGCCATATAGTTATATTAAAATGACAAATATTTTAAATTAAAACTTAAAATTGACAAAAACAACTGACTCTCATGCCTTTTCTTTTGCATTTAAATTAATACAGTAAATCTTGGATGTCAGAAAGAACTTGTTTTTCAACCTCCACGAATGAGACGAGTGTTACTTTTCTGTTCACTATTTTCGCTATTTTTCCATAGTGATACACTATATTGACTGGGTTAAATAGAATTGCATTTCTAAAAAGAGACTAAAATACAATTTTCATTGACTAAAACTAGACTAAGGGCGCTTTCACACTTGGTTCGATTGCCTGTTCCTAACCCGAGTTCGATTGCTCCCCCCCTGCCCCCGATGGACTTTTGTTCACATATTATTTGTATCCGAACCGCAGTATGCTTGTGTCATCAAGTTGCAGCTGGTGCGTAATCGTGTTGCTTGGTAACCGCTATGAATGAAAAGGCGTCAAAATGGATAGAATTGCTCGCTTCACATTTGTTCTTTTTTTTTTTTTAACCTTTGGTTTTGTTTTCAAAGAAAATATCCAGAAAGAGAAACACATTTGTGTTTGTCTGCCGCAAAAGTACTAAAATCGTTCCAAAGACAGCGGGCTGTCCGCCGAAGACAATTTTTGCGGAGGCAGCCAGAAATCATCTCTCTGCTTGCAGTGCGTCAATCCCGCTTTTCATCAAGTTAAGTGTATACATGATGAGAATAATTCCTGTTAGTAATCCAGAGCGCGATCCATTTGGACGCCGACAAACTTTATTGCTGCGGATAAAACAATAAACCTCCGCAGAAGCATTCCAGAGGTACTCCGCGAGGAACAAAACATGTTCCAAACATAAAACAGGCTATAACCACCTGACCATTATTATTCCGCCGTAAAACGCATCGTGCAGCCCAAACCGTAAGAGCTGGAACTTTGAAACTTTGACAGATGGTAGTACAAAAATCGAGGAAAGGTTCAGAGATTATGACCCCGATTGGCCCATAGGTGGCGCTATAGCAACCAAAAGCGCGAAACTGTTCATAACTCCTAGACTGTATGTCGTAGACTCAAGTGTCTTATATCATTGGAAAGCTGGATGCCTGACGAACAAAACGTATATCTCCGATTTCATTTCCGCCATGATAGATTTTCCGCCATTTTGAATTTTGTCAAAAACCTACTTTTGCGAACTAGTCCCTGGTTTTTTGCCCGATTGGAACCAAACCAGTGCAGAAATGTTCTCTGGAGTCTGAATATCAATAATTATCGAAAAAAAGTGGAAATTTCGATTCAGGGTCGCTAAGAGGCGCCAAAACGTACGTTGTGGGAGGGGCCTATTTTACTAAAATGGCTATAACTCCCGATGTAAATGAGGTATCTTCACCAAACTTGGTACACATGTGTATGAGTTCAATCTGGGGTCACAGTAAAAAAATCGCGACGATTGGCCTCATGGTGGCGCTATAAAATGAAAAAAACATAAAACAGGCTATAACCACCTGACCGTTAGTCCGATTGACTTGAAAATTGGTATGCAGTGTCTTGGTCCAAGGTGCCATGTATGTGTATGAGGACATTGGCGTATCTCAAAAAACATGGCCGCCATCGGCCAATGAAGTTTGAGCACCTATTAGACAAGGTTAACGGAGGCCGATCGGAACAAAACTCAATGGGCATGTTCGGCTCATGGCCCTAAAGGTCTGTAAGAATTTTGAAAGAAATCGGCCACTAGTTGGCGCTAATGAGTTTTATGGCTCTGTAATCACGTGGTGTTACACTTATCATCACAAAATGCATATCATTTGATAGATCTGCTTATGCTGAACAACTTTGCCTCTAGAACCATTGCTGTCAATCAAACAGTTTATTAATTATTCACGAATATGTTAAAAACCTACTTTTGCGAACTAGTCCCTGGTTTTTTGCCCGATCGGAACCAAACGAGTCTAGGACAATTCTCTGGACTCTCTAGATCAATAATTATCAAAAAAAAGTTGAACTTTTGCATTTGGATGGCTGTAATAGGGTAATTTATAAAATGGGCGTGTCAAAATACATTAAAAAGCCTATAAATCCTAAATAAAAACTCAGAACTTCACAAAAATTGGTCAGCATATGTGACATAACATCATTAACAAGCATGAAAAATTCTATGGAGATCGGACGATAGGTGGCGCTATAACTGTTAAAAAGCTTTAAAATCATATATTTCCTATGGTAAACTGCCTGTATTGGCTGTAAATGGTCTTTTCCATCTCTGATCATATAATTTTCATATCATAATGTTCAAAACTAGTGCAATACAATTCTCTGGACTCACTAGATCAATAATTGTCAGAAAAAGTTGAACTACTTCATTTGGATAGCTATAATAGGTTCACTTCAAAAGCTGGCCTTTACCAAGTGTCCCCGAAAGCCTATATCTCTTTAATCAATGCTCAGACCTTCTTAAAAACAAGTCAGAACGTGTGAAATATCACCCTGAACAAGCATGAAAATTTTCAGACAGATCGGACAAAATTTGCCTCTATAACAGTTAAAAAGGTGAAAATGATATGAATTAATGGCATGTTAAGCCAATAAGTGGTATTTTACTGCCCCCTGCTGTTTAAAATAGTCATTTTCTCATATTGGTATTGGTATCAGCCATGGTAAATCATGATAAATGATGGTGTGTGTGTGTGTGTGTGTGTGTGTGTGTGTGTGTGTGTGTGTGTGTGTGTGTGTGTGTGTGGTACAAATATAACAAAGGTTTTATTTTCCAACATGAAAACAAACATAACAGAGTGCTAGTGCACAAACAATAACCGACAATGATAATGGATGAGAGGGGAACTTAAATACACAGATCAAGACAAGGACAACAGGTGACGGTTATGATGATGAGGAGCAGGTGATGATGAGGAGGGTGATGAGGAGCAGGTGCAGGTGATGACGACAGATGGTGAATGTGATGAAGACAGAAGGTGAATGTGATGAAGGTGAATGTGACACCAATATCACTGAAACATGTGTGTGTGTGTGTGTGTGTGTGTGTGTGTGTGTGTGTGTGTGTGTGTGTGTGTGTGTGTGTGTGTGTGTGTAGCATTATTGTGTGTAGCATATGTAGCAAGTATGCATTATTGAGTTAACATGGAAACACTGGTTTGCTTTAGTGCAGAAAACTGGTCAAAATCATGAGGTTTAAAGTGAAAGTGAGCCAATAAGTGGTCTTCTACTGCCCTCTGCTGGCCATTCTACTTATTAATTAAATTTTTCCACATGTGCTTGCATTTATACTTGAATACACACTAAAAATCACTTATATAGCAATAACTATTATAACACAATCATATTTTGTCAGTGTTAATCACTTTATTTGCACTGACACTTCAAATAATTGCTAGTAATGTGGTAAATCATGGTAAATCATGGTTAACTATGCTGTGTGTGTGTGTGTGTGTGTGTGTGTGTGTGTGTGTGTGTGTGTGTGTGTGTGTAAGCATGCATTGAGTTAACATGGATAAACTGGTTTGCTTTAGTGCAGAAAACTGGTTTAAAGTGAAAGTGAGCCAATAAGTGGTCTTCTACTGCCCTCTGCTGGCCATTCTACTTATTAATGAAATATTTCAACATGTGCTTGCATTCATACTTGAATACACACTAAAAAAATCACTTATATAGCAATAACTATTATAACACAATCATATTTTGTCAGTGTTAATCACTTTATTTGCACTGACACTTCAAATAATTGCTAGTAATGTGATAAATCAGGCTAGAAACATGGTAAATCAAAGTAAATAATACTAGATTGTCGTTTATCTCCTGGTAAATAATACTAGAACGTGGTATATCATGGTAAATCATGGTTAACTATGCTGTGTGTGTGTGTGTGTGTGTGTGTGTGTGTGTGTGTGTGTGTGTGTGTGTGTGTGTGTGTGTGTGTGTGTGTGTGTGTGTAAGCATGCATTGAGTTAACATGGAAAAACTGGTTTGCTTTAGTGCAGAAAACTGGTTTAAAGTGAAAGTGAGCCAATAAGTGGTCTTCTAGTGCCCTCTGCTGGCCATTCTACTTAATAATGAAATATTTTACATGTGCTTTTGCATTCATACTTGGACACACACAAAAAATCACGTATATAACTAACTATTATAACACAATAATATTTTGTCAGTGTTCATCACCTCATTTGCACTGACACTTCACATAATTGCTAGTAATGTGGTTAATCATGCTAGAAACATTGTAAATCATAGTAAATAATACTGAAATGAGGTGTATCAAGGTAAATCATGCTAGAATCCTAATAAATCATTCTGGAACATGGTATATGATAGTAAATCATGCTAGAATCATATTAAATAATTCTAGAATGTGGCAAATCGTTGTGGGAGGAGCCTATTTTACTCAAATGGCTATAACTCAAGAAGTAAATGAGATATCTTCACCAAACTCAGTACACATGTGTATGGGTTCAATTTGAGGTCACAGTAAACAATTTTATGGAGATCGGACCATAGGTGGCGCTATAACTGTTAAAAAGCTTTAAAACCATATATATCCCATGGCAAATTGCCTGTATTGGCTGTAAATGGTCTTTTCCATCTATTATGTCAGTGGTTACATGCTTGCTAAATAAATCTTAATAACTTTTGATGCTTTTGTGCTTAAATGCCTTAAAGGCCTTAACTGCTTGAACCCCGATAAATGCTGCTTGCAGCTTTAATTAGGGGTTCAAGCACGAAGTGCTGAAACCCTATTGTAATTGTAAGGATTTTTATTATTATTATTTTTCTTCTGCCGTAAAACGCATCGTGCAGCCCAAACCGTAAGTGCTAGAGACTTGAAACTTTGCCATATGGTAGTACAAAAATCGAGGAGAGGTTATCAAAATATGAGCCAGATTGGCCAATAGGTGGCGCTACAGTGCAAAAACCAAAAAAAAGGCATATTTTTGGTTAAATCTCACCAACCCTTTGTCACAGACTCAAGTGTCTTATATCATTGGAATCCTTGGCTCAAGCCGAACAAAAAAGGCCTCAAGGATTTCCTTTCCGGTATGCAAATTTTCCGCCATTTTGGATTTTGTCCAAAACCTACTTTTGCGAACTAGTCCTAGGTTTTTTGTCCGATCGGAACCAAACAAGTGCAGAAATGTTCTCTGGAGTCTGAATATCAATAATTATTAAAAAAAAGTTTAAATTTTGATTCACGGTCGCTAAGGGGCGCCAAAACGTTCGAAGGAGGCGGAGCTAGTTTTACTAAAATGGCTATAACTCCAGAAGTAAATGAGTTATCTTCACCAAACTTTGTACACATGTGTAAGAGGTCAATCTAAGGTCACAGTAAAGAAATTGCGGTGATTAGCCACATGGTGGCGCTATAACATTAAAAAAACATAAAACAGGCTATAACCACCTGACCGTTTGTCCGATTGACTTGAAAATTGGTATGCAGTGTCTTGGTCCAAGGTGCCATGTATGTCTATGAGGACATTGGTGTATCTCGAAAAACATGGCCGCCATCGGCCAATGAAGTTTGAGCACCTATTAGACAAGGTTAACGGAGGCCAATCAGAACGAAACTCAGTGGGCATGTTCGGCTCAAGCCCCTAGAGGTCTGTAAGAATTTTGAAAGAAATCGGCCACTAGTTGGCGCTAACGAGTTTAATGGCTCTGTAATCACGTGGTGTTACACTTATTGTCACAAAATGCATATCATTTGATAGATCTGCTCATGCTGAACAACTTTGCCTCAAGAACTATTGCTGTCAATCAAACCGTTCATTAAATATTTGTAATTATGTTAAAAACCTACTTTTGCGAACTAGTCCCTGGTTTTTCGCCCGATCGGAACCAGGCCAGTCTAGGACAATTCTCTGGACTCTCTAGATCAATAATTATCAAAAAAAAGTTGAACTTTTGCATTTGGATGGCTGTAATAGGGTCATTTATAAAATGGGCGCGGCAAAATAAATAAAAAAACCTATAAATCATAAATAAAAACTCAGAACTTCACAAAAATTGGTGAACATATGTGAAATAACATCATTAACAAGCATGCCAAATTGTATGGAGATCGGACCAAAGGTGGCGCTATAACTGTTAAAAAGCTTTAAAACCATATATTTCCTATGGTCTTTTTCATCTATTATGTCAGTAGTTACATGCTTGCTAGATAAATCTTAATAACTTTTGATGCTTTTATGCTTAAAGGCCTTAAAGGCCTTAATTGCTTGAACCCCGATAAATGCTGCTTGCAGCTTTAATTATTATTATTATTATTATTATTCCGCCGTAAAACGCATCGTGCAGCCCAAACCGTAAGAGCTGGAACTTTGAAACTTTGACAGATGGTAGTACAAAAATCGAGGAAAGGTTCAGAGATTATGACCCCGATTGGCCCATAGGTGGCGCTATAACAACCAAAAGCGCGAAACTGCTCATAACTCCTAGACCGTATGTCGTAGACTCAAGTGTCTTATATCATTGGAAAGCTGGACGCCTGACGAACAAAACGTATATCTCCGATTTCATTTCCGCCATGATAGATTTTCCGCCATTTTGAATTTTGTCAAAAATCTACTTTTGCGAACTAGTCCCTGGTTTTTTGCCCGATTGGAACCAAACTAGTGCAGAAATGTTCTCTGGAGACTGTATATCAATAATTATCGAAAAAAAGTGGAAATTTCGATTCACGGTCGCTAAGGGGCGCCAAAACGTACGTTGTGGGAGGGGCCTATTTTACTAAAATGGCTATAACTCCCGATGTCAATGAGGTATCTTCACCAAACTTGGTACACATGTGTATGAGCTTACTCTGGGGTCACAGTAAAAAAATCGCGACGATTGGCCTCATGGTGGCGCTATAAAATGAAAAAAACATAAAACAGGCTATAACCACCTGACCGTTAGTCCGATTGACTTGAAAATTGGTATGCAGTGTCTTGGTCCAAGGTGCCATGTATGTGTATGAGGACATTGGCGTATCTCAAAAAACATGGCCGCCATCGGCCAACGAAGTTTGAGCACCTATTAGACAAGGTTAACGGAGGCCGATCGGAACGAAACTCAATGGGCATGTTCGGCTCATGGCCCTAAAGGTCTGTAAGAATTTTGAAAGAAATCGGCCACTAGTTGGCGCTAACGAGTTTTACGGCTCTGTAATCACGTGGTGTTACAAATATCCACACAATATGCATATCATTTGATAGATCTCCTCATCCTGAACAACTTTGCCTCAAGAACCATTGCTGTCAATCAAACTGTTCATTAATTATTCATTAATATGTTAAAAACCTACTTTTGCGAACTAGTCCTAGGTTTTTTGCCCGATCGGAACCAGACCAGTCTAGGACAATTCTCTGGACTCTCTAGATCAATAATTATCAAAAAAAAGTTGAACTTTTGCATTTGGATGGCTGTAATAGGGTAATTTATAAAATGGGCGTGTCAAAATACATTAAAAAGCCTATAAATCCTAAATAAAAACTCAGAACTTCACAAAAATTGGTCAGCATATGTGACATAACATCATTAACAAGCATGAAAAATTCTATGGAGATCGGACGATAGGTGGCGCTATAACTGTTAAAAAGCTTTAAAATCATATATTTCCTATGGTAAACTGCCTGTATTGGCTGTAAATGGTCTTTTCCATCTCTGATCATATAATTTTCATATCATAATGTTCAAAACTAGTGCAATACAATTCTCTGGACTCACTAGATCAATAATTGTCAGAAAAAGTTGAACTACTTCATTTGGATAGCTATAATAGGTTCACTTCAAAATCTGGCCTTTACCAAGTGTCCCCGAAAGCCTATATCTCTTTAATCAATGCTCAGACCTTCTTAAAAACAAGTCAGAACGTGTGAAATATCACCCTGAACAAGCATGAAAATTTTCAGACAGATCGGACAAAATTTGCCTCTATAACAGTTAAAAAGGTGAAAATGATATGAATTAATGGCATGTTAAGCCAATAAGTGGTATTTTACTGCCCCCTGCTGTTTAAAATAGTCATTTTCTCATATTGGTATTGGTATCAGCCATGGTAAATCATGATAAATGATGGTGTGTGTGTGTGTGTGTGTGTGTGTGTGTGTGTGTGTGTGTGTGGTACAAATATAACAAAGGTTTTATTTTCCAACATGAAAACAAACATAACAGAGTGCTAGTGCACAAACAATAACCGACAATGATAATGGATGAGAGGGGAACTTAAATACACAGATCAAGACAAGGACAACAGGTGACGGTTATGATGATGAGGAGCAGGTGATGATGAGGAGGGTGATGAGGAGCAGGTGCAGGTGATGACGACAGATGGTGAATGTGATGAAGACAGAAGGTGAATGTGATGAAGGTGAATGTGACACCAATATCACTGAAACATTTGTGTGTGTGTGTGTGTGTGTGTGTGTGTGTGTGTGTGTGTGTGTGTAGCATTATTGTGTGTAGCATATGTAGCAAGTATGCATTATTGAGTTAACATGGAAACACTGGTTTGCTTTAGTGCAGAAAACTGGTCAAAATCATGAGGTTTAAAGTGAAAGTGAGCCAATAAGTGGTCTTCTACTTCCCTCTGCTGGCCATTCTACTTATTAATTAAATTTTTCCACATGTGCTTGCATTTATACTTGAATACACACTAAAAATCACTTATATAGCAATAACTATTATAACACAATCATATTTTGTCAGTGTTAATCACTTTATTTGCACTGACACTTCAAATAATTGCTAGTAATGTGGTAAATCATGGTAAATCATGGTTAACTATGCTGTGTGTGTGTGTGTGTGTGTGTGTGTGTGTGTGTGTGTGTGTGTGTGTGTGTAAGCATGCATTGAGTTAACATGGATAAACTGGTTTGCTTTAGTGCAGAAAACTGGTTTAAAGTGAAAGTGAGCCAATAAGTGGTCTTCTACTGCCCTCTGCTGGCCATTCTACTTATTAATGAAATATTTCAACATGTGCTTGCATTCATACTTGAATACACACTAAAAAAATCACTTATATAGCAATAACTATTATAACACAATCATATTTTGTCAGTGTTAATCACTTTATTTGCACTGACACTTCAAATAATTGCTAGTAATGTGATAAATCAGGCTAGAAACATGGTAAATCAAAGTAAATAATACTAGATTGTCGTTTATCTCCTGGTAAATAATACTAGAACGTGGTATATCATGGTAAATCATGGTTAACTATGCTGTGTGTGTGTGTGTGTGTGTGTGTGTGTGAGCATGCATTGAGTTAACATGGAAAAACTGGTTTGCTTTAGTGCAGAAAACTGGTTTAAAGTGAAAGTGAGCCAATAAGTGGTCTTCTAGTGCCCTCTGCTGGCCATTCTACTTAATAATGAAATATTTTACATGTGCTTTTGCATTCATACTTGGACACACACTAAAAATCACGTATATAACTAACTATTATAACACAATAATATTTTGTCAGTGTTCATCACCTCATTTGCACTGACACTTCACATAATTGCTAGTAATGTGGTTAATCATGCTAGAAACATTGTAAATCATAGTAAATAATACTGAAATGAGGTGTATCAAGGTAAATCATGCTAGAATCCTAATAAATCATTCTGGAACATGGTATATGATAGTAAATCATGCTAGAATCATAGTAAATAATACTAGAATGTGGTAAATTGTTGTGGGAGGAGCCTATTTTACTAAAATGGCTATAACTCAAGAAGTAAATGAGATATCTTCACCAAACTCAGTACACATGTGTATGGGTTCAATTTGAGGTCACAGTAAACAATTTTATGGAGATCGGACCATAGGTGTCGCTATAACTGTTAAAAAGCTTTAAAACCATATATTTCCTATGGTACATTGCCTGTATTGGCTGTAAATTGTCTTTTTCATCTATTATGTCAGTGGTTACATGCTTGCTTAATAAAACTAATAACTTTTGATGCTTTTGTGCTTAAAGGCCTTAAAGGCCTTAACTGCTTGAACCCCGATAAATGCTGCTTGCAGCTTTAATTAGGGGTTCAAGCACGAAGTGCTGAAACCCTATTGTAATTGTAAGGATTTTTATTATTATTATTATTATTCTTCTCCGCTAAAACGCATCGTGCAGCCCAAACCGTAAGAGCTAGAGACTTGAAACTTGGCCACAAGGTAGTACAAAAATCGAGGAGAGGTTATCAAAGTATGAGCCCGATTGGCCAATAGGTGGCGCTATAGCGCAAAAAACAAAAAAAAATCACTATTTTGCTCATATCTCAATAACCATTTGTCTCAGCTTTAAGTGTCATACATCATTGGAATCCTTGGCTCAAGCCGAACAAGATATATAGGAGGTATTTTATTTCCGGTATGCAAATTTTTCCGCCATTTTGGATTTTGTCCAAAACCTACTTTTGCGAACTAGTCCCTGGTTTTTCGCCCGATCGGAACCAAACCAGTGCAGAAATGTTCACAGTAGTCTGAATATCAATAATTATCGAAAAAAAGTTGAAATTTCGATTCACGGTCGCTAAGGGGCGCCAAAACGTTCGAAGAAGGCGGAGCCTATTTTACTAAAATGGCTATAACTCCAGAAGTAAATGAGGTATCTTCACCAAACTCGGTACACATGTGTAAGAGGTCAATCTTAGGTCACAGTAAAAAAATCGCGGCGATTGGCCACATGGTGGCGCTATAACATGAAAAAAACATAAAATGGGCTATAACCACCTGACCGTTAGTCCGATTGACTTGAAAATTGGTATGCAGTGTCTTGGTCCAAGGTGCCATGTATATCTATGAGGACATTAGTGTATCTCAAAAAACATGGCCGCCATCAGCCAATGAAGTTTGAGCACCTATTAGACAAGGTTAACGGAGGCCGATCGGAACGAAACTCGATGGGCATGTTCGACTCATGGCCCTAAAGGTCTGTAAGAATTTTGAATGAAATCGGCCACTAGTTGGCGCTAACGAGTTTTATGGCTCTGTAATCACGTAGTGTTACACTTATCGTCACAAAATGCATATCATTTGATAGATCTGCTCATCCTGAACAACTTTGCCTCTAGAACCATTGCTGTCAATCAAACCGTTCATTAAATATTCATGAATATGTTAAAAACCTACTTTTGCGAACTAGTCCCTGGTTTTTCGCCCGATCGGAACCAGACCAGTCTAGGACAATTCTCTGGACTCTCTAGATCAATAATTATCAAAAAAAAGTTGAACTTTTGCATTTGTATGGCTGTAATAGGGTCATTTAGAAAATGGGCGTGGCAAAATACACTAAAAAGCCTATAAATCCTAAATGAAAACTCAAAACTTCACAAAAGTTGGTGAGCATATGTGACATGACATCATTAACAAGCATGCAACATTTTATGGAGATTGGACCAAAGGTGGCGCTATAACTGTTAAAAAGCTTTAAAACCATATATTTCCTATGGTAAACTGTCTGTATTGGCTGTAAATGGTCTTTTCCATCTCTGATCATATAGTTATCATATCATAATGTTCAAAACTAGTGCAATACAATTCTCTAGACTCACTAGGTCAATAAATGTCAGAAAAAGTTGAACTACTTCATTTGGATAGATATAATAGGTTCACTTCAAAATGTAGCCTTTACCAAGTGTCCCCGAAAGCCTATATCTCTTTAATGAATGACTCAGACCTTCTTAAAAAGCCAGTGAAATATCACTCTGAACATGCATGAAAATTTTCAGACCGATCGGACAAAATTTGCCTCTATAACAGTTAAAAAGGTGAAAATTATATGAATATAATGGCATATTAAGCCAATAAGTTGTATTTTACTGCCCCCTGCTGTTTAAAATTTATAAAATCACTATTTTAACATTTACAATTACATTTAGTCAAAATCCGTCCGTTAAAGTATTAGTATTGACAGTTTTATCACATCATATATTTCAAATGTCTGTATCTACAACATAATGTGTTTGTGTAGTCTTAGGTTTCTGAATAAATTCTGAATCTTCTGATTAATAGCTAACAAAGACTTTGTGAAATGTTTATAGACCATTCAAATATATTTTCATAATGACATATCCCAATAGCATTGAAAAAACAACAACAACATTTGTCTTCGTGTGTGTGTGTGTGTGTGTGTGTGTGTGTAAGCATGCATGATTGAGTTAACATGGAAAAACTGGTTTGCTTTAGTGCAGAAAACTGCTAAACTATATACTTATAACTATAAATCCTAAACGAAAACTCAGAACTTCACAAAAATTGATGAGCATATGTGTCATAACCTGCTAAAGAAGCATGGAAAATTTTATGGAGATCGGACCATAGTTGGCGCTATAACTGTTAAAACGCTTTAAAACCATATATTTCCTATGGTAAATTGCCTGTATTTGCTGTAAATGGTGTCTTCTATCTATTATCGTATAATGTTCATATCATAATGTTCAAAACCAGTGCAGCACAATTCTCTGAACTCTCTAGAGCAATAATTATCAGAAAAAAAGTTTAACTTCTTCAAAAGGTGATTTTATATGAATATAAAGACATATTAAGCCAATAAGTGGTATTTTACTGCCCCCTGCTGTCATTTCATCATACTACTCCCTAATATTGTTATACAATTCATATTTAGACTTTATAAAATCATTATTTTAACATTTACAATCACATTTTGTCAAAACTCATCTATTGAGTATTACTATTGACAATTGTGTTACACTGAGATATGGAAATGGACGAAAGTAAGTGAATGAAATGAAACGAAAGTATAACGGCATTTAAGCCACGCCCCCGAATACAAATTCATTCATAACTCGAAAACGGAAAGTCGTTGCGCGCTCAAATTTTGATGGTGAGGACCTCTCCGGGCTCTTGATCGAAACGGGTCGTCGCGGGCCTCGGGAGCGCGCCCCCCGCGCATCGCCAGCCCGCGGGACCCCCGATTTTGAACGCCCATTACTCCCGACCCAGACCACCCCGAACATTGTGTAAGAGCTCGTTGGAAAGGGCACGTCCTTGGCTAGCTTCGATTCAAATGTGGTGTTATCTGCCCTGGGCATTCCAGAGATAATAGCCCGAACAGATGTGCCTTATAACAGTCATAACTCCCAGCCCCAATCGCCCAAAAACACCTTGATGGTCTCATTCAACAGGGCTCCTCAAGCACTATCTATGCTCTGAGTTTCAGAATTTTTCGCCATTTGGTTCCTGAGATATAAGTAAAAAAACAAATTCCCATTCATTCAAACACTTCAACTGTAAAATGTAAGCTATAATACCACTGTTGTCCACTAGAGGGAGCAGCAGGATTACGCATGATCTTTTAATTCGCTTCAGTATTGGGAAATAAACAAATGCTTTAAGAAGCAATCTTTTTTATTATGATGTTTTTTTTTTTATTATGATATTTGTATATATTTTCTTTTTTTATTATGATTATGAACGGTTTGATTGACATTAGTGATTCTTGAGGCAAAGTTGTTCAAGATGAGGAGATGAAGATATTTTCACAATATCACATCCTAAAAACATTGAAAACATATTTGTCTTTGTGTGTGTGTGGATGTGTTTGTGTTTGTGTGTGTGTCTGTCTGTGTAAGCATGCTTAATGGAAAGAACATGAAGAAACTGCTTTGTTTTACTGGTGGATAAAAAAGTCTTTCAAATGAAAGTGAGTCAATTAGTGGTCTTCTACTGCCCTCTGCAGGACATTCTACTTAATAAAATATTTTCATCTGTGCTTTTGCATTAGTTTTTGGACTATATCAAATTACTTGCATGAAAATCACCTATTATAACACAGTCATGTTTTGTCAAAGTTTATCACTTCATTTTTACTGAGCTCTCAGTTTGAACAATTCTGCCTCTCAGTGATTAATTTGAAATCTGAAAATGGTGTTATACAGAGGAGATTTGCAATTATCATTTTGTTACCTATCTTTTATTTTAAATATCTCCATCTACAACAAAATGTGTGTGCATGTGTGTGTTCAAGCATGGTTAGTGTATTAAGTATGACTTACGTTTACTAATAGTTACTTAGTGTATTAAGTAATACGTTTAAGTATTATTGTTTTCATTTACATTTTAACCACCAGAAGAAGAACACTCATTGGTTCATTCTGCTCACTAAAATATTATTTTAAATTTTTTTTTTCATTTGAAATATTGTTTAAACTTAATAAAATCATTAAAATAACATTTCAAATCATATTTTGTCTGTTTATAAATCCCACAGACTCACATTGGCTGCAATACTAATGTTTTTGTAAAACACAGACCTGATAGTCTAATCTGTGTGTATTGTGCATATATTATTGATATTATTACTATTGCAAATCATGTTATTGTAACTCATATCTTAATAGAATATTATTTGTAATTTTAATTCTTTATTTCTTAAGTGTTTTTTTTTATGATTACTACAGATATTATCACCAAAGATATCAACTAAACCTTCACTTTTAGTATTGACACTCTGCACACACAGCACAATCACACACTCACTAATGCATTCAAATAAATGTAATCTTACTGTGCTACTTTATTTGTACATGATTAGAATGAACAGAAATCTAAGAATATTTTTCTTCTTTTGTTAAAGCCATTTCAGACTCCAAGTAAGCATTATATTACTAATCATCTATTTTAAAGGTGCCATACAATTGAAAACTGTATTTATCTTGGCATAGTTGAATGATAAGAGTTCTGGACATGGAACTGACATACCATGAGCCTCAAACACCATTGTTTTCTCCTTCATGTGTAAATCTCCTGTTTGCAAAAGACCGCTGAAAAATGAGTGAATCCCACCATAACACCGACTGTGACGTTGGAGTCAGGATCATTAATATTTATACCCCCCAAATTTGCATTTTCCAGTCCATGTTCTAGGCCAGGCAGTGTTAATGTGGACCTGCACAGCCGAATCATCAGAAGATCTGCAGGTATTGTGAAGAAGCAAGCAAGGACAATAGTGAAAATGGCAGATCATGGATATAAATGTTATGTCTGAGGCTGTGCTGCGGATTTGAGAACTTTTCATTCCCTTCCCACAAAAGAGAACTGTCAACAGGCATGGTTGATGTTTACAACAGGATACCTCACCATTTTAATTCAAAGCTGTTAGTTTGCTCTTAACGGAGGCCGATCAGAACGAAACTCGGTGGGCATGTTCGACTCGTGGCCCTAGAGGTCTGTAAGAATTTTGAAAAATCAGCCACTAGTTGACGCTAACAGGTTTTACGGCTATGTAATCACGTGATGCATATCATTTGATAGATCTCCTCATACTGAACAACTTTGCCTCAAGAACTACTGCTGTCAATCAATTTGTTCATTAAATACTTGCGATTATGTTAAAAACCTACTTTTGCGAACTAGTCCTAGGTTTTTCGCCCGATCGGAAATATACCAGTGCAGTACAATTCTCTGGAAGCTCTAGATTATTAATTATATAAAAAACTTTAACTTTACCCATTGGGTAGCCATAACAGGATCATTTAGAAAATGGGTATGGCAAAAAAAACTCAAAAGCCTGTAAATCCTAAACAAAAACTCAGACAACTCACTAAACTGCCTTATGTGCTTAAAGACCCTAAATGCTTGAACCCCGCTAAATGCTGCTTGCAGCTTTAATTATTATTATTATTATTATTCCGCCGTAAAACGCATCGTGCAGCCCAAACCGTAAGAGCTGGAACTTTGAAACTTTGACAGATGGTAGTACAAAAATCGAGGAAAGGTTCAGAGATTATGACCCCGATTGGCCCATAGGTGGCGCTATAGCAACCAAAAGCGCGAAACTGTTCATAACTCCTAGACCGTATGTCGTAGACTCAAGTGTCTTATATCATTGGAAAGCTGGATGCCTGACGAACAAAACGTATATCTCCGATTTCATTTCCGCCATGATAGATTTTCCGCCATTTTGAATTTTGTCAAAAACCTACTTTTGCGAACTAGTCCCTGGTTTTTTGCCCGATTGGAACCAAACCAGTGCAGAAATGTTCTCTGGAGTCTGAATATCAATAATTATCGAAAAAAAGTGGAAATTTCGATTCACGGTCGCTAAGGGGCGCCAAAACGTACGTTGTGGGAGGGGCCTATTTTACTAAAATGGCTATAACTCCCGATGTAAATGAGGTATCTTCACCAAACTTGGTACACATGTGTATGAGTTCAATCTGGGGTCACAGTAAAAAAATCGCGACGATTGGCCTCATGGTGGCGCTATAAAATGAAAAAAACATAAAACAGGCTATAACCACCTGACCGTTAGTCCGATTGACTTGAAAATTGGTATGCAGTGTCTTGGTCCAAGGTGCCATGTATGTGTATGAGGACATTGGCGTATCTCAAAAAACATGGCCGCCATCGGCCAATGAAGTTTGAGCACCTATTAGACAAGGTTAACGGAGGCCGATCGGAACGAAACTCAATGGGCATGTTCAGCTCATGGCCCTAGAGGTCTGTAAGAATTTTGAAAGAAATCGGCCACTAGTTGGCGCTAATGAGTTTTATGGCTCTGTAATCACGTGGTGTTACACTTATCATCACAAAATGCATATCATTTGATAGATCTCCTTATGCTGAACAACTTTGCCTCTAGAACCATTGCTGTCAATCAAACCGTTCATTAAATATTCGCGAACATGTTAAAAACCTACTTTTGCGAACTAGTCCCTGGTTTTTCGCCCGATCGGAACCAAACCAGTCTAGGACAATTCTTTGGACTCTCTAGATCAATAATTATCGAAAAAACGTTGAACTTTTGCATTTGAATGGCTGTAATAGGGTCATTTATAAAATGGGCGTGGCAAAATACACTAAAAAGTCTATAAATCCTAAATAAAAACTCAGAACTTCACAAAAATTGGTGAGCATATGTGACATAACATCCTTAACAAGCATGCAACATTTCATGGAGATCGGACAATAGGTGGCGCTATAACTGTTAAAACGCTTTAAAATCATATATTATATGGTAAATTGCCCGTATTGCTTGTAAATGGTATTTTCCTTCTATAATCATATAATGTTCATATAATAATGTTCAAAACCAGTGCAGTGCAATTCTCTGGACTCTCTAGATCAATAATTATCAGAAAAAGTATAACTTCTTCATTTGGATGGCTATAATAGTGTCACTTCAATATGTAGCCTTGACCAAGTGTCTCCAAAAGCCTATATCTCTTTAATAAAAACAAGTCAGAACATGTGACTCTTAAGAAGTATGAAAAATTTCAGACAGATCGGACAAAATTTGCCTCTATAACAGTTAAAAATGTAAAAAAATATATAACATGGCATATTAAGCCAATAAGTGGTATTGTACTGCCCCCTGCTGTCATTTCATCATACTACTCCCTAATATTGCTATATAATTCATATTTAGACTTTATAAAATCATTATTTTAACATTTACAATCACATTTTGTCAAAACTCATCTATTGAAGTATTACTATTGACAATTGTGTCACATTAATGAATGGAATCCAGAAACGAAAGTAAAAACGGAGGCCGCCATTTAGGCCACGCCCCCCCAGTACAAATTCACTCATAACTCGAAAACGGAAAGTCGCTGCGCGTTCAAATTTTGATGGTAAGGACGTCTCCGGGCTCTTGATCGAAACGTATGGTCGCGGGCCTCGGGAGCGCCCCCCCCCCCCCCCCCCCCCGCGGATCGTTAGTCCGCGGGACCCCGACTTTGAACGCCCGTAACTCCCGACCCAGACCACCCCGAACCTTGTGTGAGAGCTCGTTGGAAAGGGCGCGTCCTTGGCTAGCATCGATTCAAATGTGGTGTAATTTGCCCTGGGCATTCCAGAGATAAAAGCCCCAAAATAATATGCCTCATAACTCCCGGGCCCAATCGCCCAAAAACACTGCGATGGTCTCATTCAACAGGACTCCTCAAGCACTATCTATGCTCTGAGTTTCAGAATTTTTCGCCTTCTGGTTCCCGAGATATAAGTGAAAAACCAAATTCCCATTCATTCATTCAAACACTTCAACTGTAAGATGGAGACTGTAATTCCACTGTTGTCCACTAGAGGGAGCAGCAGGATTACGCATGATCTTTTAATTCGCTTTCAGTATTGGGAAATAAACAAATGCTTTAAGAAGCAATCTTTTTTTATTATGATGTTTTTTTTATTTTATTATGATATTTGTATATATATATTTTTTTTTTATTATTATGATTATGAACGGTTTGATTGACATTAGTAATTCTTGAGTCAAAGTTGTTCAGGATGAGGAGATGAAGATATTTTCACAATATCACATCCTAAAAACTTTGAAAACATTTGTCTTTGTGTGTGTGGATGTGTTTGTGTCTGTGTGTGTGTCTGTGTGTGTAAGCATGCTTAATGGAAAGAACATGGAGAAACTGCTTTGTTTTACTGGTGGATAAAAAAGTCTTTCAAATGAAAGTGAGTCAATTAGTGGTCTTCTACTGCCCTCTGCAGGACATTCTACTTAATAAAATATTTTCATCTGTGCTTTTGCATTAAGTTTTGGACTATATAAAATTACTTGCATGAAAATCACCTATTATAACACAATCATGTTTTGTCAAAGTTTATCACTTCATTTGTACTGAGCTCTCAGTTTGAACAATTCTGCCTCTCAGTGATTAATTTGAAATCTGAAAATGGTGTTATACAGAGGAGATTTGCAATTATCATTTTGTTACCTATCTTTTATTTTAAATATCTACATCTACAACAAAATGTGTGTGCATGTGTGTGTTCAAGCATGGTTAGTGTATTAAGTATTATTGTTTAAGTATTATTGTTTTCATTTACATTTTAACCACCAGAAGAAGAACACTCATTGGTTCATTCTACCCACTAAAATATTATTTTTCATTTTTTTTTTCCCATTTGAAATATTGTTTAAACTTAATAAAATCATTAAAATAACATTTCAAATCATATTTTGTCTGTTTATAAATCCCACAGACTCACATTGGCTGCAATACTAATGTTTTTGTAAAACACAGACCTGATAGTCTAAACTGTGTGTATTGTGCATATATTATTGATATTATTACTATTACAAATCATGTTATTGTAACTCATATCTTAATAGAATATTATTTGTAATTTTAATTCTTTATTTCTTAATTGTTTTTGTTTTTTATGATTACAGATATTATCACCAAAGATATCAACTACACCTTCACTTTTAGTATTGATAAGCTGCACACACAGCACAATCACACACTCACTAATGCATTCAAATAAATGTAATCTTACTGTGCTACTTTATTTGTACATGATTAGAATGAACAGAAATCTAAGAATATTTTTCTTCTTTTGTTAAAGCCATTTCAGACTGCAAGTAAGCATTACATTACTAATCATCTATTTTAAAGGTGCCATACAATTGAAAACTGTATTTATCTTGGCATAGTTGAATGATAAGAGTTCTGGACATGGAACTGACATGCCGTGAGCCTCAAACACCATTGTTTTCTCCTTCATGTGTAAATCTCCTGTTTGCAAAAGACCGCTGAAAAATGAGTGAATCCCAGCATAACACTGACTGTGACGTTGGAGTCATATATGTCAGTGGTTAAATGCTTGCTAAATAAAACTTAATAACTTTTGATGCTTTTGTGCTTAAAGGTCTTAAAGGCCTTAACTGCTTGAACCCCGATAAATGCTGCTTGCAGCTTTAATTAGGGGTTCAAGCACGAAGTGCTGAAACCCTATTGTAATTGTAAGGATTTTTATTATTATTATTTTTCTTCTGCCGTAAAACGCATCGTGCAGCCCAAACCGTAAGTGCTAGAGACTTGAAACTTTGCCATATGGTAGTACAAAAATCGAGGAGAGGTTATCAAAATATGAGCCAGATTGGCCAATAGGTGGCGCTACAGTGCAAAAACCAAAAAAATGGCATATTTTTGCTTAAATCTCACCAAACCTTTGTCACAGACTCAAGTGTCTTATATCATTGGAATCCTTGGCTCAAGCCGAACAAAAAAGGCCTCAAGGATTTCCTTTCCGGTATGCAAATTTTCCGCCATTTTGGATTTTGTCCAAAACCTACTTTTGCGAACTAGTCCTAGGTTTTTTGTCCGATCTGAACCAAACAAGTGCAGAAATGTTCTCTGGAGTCTGAATATCAATAATTATTAAAAAAAAGTTTAAATTTTGATTCACGGTCGCTAAGGGGTGCCAAAACGTTCGAAGGAGGCGGAGCTAGTTTTACTAAAATGGCTATAACTCCAGAAGTAAATGAGTTATCTTCACCAAACTTGGTACACATGTGTAAGAGGTCATTCTAAGGTCACAGTAAAGAAATCGCGGTGATTAGCCACATGGTGGCGCTATAACATTAAAAAAACATAAAACAGGCTATAACCACCTGACCGTTTGTCCGATTGACTTGAAAATTGGTATGCAGTGTCTTGGTCCAAGGTGCCATGTATGTCTATGAGGACATTGGTGTATCTCGAAAAACATGGCCGCCATCGGCCAATGAAGTTTGAGCACCTATTAGACAAGGTTAACGGAGGCCAATCAGAACGAAACTCAGTGGGCATGTTCGGCTCAAGCCCCTAGAGGTCTGTAAGAATTTTGAAAGAAATCGGCCACTAGTTGGCGCTAACGAGTTTAATGGCTCTGTAATCACGTGGTGTTACACTTATTGTCACAAAATGCATATCATTTGATAGATCTGCTCATGCTGAACAACTTTGCCTCAAGAACTATTGCTGTCAATCAAACCGTTCATTAAATATTCGTAATTATGTTAGAAACCTACTTTTGCGAACTAGTCCCTGGTTTTTCGCCCGATCGGAACCAGACCAGTCTAGGACAATTCTCTGGACTCTCTAGATCAATAATTATCAAAAAAAAGTTGAACTTTTGCATTTGGATGGCTGTAATAGGGTCATTTATAAAATGGGCGGGGCAAAATAAATAAAAAAACCTATAAATCATAAATAAAAACTCAGAACTTCACAAAAATTGGTGAACATATGTGAAATAACATCATTAACAAGCATGCCAAATTTTATGGAGATCGGACCAAAGGTGGCGCTATAACTGTTAAAAAGCTTTAAAACCATATATTTCCTAGGATAAATGGTCTTTTTCATCTATTATGTCAGTAGTTACATGCTTGCTAAATAAATCTTAATAACTTTTGATGCTTTTATGCTTAAAGGCCTTAAAGGCCTTAATTGCTTGAACCCCGATAAATGCTGCTTGCAGCTTTAATTAGGGGTTCAAGCATGAAATGCTGAAACCCTATTGTAATTGTAAGGATTTTTATTATTATTATTTTTCTTCTCCGCTAAAACGCATCGTGCAGCCCAAACCGTAAGTGCTAGAGACTTGAAACTTGG
Source organism: Rutilus rutilus (assembly GCF_951802725.1). Lineage (NCBI taxonomy): Eukaryota > Metazoa > Chordata > Actinopteri > Cypriniformes > Leuciscidae > Rutilus > Rutilus rutilus. Next base: position 107,793 of record NW_028175486.1, on the reverse strand, counting down.
CCAGAAGGTAGTACAAAAATCGAGGAGAGGTTCAGAGAATATGACCCAGATTGGCCAATAGGTGGCGCTACAGCGCAAAAAACAAAAAAATTTCACATTTTTGCTTAAATCTCATTAACCGTTTGTCACAGACTCAAGTGTCTTATATCATTGGAATCCTTGGGTCAAGCCGAACAAAATTGGCCTCAAGGATTTCATTTCCGGTATGCAAATTTTTCCGCCATTTTGGATTTTGTCCAAAACCTACTTTTGCGAACTAGTCCTAGGTTTTTCGCCCGATCGGAACCAAACCAGTGCAGAAATGTTGTCTGGAGTCTGAATATCAATAATTATTGAAAAAAAGTTGAAATTTCGATTCACGGTCACTAAGGGGCGCCAAAACGTTCGAAGAAGGCGGAGCCTATTTTACTAAAATGGCTATAACTCCAGAAGTAAATCAGGTATCTTCACCAAACTCGGTACACATGTGTAAGAGGTCAATCTGAGGTCACAGTAAAAAAATCGCGGCGATTGGCCACATGGTGGCGCTATAACATGACAAAAACATAAAACAGGCTATAACCACCTGACCGTTAGTCCGATTGACTTGAAAATTGGTATGCAGTGTCTTGGTCCAAGGTGCCATGTATGTGTATGAGGACATTGGCGTATCTTGAAAAACATGGCCGCCATCGGCCAATGAAGTTTGAGCACCTATTAGACAAGGTTAACGGAGGCCAATCGGAACGAAACTCGATGGGCATATTCGACTCATGGCCCTAGAGGTCTGTAAGAATTTTGAAAGAAATCGGCCACTAGTTGGCGCTAACGAGTTTTATGGCTCTGTAATCACGTGGTGTTACACTTATTGTCACAAAATGCAAATCATTTGATAGACCTCCTCATCTTGAACAACTTTGCCTCTAGAACCATTGCTGTCAATCAAACCGTTCATTAAATATTCATGAATATGTTAAAAACCTACTTTTGCGAACTAGTCCCTGGTTTTTCGCCCGATCGGAACCACACCAGTCTAGGACAATTCTCTGGACTCTCTAGATCAATAATTATCAAAAAAAAGTTTAACTTTTGCATGAGTATGGCTGTAATAGGGTCATTTAGAAAAGGGGCGTGGTAAAATGCACTCAAAAGCCTATAAATCCTAAACGAAAACTCAGAACTTCACAAAAATTGATGAGCATATGTGTCATAACCTGCTAAAGAAGCATGGGAAATTTTATGGAGATCGGACCATAGTTGGCGCTATAACTGTTAAAACGCTTTAAAACCATATATTTCCTATGGTAAATTGCCTGTATTTGCTGTAAATGGTGTCTTCTATCATCATATAATGTTCATATATCATTATGTTCAAAACCAGTGCAGCACAATTCTCTGAACTCTCTAGATCAATAATTATCAGAAAAAAAGTTTAACTTCTTCAAAAGGTGATTTTATATGAATATAATGACATATTAAGCCAATAAGTGGTATTTTACTGCCCCCTGCTGTCATTTCATCATACTACTCCCTAATATTGTTATAAAATTCATATTTAGACTTTATAAAATCATTATTTTAACATTTACAATCACATTTTGTCAAAACTCATCTATTGAGTATTACTATTGACAATTGTGTTACACTGAGATATGGAAATGGACGAAAGTAAATGAATGAAATGAAACGAAAGTATAACGGCATTTAAGCCACGCCCCCGAATACAAATTCATTCATAACTCGAAAACGGAAAGTCGTTGCGCGCTCAAATTTTGATGGTGAGGACATCTCCGGGCTCTTGATCGAAACGTGTCGTCGCGGGCCTCGGGAGCGCGCCCCCCGCGCATCGCCAGTCCGCGGGACCCCCGATTTTGAACGACCATTACTCCCGACCCAGACCACCCCGAACATTGTGTGAGAGCTCGTTGGAAAGGTCCCGTCTTTGGCTAGCTTCGATTCAAATGTGGTGTTATTTGCCCTGGGCATTCCAGAGATAATAGCCCGAACAGATATGCCTTATAACAGCCATAACTCCCAGCCCCAATCGCCCAAAAACACCTTGATGGTCTCATTCAACAGGGCTCCTCAAGCACTATCTATGCTCTGAGTTTCAGAATTTTTCGCCTTTTGGTTCCTGAGATATAAGTAAAAAAACAAATTCCCATTCATTCATTCAAACACTTCAACTGTAAAATGTAAGCTATGATACCACTGTTGTCCACTAGAGGGAGCAGCAGGATTACGCATGATCTTTTAATTCGCTTTCAGTATTGGGAAATAAACAAATGCTTTAAGAAGCAATCTTTTTTATTATGATTTTTTTTTTTTTTTTATGATATTTGTATATATTTTATTTTTTTATTATGATTTTGAACGGTTTGATTGACATTAGTGATTCTTGAGGCAAAGTTGTTCAAGATGAGGAGATGAAGATATTTTCACAATATCACATCCTAAAAACATTGAAAACATATTTGTCTTTGTGTGTGTGTGTGTGTGTGTGTGTGTGTGTGTGTGTGTGTGTGTGTGTGTGTGTGTGTGTGTGTGTGTGTGTGTGTGTGTGTGGATGTGTTTGTGTGTGTGTCTGTGTGTGTAAGCATGCTTAATGGAAAGAACATGGAGAAACTGCTTTGTTTTACTGGTGGATAAAAAAAGTCTTTCAAATGAAAGTGAGTCAATTAGTGGTCTTCTACTATGGAAGCAGGACATTCTACTTAATAAAATATTTTCATCTGTGCTTTTGCATAAGTTTTTGGACTATATAAAATTATTGCATGAAAATCACCTATTATAACACAGTCATGTTTTGTCAAAGTTTATCACTTCATTTTTACTGAGCTCTCAGTTTGAACAATTCTGCCTCTCAGTGATTTATTTGAAATCTGAAAATGGTGTTATACAGAGGAGATTTGCAATTATCATTTTGTTACCTATCTTTTATTTTAAATATCTACATCTACAACAAAATGTGTGTGCATGTGTGTGTTCAAGCATGGTTAGTGTATTAAGTATTATTGTTTAAGTATTATTGTTTTCATTTACATTTTAACCACCAGAAGAAGAACACTCATTGGTTCATTCTGCTCACTAAAATATTATTTTTCATTTTTTTCCCATTTGAAATATTGTTTAAACTTAATAAAATCATTAAAATAACATTTCAAATCATATTTTGTCTGTTTATAAATCCCACAGACTCACATTGGCTGCAATACTAATGTTTTTGTAAAACACAGACCTGATAGTCTAATCTGTGTGTATTGTGCATATATTATTGATATTATTACTATTGCAAATCATGTTATTATAACTCATATCTTAATAGAATATTATTTGTAATTTTAATTCTTTATTTCTTAATTGTTTTTTTATGATTACTACAGATATTATCACCAAAGATATCAACTACACCTTCACTTTTAGTATTGACATGCTGCACACACAGCACAATCACACACTCACTAATGCATTCAAATAAATGTAATCTTACTGTGCTACTTTATTTGTACATGATTAGAATGAACAGAAATCTAAGACTATTTTTCTTCTTTTGTTAAAGCCATTTCAGACTCCAAGTAAGCATTATATTACTAATCATCTATTTTAAAGGTGCCATACAATTGAAAACTGTATTTATCTTGGCATAGTTGAATGATAAGAGTTCTGGACATGGAACTGACATACCTTGAGCCTCAAACACCATTGTTTCCTCCTTCATGTGTAAATCTCCTGTTTGCAAAAGACCGCTGAAAAATGAGTGAATCCCAGCATAACACTGACTGTGACGTTGGAGTCATATATGTCAGTGGTTAAATGCTTGCTAAATAAAACTTAATAACTTTTGATGCTTTTGTGCTTAAAGGTCTTAAAGGCCTTAACTGCTTGAACCCCGATAAATGCTGCTTGCAGCTTTAATTATTAGGGGTTCAAGCATGAAATGCTGAAACCCTATTGTAATTGTGCTGATTTTTATTAGGGGTTCAAGCATGAAATGCTGAAACCCTATTGTAATTGTGCTGATTTTTAGGGGTTCAAGCATGAAATGCTGAAACCCTATTGTAATTGTACTGATTTTTATTATTATTATTATTCTTCTGCCGTAAAACGCATCGTGCAGCCCAAACCGTAAGTGCTAGAGACTTGAAACTTGGCCAGAAGGTAGTACAAAAATCGAGGAGAGGTTCAGAGAGTATGACCCCGATTGGCCCATAGGTGGCGCTATAGTGCCAAAAACCAAAAAAAATCACGGTTTTGCTTAAATCTCCTTAACCCTTTGTCACAGACTCAAGTGTCTTATATCACTGTAATCCTTGTCTCAAGACGGACAAAATGTATATCTTCAATTTCATTTCCGGTATGCAAATTTTTCCGCCATTTTGAATTTTGTCTAAAACCTACTTTTGCAAACTAGTAGAGGGTTTTTTTGGCCAATCGGAACCAAACCAGTGCAGAAATGTTCTCTGGAGTCTGATTATCAGTAATTATCGAAAAAAAGTTGAAATTTCGATCCACGGTTGCTAAGGGGCGTCAAAACGTTTGCAGGAGGCGGAGCCAGTTTACTAAAATGGTTATAACTCATGAACGAAATTAGATATTTTCACCAAACTCGGAACACATATGTATGAGTTCAATCTGGGGTCACAGTAAAAAAATCGCGACGATTGAACACTAGGTGGCGTTATAACATGAAAAAAACATGAAAAGGGCTATAACCACCTGACCGTTAGTCCAATTGACTTGAAAATTGGTATGCAGTCTCATGGTCCAGGGTGCCATGTATATCTATGATGACATTGGCGTATCTCGAAAAACATGGCCGCCATCAGCCAATGAAGTTGAGCACCTATTAGACAAGGTTAACGGAGGCCGATCGGAACAAAACTCGATGGGCATGTTCAACTCATGGCCCTAGAGGTATGTAAGATTTTTGAAAGAAATCGGCCACTAGTTGGCGCTAACGAGTTTTATGGCTCTGTAATCACGTGGTGTTAAACTTATTGTCACATTATGCATATCATTTGATAGATCTGCTCATGCTGAACAACTTTGCCTCAAGAACCACTACTGTCAATCAAACTGTTCATTAAATATTGGCAAACATGTTAAAAACCTACTTTTGCGAACTAGTCCCTGGTTTTTTGCCCGATCAGAACCAGACCAGTCTAGGGTAATTCTCTGGACTCTCTAGATCAATAATTATCGAAAAAAAGTTGAACTTTTGCATTTGGATGGCTGTAATAGGGTCATTTAGAAAATGGGCGTGGCAAAATACACTAAAAAGCCTATAAATCCTAAATGAAAACTCAGAACTTCACAAAAATTGATGAGCATATGTGACATAACATGCTAAAGAAGCATGGACATTTTTATGGAGATCGGAGCATAGGTGGCGCTATAACTGTTAAAATGCTTTAAAGCCATATATTTCCTATGGTAAATTGCCTGTATTTGCTGTAAATGGTGTCTTCTATCTATTATCGTATAATGTTCATATCATAATGTTCAAAACCAGTGCAGCACAATTCTCTGAACTCTCTAGATCAATAATTATCAGAAAAAAAGTTTAACTTCTTCAAAAGGTGATTTTATATGAATATAATGACATATTAAGCCAATAAGTGGTATTTTACTGCCCCCTGCTGTCATTTCATCATACTACTCCCTAATATTGTTATAAAATTCATATTTAGACTTTATAAAATCATTATTTTAACATTTACAATCACATTTTGTCAAAACTCATCTATTGAGTATTACTATTGACAATTGTGTTACACTGAGATATGGAAATGGACGAAAGTAAGTGAATGAAATGAAACGAAAGTATAACGGCATTTAAGCCACGCCCCCGAATACAAATTCATTCATAACTCGAAAACGGAAAGTCGTTGCGCGCTCAAATTTTGATGGTGAGGACCTCTCCGGGCTCTTGATCGAAACGTGTCCTCGCGGGCCTCGGGAGCGCGCCCCCCGCGCATCGCCAGCCCGCGGGACCCCCGATTTTGAACGGCCATTACTCCCGACCCAGACCACCCCGAACATTGTGTAAGAGCTCGTTGGAAAGGGCACGTCCTTGGCTAGCTTCGATTCAAATGTGGTGTTATCTGCCCTGGGCATTCCAGAGATAATAGCTCGAATAGATATGCCTTATAACAGTCATAACTCCCAGCCCCAATCGCCCAAAAACACCCTGATGGTCTCATTCAACAGGGCTCCTCAAGCACTATCTATGCTCTGAGTTTCAGAATTTTTCGCCTTTTGGTTCCTGAGATATAAGTAAAAAAACAAATTCCCATTCATTCATTCAAACACCTCAACTGTAAAATGTAAGCTATAATACCACTGTTGTCCACTAGAGGGAGCAGCAGGATTACGCATGATCTTTTAATTCGCTTCAGTATTGGGAAATAAACAAATGCTTTAAGAAGCAATCTTTTTTATTATGATGTTTTTTTTATTATGATATTTGTATATATTTTATTTTTTTATTATGATTATGAACGGTTTGATTGACATTAGTGATTCTTGAGGCAAAGTTGTTCAAGATGAGGAGATGAAGATATTTTCACAATATCACATCATAAAAACATTGAAAACATATTTGTCTTTGTGTGTGTGTCTGTGTCTGTGTGTGTGTGTGTGTGTGTGTGGATGGATGTGTTTGTGTTTGTGTGTGTGTCTGTGTGTGTAAGCATGCTTAATGGAAATAACATGGAGAAACTGCTTTGTTTTACTGGTGGATAAAAAAGTCTTTCAAATGAAAGTGAGTCAATTAGTGGTCTTCTCCTGCCCTCTGCAGGACATTCTACTTAATAAAATATTTTCATCTGTGCTTTTGCATTAGTTTTTGGACTATATAAAATTACTTGCATGAAAATCACCTATTATAACACAGTCATGTTTTGTCAAAGTTTATCACTTCATTTTTACTGAGCTCTCAGTTTGAACAATTCTGCCTCTCAGTGATTAATTTGAAATCTGAAAACGGTGTTATACAGAGGAGATTTGCAATTATCATTTTGTTACCTATCTTTTATTTTAAATATCTACATCTACAAAAAAAATTGTGTGCATGTGTGTGTTCAAGCATGGTTAGTGTATTAAGTATTATTGTTTAAGTATTATTGTTTTCATTTACATTTTAACCACCAGAAGAAGAACACTCATTGGTTCATTCTGCTCACTAAAATATTATTTTTCATTTTTTTTCCATTTGAAATATTGTTTAAACTTAATAAAATCATTAAAATAACATTTCAAATCATATTTTGTCTGTTTATAAATCCCACAGACTCACATTGGCTGCAATACTAATGTTTTTGTAAAACACAGACCTGATAGTCTAATCTGTGTGTATTGTGCATATATTATTGATATTATTACTATTGCAAATCATGTTATTGTAACTCATATCTTAATAGAATATTATTTGTAATTTTAATTCTTTATTTCTTAATTGTTTTTTTTATGATTACTACAGATATTATCACCAAAGATATCAACTACACCTTCACTTTTAGTATTGACACGCTGCACACACAGCACAATCACACACTCACTAATGCATTCAAATAAATGTAATCTTACTGTGCTACTTTATTTGTACATGATTAGAATGAACAGAAATCTAAGAATATTTTTCTTCTTTTGTTAAAGCCATTTCAGACTCCAAGTAAGCATTATATTACTAATCATCTATTTTAAAGGTGCCATACAATTGAAAACTGTATTTATCTTGGCATAGTTGAATGATAAGAGTTCTGGACATGGAACTGACATACCGTGAGCCTCAAACACCATTGTTTCCTCCTTCATGTGTAAATCTCCTGTTTGCAAAAGACCGCTGAAAAATGAGTGAATCCCACCATAACACCGACTGTGACGTTGGAGTCAGGATCATTAATATTTATACCCCCCAAATTTGCATTTTCCAGTCCATGTTCTAGGCCAGGCAGTGTTAATGTGGACCTGCACAGCCGAATCATCAGAAGATCTGCAGGTATTGTGAAGAAGCAAGCAAGGACAATAGTGAAAATGGCAGATCATGGATATAAATGTTATGTCTGAGGCTGTGCTGTGGATTTGAGAACTTTTCATTCCCTTCCCACAAAAGAGAACTGTCAACAGGCATGGTTGATGTTTACAACAGGATAAACTCACCATTTTAATTCAAAGCTGTTAGTTTGCTCTTAACGGAGGCCGATCAGAACGAAACTCGGTGGGCATGTTCGACTTCGTGGCCCTAGAGGTCTGTAAGAATTTTGAAAAATCAGCCACTAGTTGACGCTAACAGGTTTTACGGCTATGTAATCACGTGATGCATATCATTTGATAGATCTCCTCATACTGAACAACTTTGCCTCAAGAACTACTGCTGTCAATCAATTTGTTCATTAAATACTTGCGATTATGTTAAAAACCTACTTTTGCGAACTAGTCCTAGGTTTTTCGCCCGATCGGAAATATACCAGTGCAGTACAATTCTCTGGAAGCTCTAGATTATTAATTATATAAAAAACTTTAACTTTTGCATTGGCCTGGCTGTAACAGGATCATTTAGAAAATGGGTATGGCAAAAAACACTCAAAAGCCTGTAAATCCTAAACAAAAATTCAGACAACTCACTAAACTGCCTTATGTGCTTAAAGACCCTAAATGCTTGAACCCCGCTAAATGCTGCTTGCAGCTTTAATTATTATTATTATTATTATTCTTCCCTAAAACGCATCGTGCAGCCCAAACCGTAAGGCCTAGAGACGTGAAACTCGGTCAGATGGTAGTAGTCTTGCTCGCTACTCAGATACCCGGACTCGTCCCAATCGGCCAGATGGTGGCGCTACAGCGCAAAAAACAAAAAAATTGCACATTTTTGCTTAAATCTCATTAACCGTTTGTCACAGACTCAAGTGTCTTATATCATTGGAATCCTTGGGTCAAGCCGAACAAAACTGGCCTCAAGGATTTCATTTCCGGTATGCAAATTTTTCCGCCATTTTGGATTTTGTCCAAAACCTACTTTTGCGAACTAGTCCTAGGTTTTTTGCCCGATCGGAACCAAACCAGTGCAGAAATGTTCTCTGGAGTCTGAATATCAATAATTATCGAAAAAAAGTTGAAATTTCGATTCACGGTCACTAAGGGGCGCCAAAACGTTCGAAGAAGGCGGAGCCTATTTTACTAAAATGGCTATAACTCCAGAAGTAAATGAGGTATCTTCACCAAACTCGGTACACATGTGTAAGAGATCAATCTGAGGTCACAGTAAAAAAACCGCGGTGATTGGCCACATGGTGGCGCTATAACATGACAAAAACATAAAACAGGCTATAACCACCTGACCATTAGTCCGATTGACTTGAAAATTGGTATGCAGTGTCTTGGTCCAAGGTGCCATGTATATCTATGAGGACATGGGTGTATCTCGAAAAACATGGCCGCCATCGGCCAATGAAGTTTGAGCACCTATTAGACAAGGTTAACGGAGGCCAATCGGAACGAAACTCGATAGGCATATTCGACTCATGGCCCTAGAGGTCTGTAAGAATTTTGAAAGAAATCGGACACTAGTTGGCGCCAACGAGTTTAATGGCTCTGTAATCACGTGGTGTTACACTTATTGTCACAAAATGCATATCATTTGATAGATCTGCTCATGCTGAACAACTTTGCCTCAAGAACCATTGCTGTCAATCAAACCGTTCATTAAATATTCGTAATTATGTTAAAAACCTACTTTTGCGAACTAGTCCTAGGTTTTTCGCCCGATCGGAACCAAAAAAGTCTAGGACAATTCTATGGACTCTCCTGATCAATAATTATCGAAAAAAAAGTTGAACTTTAGCATTTTTCGCATGGCTATATTGGGTCATAAAGAAAATGGGCGTGGCAAAATGCACTCAAAAGCCTATAAATCCTAAACGAAAACTCAGAACTTCAAAAAAATTGGTGAGCATATGTGCCATAACATTCTAAACAAGCATGTAAAATTTCATGAAGATCGGACGATAGGTGGCACTATAACTGTTAAAAAGCTTTGAAAACCATATATTTCCTATGGTAAATTGTCTGTTTTGGCTGTAAATGGTCTTTTCCATCTATTATTTCAGTGGTTAAAAGCTTTCCAAATAAAACTTAATGTCTTAAATGCTTATGTGCTTAAAGGCCTTAACCTGTTAAGCTGCAACCCCACTTTTGAAAAATCCCAAGAAATGACATACCCAAACTGAAACAGATACAGTTCATGAACCCTTTGTACTAAAAGCACAAGTATGATCTCATTTGAAAGCTGACACCTGGCAGTTTATTGTAAATGTAGAATTAATTATTGTCATAATGACAAAAATTGTTATAAATAGCTTCAAAGTTTTGTAAAGTTATTAGAAATTATTTTTTTATGAAATATCCTCATGAAAATAAAATTGAAGTTGGCACTGGAGCAATCTAGAAATGCACTACAGCTAATGCCACATGTCTAAACATTTTATGTTTAAAATCTTAAGATAATAAGTCCAAAACTCTGTATTTAGTGAAATGTTTTTCAAGACCATGTCATGTGACTTTATTTTGATTTGATGCTAAAATGCTACTGATGTTTATTGCCATCTTCTAACCATCTATCCAGTATATTTTCTTTATTGTTTTGTGGTGCAAACGAGCCCCATTCAGTCTCAGTCTCCCCCTGCACACATTCACACCTCTCCAGCCTGGTTATGGCTCGAAATATGCATTTCTTTTGTCTGCATTATAGTTACTAACGACTGGCTATTCACAGGCTATTCATATGGTTTCAGTCACCAATTTCTTTTCTCAAAGTTCACCCTTACATTTTAAACTGTATCTAATGCATTTTTTGAATAAAGAAACATTTCAGTAAGCATTCAAAAAATAATAAAAATATAACTTCTAGGTGGCAGGTGCACCTAGGGCTAGCTAGCATGTTAGCTTAGCACACCATCAATACACGACAATTTATGAGATTAAAACAATGTTTGTGCTTATAAACTTACTTTATAAAGCAAATCGAGTATTTTAAATAATTTTCTGTGATCTAATTTGGCTTCAGATAAAAAATCAGACAGAAAATATACTATTGGATACTAGTGTTCTGCACAACGATTCTATATAGATTAGCATTACATTATAAATATAATCTATTATTATGGAAATACCTGGCATGGATTGAAAAACACAGGTAACTCAAATATCATAGCAAACATGTTTATTGTCTTCAAAATGTCTGTATCTGCATGTTACAGCCATAGTTACAGCGCGATCTGTTGTTAGCTGTGTGTGTGTGTTCGAGGCTTCCTGGATTGTCACATGATTATGGCACTTCTTCATGTTCTAATACTGTGCACAGGGCGGCGAGGGCGCCCTCAGGCTATTGGTATGAATTGAAAACACATTAGCACTAACAGTATGCAAACGCTCACAATGATTACATCGACGCATTTGGGTATAAATTCAATAAATATTATTCCTGTCTATAGAAATCTGATGTAAACCTATGAGAATATATCAATATTTCTCCAAATCTGCAAATTTTTTAGCTAAAAGCCCTGAAGGACGTTGTTTTGTGTATCGCTGTCATGGCGACAGCACGGAGTTTTTTATGAATGAAAGCGGCTGACGCGCATAATTCATATCAAAGGTATCGACTCATTTTTTCATTTCATAACTCCTGACACAAATTAAGAAATAACTGTCGCTATAAGTTTCTCAGAATACAATAGTGGTCAAATTCTGAAACTTGAGTCTTATATCTTTTTAATGATGTATAGTTTGTCAAGGTATAACATTAAATCTGATAGTAACTTTGAACTATATATAAATAAAACCGCTTCAGTGCGCCCACGCTCTGGCAACGGTTAACAGGTTAAATGCTTGAACCCCGATAAATGCTGCTTGCAGCTTTAATTAGGGGTTCAAGCACGAAGTGCTGAAACCCTATTGTAATTGTACTGATTTTTATTATTATTTTTCTTCTCCGCTAAAACGCATCGTGCAGCCCAAACCGTATGAGCTGGAACCTTGAAACTTTGCCAGATGGTAGTACAAAAATCGAGGAGAGGTTCAGAGAGTATGACCCCGATTGGCCCATAGGTGGCGCTATAGCAACCAAAAGCGCGAAACTGTTCATAACTCCTAGACCGTATGTCGTAGACTCAAGTGTCTTATATCATTGGAAAGCTGGACACTTGAAGAACAAAACGTATATCTCCGATTTCATTTCCGGTATGCAAATTTTTCCGCCATTTTGAATTTTGTTATAAACCTACTTTTGCGAACTAGTCCTAGGTTTTTCGTCCGATCGGAACCAAACCAGTGCAGAAATGTTCTCTGGAGTCTGAATATCAATAATTATCGAAAAAAAGTCGAAATTTCGATTCACGGTCGCTAAGGGGCGCCAAAATGTATGTTGTGGGAGGAGCCTATTGTACTAAAACAGCTATAACTCCAGAAATGAATGAGGTATCTTCACCAAACTTGGTACGTATATGTAAGAGGTCAATCTGAGGTCACAGTAAAAAAATCGTGGCGATTGGCCACATGGTGGCGCTATAACATGAAAAAAACATAAAACAGGCTATAACCACCTGACCGTTAGTCCGATTGACTTGAAAATTGGCATGCAGTGTCTTGGTCCAAGGCCCCATGTATGTCTATGAGGACATTGGTGTATCTCAAAAAACATGGCCGCCATCGGCCAATGAAGTTTGAGCACCTATTAGACAAGGTTAACGGAGGCCGATCGGAACGAAACTCGGTGGGCATGTTCGACTCATGGCCCTAGAGGTCTGTAAGAATTTTGAAAGAAATCGGCCACTAGTTGGCGCTAACGAGTTTTATGGCTCTGTAATCACGTGGTGTTACACTTATTGTCACAAAATGCATATCATTTAATAGATCTGCTCATGCTGAACAACTTTGCCTCAAGAACCATTGCTGTCAATCAAACCGTTCATTAATTATTCGCGAATATGTTAAAAACCTACTTTTGCGAACTAGTCCTAGGTTTTTCGCCCGATCGGAACCAGACCAGTCTAGGACAATTCTATGGACTCTCTAGATCAATAATTATCAAAAAAAAGTTGAACTTTTGCATTTTGCGCATGGCTATAATAGGGTCATAAAGAAAATGGGTGTGGCAAAATGCACTAAAAAGCCTATAAATCATAAATGAAAACTCAGAACTTCACAAAAATTGGTGGGAATATGTGCCATAACATCTTTAACAAGCATGCCAAATTTTATGGAGATCGGACCATAGTTGGCGCTATAATTGTTAAAAAGCTTTAAAACCATATATTTCCTATGGTAAATTGCCTGTATTGGCTGCAAATGGTCTGTTTCATCTATGATCAAATAATTTTCATATCATAATGTTCAAAACTAGTGCAGTACAATTCTCTGGACTCTCTAGATCAATAATTATCAGAAAAAGTTGAACTACTTCATTTGGATGACTATAATAGGGTCACTTCAATACGTGGCCTTGACCAAGTGTCCCCGAAAGCTTATATCTTTTAAGATGCTCAGACCTTCTTAAAAACAAGTCAGAACATGTGAAATATCACTCTAAACATGCATGAACATTTTCAGACAGATCACACACACACACACACACACACACACACACAAATGTTGTTTTTTCAATGCTATTGGGATATGTCATTATGAAAATATATTTGAATGGTCTATAAACACTTCACAAAGTCTTTGTAAACTATTAATCAGATTATTCAGAATTTATTCAGAAACCTAACTTCACATAATTGCTAACAATGTGGTAAATCATGGTAAATCACGCTAAAAACATGGTAAATCATAGTAAATAATACTAGAATGTGGTGTATCAAGGTAAATCATACTATAATCCTGGTACATCATTCTAGAACATGGTATATCATGGTACATCATGCTAGAACATGGTAAATCATGGTAAACGTTGCTAGAACAGGGTAAATCATGGTAAACTATGATAAATCATGATAAACTATGGTGAACCATGCTAGAATCACAGTAAACAATGGTAAATCATACTAGAATGTATGGTAAATCATACTAGAATGTAGTATATCATGGTAAATCCTGCTAGAATATGGCAAATCATGCTAGAATCATAGTAAATAATACTAGAATGTGGTAAATTGTTGTGGGAGGAGCCTATTTTACTAAAATGGCTATAACTCAAGAAGTAAATGAGATATCTTCACCAAACTCAGTACACATGTGTATGGGTTCAATTTGAGGTCACAGTAAACAATTTTATGGAGATCGGACCATAGGTGTCGCTATAACTGTTAAAAAGCTTTAAAACCATATATTTCCTATGGTACATTGCCTGTATTGGCTGTAAATTGTCTTTTTCATCTATTATGTCAGTGGTTACATGCTTGCTTAATAAAACTAATAACTTTTGATGCTTTTGTGCTTAAAGGCCTTAAAGGCCTTAACTGCTTGAACCCCGATAAATGCTGCTTGCAGCTTTAATTATTAGGGGTTCAAGCACGAAGTGCTGAAACCCTATTGTAATTGTACTGATTTTTATTATTATTTTTCTTCTCCGCTAAAACGCATCGTGCAGCCCAAACCGTATGAGCTGGAACCTTGAAACTTTGCCAGATGGTAGTACAAAAATCGAGGAGAGGTTCAGAGAGTATGACCCCGATTGGCCCATAGGTGGCGCTATAGCAACCAAAAGCGCGAAACTGTTCATAACTCCTAGACCGTATGTCGTAGACTCAAGTGTCTTATATCATTGGAAAGCTGGACACTTGAAGAACAAAACGTATATCTCCGATTTCATTTCCGGTATGCAAATTTTTCCGCCATTTTGAATTTTGTTATAAACCTACTTTTGCGAACTAGTCCTAGGTTTTTCGTCCGATCGGAACCAAACCAGTGCAGAAATGTTCTCTGGAGTCTGAATATCAATAATTATCGAAAAAAAGTCGAAATTTCGATTCACGGTCGCTAAGGGGCGCCAAAATGTATGTTGTGGGAGGAGCCTATTGTACTAAAACAGCTATAACTCCAGAAATGAATGAGGTATCTTCACCAAACTTGGTACGTATATGTAAGAGGTCAATCTGAGGTCACAGTAAAAAAATCGTGGCGATTGGCCACATGGTGGCGCTATAACATGAAAAAAACATAAAACAGGCTATAACCACCTGACCGTTAGTCCGATTGACTTGAAAATTGGCATGCAGTGTCTTGGTCCAAGGCCCCATGTATGTCTATGAGGACATTGGTGTATCTCAAAAAACATGGCCGCCATCGGCCAATGAAGTTTGAGCACCTATTAGACAAGGTTAACGGAGGCCGATCGGAACGAAACTCGGTGGGCATGTTCGACTCATGGCCCTAGAGGTCTGTAAGAATTTTGAAAGAAATCGGCCACTAGTTGGCGCTAACGAGTTTTATGGCTCTGTAATCACGTGGTGTTACACTTATTGTCACAAAATGCATATCATTTAATAGATCTGCTCATGCTGAACAACTTTGCCTCAAGAACCATTGCTGTCAATCAAACCGTTCATTAATTATTCGCGAATATGTTAAAAACCTACTTTTGCGAACTAGTCCTAGGTTTTTCGCCCGATCGGAACCAGACCAGTCTAGGACAATTCTATGGACTCTCTAGATCAATAATTATCAAAAAAAAGTTGAACTTTTGCATTTTGCGCATGGCTATAATAGGGTCATAAAGAAAATGGGTGTGGCAAAATGCACTAAAAAGCCTATAAATCATAAATGAAAACTCAGAACTTCACAAAAATTGGTGGGAATATGTGCCATAACATCTTTAACAAGCATGCCAAATTTTATGGAGATCGGACCATAGTTGGCGCTATAATTGTTAAAAAGCTTTAAAACCATATATTTCCTATGGTAAATTGCCTGTATTGGCTGCAAATGGTCTGTTTCATCTATGATCAAATAATTTTCATATCATAATGTTCAAAACTAGTGCAGTACAATTCTCTGGACTCTCTAGATCAATAATTATCAGAAAAAGTTGAACTACTTCATTTGGATGACTATAATAGGGTCACTTCAATACGTGGCCTTGACCAAGTGTCCCCGAAAGCTTATATCTTTTAAGATGCTCAGACCTTCTTAAAAACAAGTCAGAACATGTGAAATATCACTCTAAACATGCATGAACATTTTCAGACAGATCACACACACACACACACACACACACACACACAAATGTTGTTTTTTCAATGCTATTGGGATATGTCATTATGAAAATATATTTGAATGGTCTATAAACACTTCACAAAGTCTTTGTAAACTATTAATCAGATTATTCAGAATTTATTCAGAAACCTAACTTCACATAATTGCTAACAATGTGGTAAATCATGGTAAATCACGCTAAAAACATGGTAAATCATAGTAAATAATACTAGAATGTGGTGTATCAAGGTAAATCATACTATAATCCTGGTACATCATTCTAGAACATGGTATATCATGGTACATCATGCTAGAACATGGTAAATCATGGTAAACGTTGCTAGAACAGGGTAAATCATGGTAAACTATGATAAATCATGATAAACTATGGTGAACCATGCTAGAATCACAGTAAACAATGGTAAATCATACTAGAATGTATGGTAAATCATACTAGAATGTAGTATATCATGGTAAATCCTGCTAGAATATGGCAAATCATGCTAGAATCATAGTAAATAATACTAGAATGTGGTAAATTGTTGTGGGAGGAGCCTATTTTACTAAAATGGCTATAACTCAAGAAGTAAATGAGATATCTTCACCAAACTCAGTACACATGTGTATGGGTTCAATTTGAGGTCACAGTAAACAATTTTATGGAGATCGGACCATAGGTGTCGCTATAACTGTTAAAAAGCTTTAAAACCATATATTTCCTATGGTACATTGCCTGTATTGGCTGTAAATTGTCTTTTTCATCTATTATGTCAGTGGTTACATGCTTGCTTAATAAAACTAATAACTTTTGATGCTTTTGTGCTTAAAGGCCTTAAAGGCCTTAACTGCTTGAACCCCGATAAATGCTGCTTGCAGCTTTAATTATTATTATTATTCTGCCGTAAAACGCATCGTGCAGCCTAAACCGTAAGTGCTAGAGACTTGAAACTTGGCCAGAAGGTAGTACAAAAATCGAGGAGAGGTTCAGAGAATATGAGCTAGATTGGCCAATAGGTGGCGCTACAGTGCAAAAAACAAAAAAATGGCATATTTTTGCTTAAATCTCATCAACCCTTTGTCACAGACTCAAGTGTCTTATATCTTTGGAATCCTTGGGTCAAGCCGAACAAAAAAGGCCTCAAGGATTTCATTTCCGGTATGCAAATTTTCCCGCCATTTTGGATTTTGTCCAAAACCTACTTTTGCGAACTAGTCCCTGGTTTTTCGCCCGATCGGAACCAAACCAGTGCAGAAATATTCACAGGAGTCTGAAGATCAATAATTATTGAAAAAAATGTAAAATTTCGATCCACGGTTGCTAAGGGGTATCAAAACGTTCGCAGGAGGCGGAGCTAATTATACGAAAATGGCTATAACTCGTGAACGAAATGAGATATTTTCACCAAACTCGGTACACATATGTAAGAGCTCAAGTTGAGGTCACAGTAAAAAAATCGCGGTGATTGGCCTCATGGTGGCGCTATAATATGAAAAAAACATAAAACAGGCTATAACCACCTGACCGTTAGTCCGATTGACTTGAAAATTGGTATGCAGTGTCTTGGTCCAAGGTGCCATGTATGTCTATGAGGACATTGGTGTATCTCAAAAAACATGGCCGCTATCGGCCAATGAAGTTTGAGCACCTATTAGACAAGGTTAACGGAGGCCGATCGGAACAAAACTCAGTGGGCATGTTCGGCTCAAGCCCCTAGAGGTCTGTAAGAATTTTGAAAGAAATCGGCCACTAGTTGGCGCTAACGAGTTTTATGGCTCTGTAATCACGTGGTGTTACACTTATCGTCACAAAATGCATATCATATGATAGATCTGCTCATGCTGAACAACTTTGCCTCTAGAACCATTGCTGTCAATCAAACAGTTCATTAAATATTCATGAATATGTTAAAAACCTACTTTTGCGAACTAGTCCTAGGTTTTTCGCCCGATCGGAACCAGACCAGTCTAGGACAATTCTCTGGACTCTCTAGATCAATAATTATCAAAAAAAAGTTGAACTTTTGCATTTGGATGGCTGTAATAGGGTAATTTATAAAATGGGCGTGTCAAAATACATTAAAAAGCCTATAAATCCTAAATAAAAACTCAGAACTTCACAAAAATTGGTCAGCATATGTGACATAACATCATTAACAAGCATGAAAAATTCTATGGAGATCGGACGATAGGTGGCGCTATAACTGTTAAAAAGCTTTAAAATCATATATTTCCTATGGTAAACTGCCTGTATTGGCTGTAAATGGTCTTTTCCATCTCTGATCATATAATTTTCATATCATAATGTTCAAAACTAGTGCAATACAATTCTCTGGACTCACTAGATCAATAATTGTCAGAAAAAGTTGAACTACTTCATTTGGATAGCTATAATAGGTTCACTTCAAAATCTGGCCTTTACCAAGTGTCCCCGAAAGCCTATATCTCTTTAATCAATGCTCAGACCTTCTTAAAAACAAGTCAGAACGTGTGAAATATCACCCTGAACAAGCATGAAAATTTTCAGACAGATCGGACAAAATTTGCCTCTATAACAGTTAAAAAGGTGAAAATGATATGAATTAATGGCATGTTAAGCCAATAATTGGTATTTTACTGCCCCCTACTGTTTAAAATAGTCATTTTCTCATATTGGTATTGGTATCAGCCATGGTAAATCATGATAAATGATGGCGTGTGTGTGTGTGTGTGTGTGTGTGTGTGTGTGTGTGTGGTACAAATATAACAAAGGTTTTATTTTCCAACATGAAAACAAACATAACAGAGTGCTAGTGCACAAACAATAACCGACAATGATAATGGATGAGAGGGGAACTTAAATACACAGATCAAGACAAGGACAACAGGTGACGGTTATGATGATGAGGAGCAGGTGATGATGAGGAGGGTGATGAGGAGCAGGTGCAGGTGATGACGACAGATGGTGAATGTGATGAAGGTGAATGTGACACCAATATCACTGAAACATTTGTGTGTGTGTGTGTGTGTGTGTAGCATTATTGTGTGTAGCATATGTAGCAAGTATGCATTATTGAGTTAACATGGAAACACTGGTTTGCTTTAGTGCAGAAAACTGGTCAAAATCATGAGGTTTAAAGTGAAAGTGAGCCAATAAGTGGTCTTCTACTGCCCTCTGCTGGCCATTCTACTTATTAATTAAATTTTTCCACATGTGCTTGCATTTATACTTGAATACACACTAAAAATCACTTATATAGCAATAACTATTATAACACAATCATATTTTGTCAGTGTTAATCACTTTATTTGCACTGACACTTCAAATAATTGCTAGTAATGTGGTAAATCATGGTAAATCATGGTTAACTATGCTGTGTGTGTGTGTGTGTGTGTGTGTGTGTGTGTGTGTGTGTGTGTGTGTGTGTGTGTGTGTGTGTGTGTGTGTGTGTGTGTGTGTAAGCATGCATTGAGTTAACATGGATAAACTGGTTTGCTTTAGTGCAGAAAACTGGTTTAAAGTGAAAGTGAGCCAATAAGTGGTCTTCTACTGCCCTCTGCTGGCCATTCTACTTATTAATGAAATATTTCAACATGTGCTTGCATTCATACTTGAATACACACTAAAAAAATCACTTATATAGCAATAACTATTATAACACAATCATATTTTGTCAGTGTTAATCACTTTATTTGCACTGACACTTCAAATAATTGCTAGTAATGTGATAAATCAGGCTAGAAACATGGTAAATCAAAGTAAATAATACTAGATTGTCGTTTATCTCCTGGTAAATAATACTAGAACGTGGTATATCATGGTAAATCATGGTTAACTATGCTGTGTGTGTGTGTGTGTGTGTGTGTGTGTGTGTGTGTGTGTGTGTGTGTGTGTGTGTGTGTGTGTGTAAGCATGCATTGAGTTAACATGGAAAAACTGGTTTGCTTTAGTGCAGAAAACTGGTTTAAAGTGAAAGTGAGCCAATAAGTGGTCTTCTAGTGCCCTCTGCTGGCCATTCTACTTAATAATGAAATATTTTACATGTGCTTTTGCATTCATACTTGGACACACACTAAAAATCACGTATATAACTAACTATTATAACACAATAATATTTTGTCAGTGTTCATCACCTCATTTGCACTGACACTTCACATAATTGCTAGTAATGTGGTTAATCATGCTAGAAACATTGTAAATCATAGTAAATAATACTGAAATGAGGTGTATCAAGGTAAATCATGCTAGAATCCTAATAAATCATTCTGGAACATGGTATATGATAGTAAATCATGCTAGAATCATATTAAATAATTCTAGAATGTGGCAAATCGTTGTGGGAGGAGCCTATTTTACTCAAATGGCTATAACTCAAGAAGTAAATGAGATATCTTCACCAAACTCAGTACACATGTGTATGGGTTCAATTTGAGGTCACAGTAAACAATTTTATGGAGATCGGACCATAGGTGGCGCTATAACTGTTAAAAAGCTTTAAAACCATATATATCCCATGGCAAATTGCCTGTATTGGCTGTAAATGGTCTTTTCCATCTATTATGTCAGTGGTTACATGCTTGCTAAATAAATCTTAATAACTTTTGATGCTTTTGTGCTTAAATGCCTTAAAGGCCTTAACTGCTTGAACCCCGATAAATGCTGCTTGCAGCTTTAATTATTATTATTATTATTATTATTATTATTATTCCGCCGTAAAACGCATCGTGCAGCCCAAACCGTAAGAGCTGGAACTTTGAAACTTTGACAGATGGTAGTACAAAAATCGAGGAAAGGTTCAGAGATTATGACCCCGATTGGCCCATAGGTGGCGCTATAACAACCAAAAGCGCGAAACTGCTCATAACTCCTAGACCGTATGTCGTAGACTCAAGTGTCTTATATCATTGGAAAGCTAGACGCCTGACGAACAAAACGTATATCTCCGATTTCATTTCCGCCATGATAGATTTTCCGCCATTTTGAATTTTGTCAAAAACCTACTTTTGCGAACTAGTCCCTGGTTTTTTGCCCGATTGGAACCAAACTAGTGCAGAAATGTTCTCTGGAGACTGAATATCAATAATTATCGAAAAAAAGTGGAAATTTCGGTTCACGGTCGCTAAGGGGCGCCAAAACGTACGTTGTGGGAGGGGCCTATTTTACTAAAATGGCTATAACTCCCGATGTAAATGAGGTATCTTCACCAAACTTGGTACACATGTGTATGAGTTTAATCTGGGGTCACAGTAAAAAAATCGCGACGATTGGCCTCATGGTGGCGCTATAAATTGAAAAAAACATAAAACAGGCTATAACCACCTGACCGTTAGTCCGATTGACTTGAAAATTGGTATGCAGTGTCTTGGTCCAAGGTGCCATGTATGTCTATGAGGACATTGGCGTATCTCAAAAAACATGGCCGCCATCGGCCAATGAAGTTTGAGCACCTATTAGACAAGGTTAACGGAGGCCGATCGGAACGAAACTCGATGAGCATGTTCGACTCATGGCCCTAAAGGTCTGTAAGAATTTTGAAAGAAATCGGCCACTAGTTGGCGCTAACGAGTTTTATGGCTCTGTAATCACGTGGTGTTACACTTATCGTCACAAAATGCATATCATTTGATAGATCTGCTCATCCTGAACAACTTTGCCTCTAGAACCATTGCTGTCCATCAAACCGTTCATTAAATATTCATGAATATGTTAAAAACCTACTTTTGCGAACTAGTCCCTGGTTTTTCGCCCGATCGGAACCACACCAGTCTAGGACAATTCTCTGGACTCTCTAGATCAATAATTATCAAAAAAAAGTTTAACTTTTGCATGAGTATGGCTGTAATAGGGTCATTTAGAAAAGGGGCGTGGTAAAATGCACTCAAAAGCCTATAAATCCTAAACGAAAACTCAGAACTTCACAAAAATTGATGAGCATATGTGTCATAACCTGCTAAAGAAGCATGGGAAATTTTATGGAGATCGGACCATAGTTGGCGCTATAACTGTTAAAACGCTTTAAAACCATATATTTCCTATGGTAAATTGCCTGTATTTGCTGTAAATGGTGTCTTCTATCATCATATAATGTTCATATCATAATGTTCAAAACCAGTGCAGCACAATTCTCTGAACTCTCTAGATCAATAATTATCAGAAAAAAAGTTTAACTTCTTCAAAAGGTGATTTTATATGAATATAATGACATATTAAGCCAATAAGTGGTATTTTACTGCCCCCTGCTGTCATTTCATCATACTACTCCCTAATATTGTTATAAAATTCATATTTAGACTTTATAAAATCATTATTTTAACATTTACAATCACATTTTGTCAAAACTCATCTATTGAGTATTACTATTGACAATTGTGTTACACTGAGATATGGAAATGGACGAAAGTAAATGAATGAAATGAAACGAAAGTATAACGGCATTTAAGCCACGCCCCCGAATACAAATTCATTCATAACTCGAAAACGGAAAGTCGTTGCGCGCTCAAATTTTGATGGTGAGGACATCTCCGGGCTCTTGATCGAAACGTGTCGTCGCGGGCCTCGGGAGCGCGCCCCCCGCGCATCGCCAGTCCGCGGGACCCCCGATTTTGAACGACCATTACTCCCGACCCAGACCACCCCGAACATTGTGTGAGAGCTCGTTGGAAAGGTCCCGTCTTTGGCTAGCTTCGATTCAAATGTGGTGTTATTTGCCCTGGGCATTCCAGAGATAATAGCCCGAACAGATATGCCTTATAACAGCCATAACTCCCAGCCCCAATCGCCCAAAAACACCTTGATGGTCTCATTCAACAGGGCTCCTCAAGCACTATCTATGCTCTGAGTTTCAGAATTTTTCGCCTTTTGGTTCCTGAGATATAAGTAAAAAAACAAATTCCCATTCATTCATTCAAACACTTCAACTGTAAAATGTAAGCTATGATACCACTGTTGTCCACTAGAGGGAGCAGCAGGATTACGCATGATCTTTTAATTCGCTTTCAGTATTGGGAAATAAACAAATGCTTTAAGAAGCAATCTTTTTTATTATGATTTTTTTTTTTTTTTTATGATATTTGTATATATTTTATTTTTTTATTATGATTATGAACGGTTTGATTGACATTAGTGATTCTTGAGGCAAAGTTGTTCAAGATGAGGAGATGAAGATATTTTCACAATATCACATCCTAAAAACATTGAAAACATATTTGTCTGTGTGTGTGTGTGTGTGTGTGTGTGTGTGTGTGTGTGTGTGTGTGTGTGTGTGTGTGTGTGTTTGTGTGTGTGTCTGTGTGTGTAAGCATGCTTAATGGAAAGAACATGGAGAAACTGCTTTGTTTTACTGGTGGATAAAAAAAGTCTTTCAAATGAAAGTGAGTCAATTAGTGGTCTTCTACTATGGAAGCAGGACATTCTACTTAATAAAACATTTTCATCTGTGCTTTTGCATAAGTTTTTGGACTATATAAAATTATTGCATGAAAATCACCTATTATAACACAGTCATGTTTTGTCAAAGTTTATCACTTCATTTTTACTGAGCTCTCAGTTTGAACAATTCTGCCTCTCAGTGATTAATTTGAAATCTGAAAATGGTGTTATACAGAGGAGATTTGCAATTATCATTTTGTTACCTATCTTTTATTTTAAATATCTACATCTACAACAAAATGTGTGTGCATGTGTGTGTTCAAGCATGGTTAGTGTATTAAGTATTATTGTTTAAGTATTATTGTTTTCATTTACATTTTAACCACCAGAAGAAGAACACTCATTGGTTCATTCTGCTCACTAAAATATTATTTTTCATTTTTTTTCCATTTGAAATATTGTTTAAACTTAATAAAATCATTAAAATAACATTTCAAATCATATTTTGTCTGTTTATAAATCCCACAGACTCACATTGGCTGCAATACTAATGTTTTTGTAAAACACAGACCTGATAGTCTAATCTGTGTGTATTGTGCATATATTATTGATATTATTACTATTGCAAATCATGTTATTATAACTCATATCTTAATAGAATATTATTTGTAATTTTAATTCTTTATTTCTTAATTGTTTTTTTATGATTACTACAGATATTATCACCAAAGATATCAACTACACCTTCACTTTTAGTATTGACATGCTGCACACACAGCACAATCACACACTCACTAATGCATTCAAATAAATGTAATCTTACTGTGCTACTTTATTTGTACATGATTAGAATGAACAGAAATCTAAGACTATTTTTCTTCTTTTGTTAAAGCCATTTCAGACTCCAAGTAAGCATTATATTACTAATCATCTATTTTAAAGGTGCCATACAATTGAAAACTGTATTTATCTTGGCATAGTTGAATGATAAGAGTTCTGGACATGGAACTGACATACCTTGAGCCTCAAACACCATTGTTTCCTCCTTCATGTGTAAATCTCCTGTTTGCAAAAGACCGCTGAAAAATGAGTGAATCCCACCATAACACCGACTGTGACGTTGGAGTCAGGATCATTAATATTTATACCCCCCAAATTTGCATTTCCCAGTCCATTTTCTAGGCCAGGCAGTGTTAATGTGGACCTGCACAGCCAAATCATCAGAAGATCTGCAGGTATTGTGAAGAAGCAAGCAAGGACAATAGTGAAAATGGCAGATCATGGATATAAATGTTATGTCTGAGGCTGTGCTGCGGATTTGAGAACTTTTCATTCCCTTCCCACAAAAGAGAACTGTCAACAGGCATGGTTGATGTTTACAACAGGATACCTCACCATTTTAATTCAAAGCTGTTAGTTTGCTCTTAACGGAGGCCGATCAGAACGAAACTCGGTGGGCATGTTCGACTCGTGGCCCTAGAGGTCTGTAAGAATTTTGAAAAATCAGCCACTAGTTGATGCTAACAGGTTTTACGGCTATGTAATCACGTGATGCATATCATTTGATAGATCTCCTCATACTGAACAACTTTGCCTCAAGAACTACTGCTGTCAATCAATTTGTTCATTAAATACTTGCGATTATGTTAAAAACCTACTTTTGCGAACTAGTCCTAGGTTTTTCGCCCGATCAGAAATATACCAGTGCAGTACAATTCTCTGGAAGCTCTAGATTATTAATTATATAAAAAACTTTAACTTTACCCATTGGGTAGCCATAACAGGATCATTTAGAAAATGGGTATGGCAAAAAACACTCAAAAGCCTGTAAATCCTAAACAAAAACTCACTAAACTGCCTTATGTGCTTAAAGACCCTAAATGCTTGAACCCCGCTAAATGCTGCTTGCAGCTTTAATTATTAGGGGTTCAAGCACGAAGTGCTGAAACCCTATTGTAATTGTGCTGATTTTTATTAGGGGTTCAAGCACGAAGTGCTGAAACCCTATTGTAATTGTACTGATTTTTATTATTATTATTATTATTATTATTATTATTATTATTATTTTTCTTCTGCCGTAAAACTCATCTTGCAGCCCAAACCGTAAGAGCTGGAGCTTTGAAACTTTGCCAGATGGTAGTACAAAAATCGAGGAGAGGTTCAGAGAATATGACCCCAATTGGCCCATAGGTGGCGCTATAGCAACCAAAAGCGCGAAACTGCTCATAACTCCTAGACCGTATGACGTAGACTCAAGTGTCTTATATCACTGGAAAGCTGGAAACCTGAAGGTCAAAACGTTTATCTCCGATTTCATTTCCTGTATGCAAATTGTCCGCCATTTTGAATTTAGTTAAAAACCTACTTTTGCGAACTAGTCCTAGGTTTTTTGTCCAATTGGATCCAAAACAGTGCAGAAATGTTCTCTGGAGTCTGATTATCAATAATTATCGAAAAAAAGTCGAAATTTCGATTCCTGATCGCCAGGGGGTGATAAATTAATGTTGTGGGAGGAGCCTATTTTACAAAAATGGCTATAACTCGAGAATGAAATTAGATATCTTCACCAAACTTGGTGCACATGTGTATGAGTTCAATCTGGGGTCACAGTAAAAAAATCGCGACGATTGATCTCTAGGTGGCGCTATAACATGAAAAAAACATGAAAACGGCTATGACCACGTGACCGTTAGTCCGATTGACTTGAAAATTGGTATGCAGTGTCTTGGTCCAAGGTACCATGTATGTCTATGAGGACATTGGCGTATCTCGAAAAACATGGCCGCCATCGACCAATGAAATTTGAGCACCTATTAGACAAGGTTAACGGAGGCCGATCGGAACGAAACTCGATGGGCATGTTCGACTCATGGCCCTAGAGGTCTCTAAGAGTTTTGAAAGAAATAGGCCACTAGTTGGCGCTAACGAGTTTTATGGCTCTGTAATCACGTGGTGTTACACTTATCGTCACAAAATGCATATCATCTGATAGATCTGCTCATGCTGAACAACTTTGCCTCAAGAACTATTGCTGTCAATTAAACCGTTTATTAAATATTCGTAATTATGTTATAAACCTACTTTTGCAAACTAGTCCTAGGTTTTTCGCCCGATCGAAACCAGACCAGTCTAGGACAATTCTCTGGACACTCTAGATCAATAATTATCAAAAAAAAGTTGAACTTTTGCATGTAGATGGCTGTAATAGGGTCATTTAGAAAAGGGGCGTGGCAAAAAAACACTAAAAAGCCTATAAATCCTAAATGAAAACTCAGAACTTCACAAAAATTGGTGAGCATATGTGACATAACATCATTAACAAGCATGCCAATTTTTATGGAGATCGGACCATAGGTGGCGCTATAACTGCTAAAAAGCTTTAAAACCATATATTTCCTATGGTATTTCCTGTAAATGGTCTTTTCCATCTATTATGTCAGTAGTTACATGCTTGCTAAATAAAACTTAATCACTTTTGATGCTTTTGTGCTTAAATGCCTTAAAGGCCTTAACTGCTTGAACCCCGATAAATGCTGCTTGCAGCTTTAATTAGGGGTTCAAGCACGAAGTGCTGAAACCCTATTGTAATTGTACTGATTTTTATTATTATTTTTCTTCTCCGCTAAAACGCATCGTGCAGCCCAAACCGTATGAGCTGGAACCTTGAAACTTTGC
Organism: Rutilus rutilus; assembly: GCF_951802725.1. Taxonomy (NCBI): domain Eukaryota; kingdom Metazoa; phylum Chordata; class Actinopteri; order Cypriniformes; family Leuciscidae; genus Rutilus; species Rutilus rutilus. The sequence continues at coordinate 80,603 of NW_028175486.1, read as the reverse complement.
CAGATGGTAGTACAAAAATCGAGGAGAGGTTCAGAGAGTATGACCCCGATTGGCCCATAGGTGGCGCTATAGCAACCAAAAGCGCGAAACTGTTCATAACTCCTAGACCGTATGTCGTAGACTCAAGTGTCTTATATCATTGGAAAGCTGGACACTTGAAGAACAAAACGTATATCTCCGATTTCATTTCCGGTATGCAAATTTTTCCGCCATTTTGAATTTTGTTATAAACCTACTTTTGCGAACTAGTCCTAGGTTTTTCGTCCGATCGGAACCAAACCAGTGCAGAAATGTTCTCTGGAGTCTGAATATCAATAATTATCGAAAAAAAGTCGAAATTTCGATTCACGGTCGCTAAGGGGCGCCAAAATGTATGTTGTGGGAGGAGCCTATTGTACTAAAACAGCTATAACTCCAGAAATGAATGAGGTATCTTCACCAAACTTGGTACGTATATGTAAGAGGTCAATCTGAGGTCACAGTAAAAAAATCGTGGCGATTGGCCACATGGTGGCGCTATAACATGAAAAAAACATAAAACAGGCTATAACCACCTGACCGTTAGTCCGATTGACTTGAAAATTGGCATGCAGTGTCTTGGTCCAAGGCCCCATGTATGTCTATGAGGACATTGGTGTATCTCAAAAAACATGGCCGCCATCGGCCAATGAAGTTTGAGCACCTATTAGACAAGGTTAACGGAGGCCGATCGGAACGAAACTCGGTGGGCATGTTCGACTCATGGCCCTAGAGGTCTGTAAGAATTTTGAAAGAAATCGGCCACTAGTTGGCGCTAACGAGTTTTATGGCTCTGTAATCACGTGGTGTTACACTTATTGTCACAAAATGCATATCATTTAATAGATCTGCTCATGCTGAACAACTTTGCCTCAAGAACCATTGCTGTCAATCAAACCGTTCATTAATTATTCGCGAATATGTTAAAAACCTACTTTTGCGAACTAGTCCTAGGTTTTTCGCCCGATCGGAACCAGACCAGTCTAGGACAATTCTATGGACTCTCTAGATCAATAATTATCAAAAAAAAGTTGAACTTTTGCATTTTGCGCATGGCTATAATAGGGTCATAAAGAAAATGGGTGTGGCAAAATGCACTAAAAAGCCTATAAATCATAAATGAAAACTCAGAACTTCACAAAAATTGGTGGGAATATGTGCCATAACATCTTTAACAAGCATGCCAAATTTTATGGAGATCGGACCATAGTTGGCGCTATAATTGTTAAAAAGCTTTAAAACCATATATTTCCTATGGTAAATTGCCTGTATTGGCTGCAAATGGTCTGTTTCATCTATGATCAAATAATTTTCATATCATAATGTTCAAAACTAGTGCAGTACAATTCTCTGGACTCTCTAGATCAATAATTATCAGAAAAAGTTGAACTACTTCATTTGGATGACTATAATAGGGTCACTTCAATACGTGGCCTTGACCAAGTGTCCCCGAAAGCTTATATCTTTTAAGATGCTCAGACCTTCTTAAAAACAAGTCAGAACATGTGAAATATCACTCTAAACATGCATGAACATTTTCAGACAGATCACACACACACACACACACACACACACACACAAATGTTGTTTTTTCAATGCTATTGGGATATGTCATTATGAAAATATATTTGAATGGTCTATAAACACTTCACAAAGTCTTTGTAAACTATTAATCAGATTATTCAGAATTTATTCAGAAACCTAACTTCACATAATTGCTAACAATGTGGTAAATCATGGTAAATCACGCTAAAAACATGGTAAATCATAGTAAATAATACTAGAATGTGGTGTATCAAGGTAAATCATACTATAATCCTGGTACATCATTCTAGAACATGGTATATCATGGTACATCATGCTAGAACATGGTAAATCATGGTAAACGTTGCTAGAACAGGGTAAATCATGGTAAACTATGATAAATCATGATAAACTATGGTGAACCATGCTAGAATCACAGTAAACAATGGTAAATCATACTAGAATGTATGGTAAATCATACTAGAATGTAGTATATCATGGTAAATCCTGCTAGAATATGGCAAATCATGCTAGAATCATAGTAAATAATACTAGAATGTGGTAAATTGTTGTGGGAGGAGCCTATTTTACTAAAATGGCTATAACTCAAGAAGTAAATGAGATATCTTCACCAAACTCAGTACACATGTGTATGGGTTCAATTTGAGGTCACAGTAAACAATTTTATGGAGATCGGACCATAGGTGTCGCTATAACTGTTAAAAAGCTTTAAAACCATATATTTCCTATGGTACATTGCCTGTATTGGCTGTAAATTGTCTTTTTCATCTATTATGTCAGTGGTTACATGCTTGCTTAATAAAACTAATAACTTTTGATGCTTTTGTGCTTAAAGGCCTTAAAGGCCTTAACTGCTTGAACCCCGATAAATGCTGCTTGCAGCTTTAATTAGGGGTTCAAGCACGAAGTGCTGAAACCCTATTGTAATTGTACTGATTTTTATTATTATTTTTCTTCTCCGCTAAAACGCATCGTGCAGCCCAAACCGTATGAGCTGGAACCTTGAAACTTTGCCAGATGGTAGTACAAAAATCGAGGAGAGGTTCAGAGAGTATGACCCCGATTGGCCCATAGGTGGCGCTATAGCAACCAAAAGCGCGAAACTGTTCATAACTCCTAGACCGTATGTCGTAGACTCAAGTGTCTTATATCATTGGAAAGCTGGACACTTGAAGAACAAAACGTATATCTCCGATTTCATTTCCGGTATGCAAATTTTTCCGCCATTTTGAATTTTGTTATAAACCTACTTTTGCGAACTAGTCCTAGGTTTTTCGTCCGATCGGAACCAAACCAGTGCAGAAATGTTCTCTGGAGTCTGAATATCAATAATTATCGAAAAAAAGTCGAAATTTCGATTCACGGTCGCTAAGGGGCGCCAAAATGTATGTTGTGGGAGGAGCCTATTGTACTAAAACAGCTATAACTCCAGAAATGAATGAGGTATCTTCACCAAACTTGGTACGTATATGTAAGAGGTCAATCTGAGGTCACAGTAAAAAAATCGTGGCGATTGGCCACATGGTGGCGCTATAACATGAAAAAAACATAAAACAGGCTATAACCACCTGACCGTTAGTCCGATTGACTTGAAAATTGGCATGCAGTGTCTTGGTCCAAGGCCCCATGTATGTCTATGAGGACATTGGTGTATCTCAAAAAACATGGCCGCCATCGGCCAATGAAGTTTGAGCACCTATTAGACAAGGTTAACGGAGGCCGATCGGAACGAAACTCGGTGGGCATGTTCGACTCATGGCCCTAGAGGTCTGTAAGAATTTTGAAAGAAATCGGCCACTAGTTGGCGCTAACGAGTTTTATGGCTCTGTAATCACGTGGTGTTACACTTATTGTCACAAAATGCATATCATTTAATAGATCTGCTCATGCTGAACAACTTTGCCTCAAGAACCATTGCTGTCAATCAAACCGTTCATTAATTATTCGCGAATATGTTAAAAACCTACTTTTGCGAACTAGTCCTAGGTTTTTCGCCCGATCGGAACCAGACCAGTCTAGGACAATTCTATGGACTCTCTAGATCAATAATTATCAAAAAAAAGTTGAACTTTTGCATTTTGCGCATGGCTATAATAGGGTCATAAAGAAAATGGGTGTGGCAAAATGCACTAAAAAGCCTATAAATCATAAATGAAAACTCAGAACTTCACAAAAATTGGTGGGAATATGTGCCATAACATCTTTAACAAGCATGCCAAATTTTATGGAGATCGGACCATAGTTGGCGCTATAATTGTTAAAAAGCTTTAAAACCATATATTTCCTATGGTAAATTGCCTGTATTGGCTGCAAATGGTCTGTTTCATCTATGATCAAATAATTTTCATATCATAATGTTCAAAACTAGTGCAGTACAATTCTCTGGACTCTCTAGATCAATAATTATCAGAAAAAGTTGAACTACTTCATTTGGATGACTATAATAGGGTCACTTCAATACGTGGCCTTGACCAAGTGTCCCCGAAAGCTTATATCTTTTAAGATGCTCAGACCTTCTTAAAAACAAGTCAGAACATGTGAAATATCACTCTAAACATGCATGAACATTTTCAGACAGATCACACACACACACACACACACACACACACACAAATGTTGTTTTTTCAATGCTATTGGGATATGTCATTATGAAAATATATTTGAATGGTCTATAAACACTTCACAAAGTCTTTGTAAACTATTAATCAGATTATTCAGAATTTATTCAGAAACCTAACTTCACATAATTGCTAACAATGTGGTAAATCATGGTAAATCACGCTAAAAACATGGTAAATCATAGTAAATAATACTAGAATGTGGTGTATCAAGGTAAATCATACTATAATCCTGGTACATCATTCTAGAACATGGTATATCATGGTACATCATGCTAGAACATGGTAAATCATGGTAAACGTTGCTAGAACAGGGTAAATCATGGTAAACTATGATAAATCATGATAAACTATGGTGAACCATGCTAGAATCACAGTAAACAATGGTAAATCATACTAGAATGTATGGTAAATCATACTAGAATGTAGTATATCATGGTAAATCCTGCTAGAATATGGCAAATCATGCTAGAATCATAGTAAATAATACTAGAATGTGGTAAATTGTTGTGGGAGGAGCCTATTTTACTAAAATGGCTATAACTCAAGAAGTAAATGAGATATCTTCACCAAACTCAGTACACATGTGTATGGGTTCAATTTGAGGTCACAGTAAACAATTTTATGGAGATCGGACCATAGGTGTCGCTATAACTGTTAAAAAGCTTTAAAACCATATATTTCCTATGGTACATTGCCTGTATTGGCTGTAAATTGTCTTTTTCATCTATTATGTCAGTGGTTACATGCTTGCTTAATAAAACTAATAACTTTTGATGCTTTTGTGCTTAAAGGCCTTAAAGGCCTTAACTGCTTGAACCCCGATAAATGCTGCTTGCAGCTTTAATTAGGGGTTCAAGCACGAAGTGCTGAAACCCTATTGTAATTGTACTGATTTTTATTATTATTTTTCTTCTCCGCTAAAACGCATCGTGCAGCCCAAACCGTATGAGCTGGAACCTTGAAACTTTGCCAGATGGTAGTACAAAAATCGAGGAGAGGTTCAGAGAGTATGACCCCGATTGGCCCATAGGTGGCGCTATAGCAACCAAAAGCGCGAAACTGTTCATAACTCCTAGACCGTATGTCGTAGACTCAAGTGTCTTATATCATTGGAAAGCTGGACACTTGAAGAACAAAACGTATATCTCCGATTTCATTTCCGGTATGCAAATTTTTCCGCCATTTTGAATTTTGTTATAAACCTACTTTTGCGAACTAGTCCTAGGTTTTTCGTCCGATCGGAACCAAACCAGTGCAGAAATGTTCTCTGGAGTCTGAATATCAATAATTATCGAAAAAAAGTCGAAATTTCGATTCACGGTCGCTAAGGGGCGCCAAAATGTATGTTGTGGGAGGAGCCTATTGTACTAAAACAGCTATAACTCCAGAAATGAATGAGGTATCTTCACCAAACTTGGTACGTATATGTAAGAGGTCAATCTGAGGTCACAGTAAAAAAATCGTGGCGATTGGCCACATGGTGGCGCTATAACATGAAAAAAACATAAAACAGGCTATAACCACCTGACCGTTAGTCCGATTGACTTGAAAATTGGCATGCAGTGTCTTGGTCCAAGGCCCCATGTATGTCTATGAGGACATTGGTGTATCTCAAAAAACATGGCCGCCATCGGCCAATGAAGTTTGAGCACCTATTAGACAAGGTTAACGGAGGCCGATCGGAACGAAACTCGGTGGGCATGTTCGACTCATGGCCCTAGAGGTCTGTAAGAATTTTGAAAGAAATCGGCCACTAGTTGGCGCTAACGAGTTTTATGGCTCTGTAATCACGTGGTGTTACACTTATTGTCACAAAATGCATATCATTTAATAGATCTGCTCATGCTGAACAACTTTGCCTCAAGAACCATTGCTGTCAATCAAACCGTTCATTAATTATTCGCGAATATGTTAAAAACCTACTTTTGCGAACTAGTCCTAGGTTTTTCGCCCGATCGGAACCAGACCAGTCTAGGACAATTCTATGGACTCTCTAGATCAATAATTATCAAAAAAAAGTTGAACTTTTGCATTTTGCGCATGGCTATAATAGGGTCATAAAGAAAATGGGTGTGGCAAAATGCACTAAAAAGCCTATAAATCATAAATGAAAACTCAGAACTTCACAAAAATTGGTGGGAATATGTGCCATAACATCTTTAACAAGCATGCCAAATTTTATGGAGATCGGACCATAGTTGGCGCTATAATTGTTAAAAAGCTTTAAAACCATATATTTCCTATGGTAAATTGCCTGTATTGGCTGCAAATGGTCTGTTTCATCTATGATCAAATAATTTTCATATCATAATGTTCAAAACTAGTGCAGTACAATTCTCTGGACTCTCTAGATCAATAATTATCAGAAAAAGTTGAACTACTTCATTTGGATGACTATAATAGGGTCACTTCAATACGTGGCCTTGACCAAGTGTCCCCGAAAGCTTATATCTTTTAAGATGCTCAGACCTTCTTAAAAACAAGTCAGAACATGTGAAATATCACTCTAAACATGCATGAACATTTTCAGACAGATCACACACACACACACACACACACACACACACAAATGTTGTTTTTTCAATGCTATTGGGATATGTCATTATGAAAATATATTTGAATGGTCTATAAACACTTCACAAAGTCTTTGTAAACTATTAATCAGATTATTCAGAATTTATTCAGAAACCTAACTTCACATAATTGCTAACAATGTGGTAAATCATGGTAAATCACGCTAAAAACATGGTAAATCATAGTAAATAATACTAGAATGTGGTGTATCAAGGTAAATCATACTATAATCCTGGTACATCATTCTAGAACATGGTATATCATGGTACATCATGCTAGAACATGGTAAATCATGGTAAACGTTGCTAGAACAGGGTAAATCATGGTAAACTATGATAAATCATGATAAACTATGGTGAACCATGCTAGAATCACAGTAAACAATGGTAAATCATACTAGAATGTATGGTAAATCATACTAGAATGTAGTATATCATGGTAAATCCTGCTAGAATATGGCAAATCATGCTAGAATCATAGTAAATAATACTAGAATGTGGTAAATTGTTGTGGGAGGAGCCTATTTTACTAAAATGGCTATAACTCAAGAAGTAAATGAGATATCTTCACCAAACTCAGTACACATGTGTATGGGTTCAATTTGAGGTCACAGTAAACAATTTTATGGAGATCGGACCATAGGTGTCGCTATAACTGTTAAAAAGCTTTAAAACCATATATTTCCTATGGTACATTGCCTGTATTGGCTGTAAATTGTCTTTTTCATCTATTATGTCAGTGGTTACATGCTTGCTTAATAAAACTAATAACTTTTGATGCTTTTGTGCTTAAAGGCCTTAAAGGCCTTAACTGCTTGAACCCCGATAAATGCTGCTTGCAGCTTTAATTATTATTATTATTATTATTATTCCGCCGTAAAACGCATCGTGCAGCCCAAACCGTAAGAGCTGGAACTTTGAAACTTTGACAGATGGTAGTACAAAAATCGAGGAAAGGTTCAGAGATTATGACCCCGATTGGCCCATAGGTGGCGCTATAGCAACCAAAAGCGCGAAACTGTTCATAACTCCTAGACCGTATGTCGTAGACTCAAGTGTCTTATATCATTGGAAAGCAGGATGCCTGACGAACAAAACGTATATCTCCGATTTCATTTCCGCCATGATAGATTTTCCGCCATTTTGAATTTTGTCAAAAACCTACTTTTGCGAACTAGTCCCTGGTTTTTTGCCCGATTGGAACCAAACCAGTGCAGAAATGTTCTCTGGAGTCTGACTATCAATAATTATCGAAAAAAAGTGGAAATTTCGATTCACGGTCGCTAAGGGGCGCCAAAACGTACGTTGTGGGAGGGGCCTATTTTACTAAAATGGCTATAACTCCCGATGTAAATGAGGTATCTTCACCAAACTTGGTACACATGTGTATGAGTTCAATCTGGGGTCACAGTAAAAAAATCGCGACGATTGGCCTCATGGTGGCGCTATAACATGAAAAAAACATAAAACAGGCTATAACCACCTGACCGTTAGTCCGATTGACTTGAAAATTGGTATGCAGTGTCTTGGTCCAAGGTGCCATGTATGTGTATGAGGACATTGGCGTATCTCAAAAAACATGGCCGCCATCGGCCAACGAAGTTTGAGCACCTATTAGACAAGGTTAACGGAGGCCGATCGGAACGAAACTCAATGGGCATGTTCGGCTCATGGCCCTAGAGGTCTGTAAGAATTTTGAAAGAAATCGGCCACTAGTTGGCGCTAATGAGTTTTATGGCTCTGTAATCACGTGGTGTTACACTTATCATCACAAAATGCATATCATTTGATAGATCTGCTTATGCTGAACAACTTTGCCTCTAGAACCATTGCTGTCAATCAAACCGTTCATTAAATATTCGCGAACATGTTAAAAACCTACTTTTGCGAACTAGTCCCTGGTTTTTCGCCCGATCGGAACCAAACCAGTCTAGGACAATTCTTTGGACTCTCTAGATCAATAATTATCGAAAAAAAGTTGAACTTTTGCATTTGAATGGCTGTAATAGGGTCATTTATAAAATGGGCGTGGCAAAATACACTAAAAAGTCTATAAATCCTAAATAAAAACTCAGAACTTCACAAAAATTGGTGAGCATATGTGACATAACATCCTTAACAAGCATGCAACATTTCATGGAGATCGGACAATAGGTGGCGCTATAACTGTTAAAACGCTTTAAAATCATATATTATATGGTAAATTGCCCGTATTGGCTGTAAATGGTATTTTCATATAATCATATAATGTTCATATAATAATGTTCAAAACCAGTGCAGTGCAATTCTCTGGACTCTCTAGATCAATAATTATCAGAAAAAGTATAACTTCTTCATTTGGATGGCTATAATAGTGTCACTTCAATATGTAGCCTTGACCAAGTGTCTCCAAAAGCCTATATCTCTTTAATAAAAACAAGTCAGAACATGTGACTCTTAAGAAGTATGAAAAATTTCAGACAGATCGGACAAAATTTGCCTCTATAACAGTTAAAAATGTAAAAAAATATATAACATGGCATATTAAGCCAATAAGTGGTATTGTACTGCCCCCTGCTGTCATTTCATCATACTACTCCCTAATATTGCTATATAATTCATATTTAGACTTTATAAAATCATTATTTTAACATTTACAATCACATTTTGTCAAAACTCATCTATTGAAGTATTACTATTGACAATTGTGTCACATTAATGAATGGAATCCAGAAACGAAAGTAAAAACGGAGGCCGCCATTTAGGCCACGCCCCCCCAGTACAAATTCACTCATAACTCGAAAACGGAAAGTCGCTGCGCGCTCAAATTTTGATGGTAAGGACGTCTCCGGGCTCTTGATCGAAACGTATGGTCGCGGGCCTCGGGAGCGCCCCCCCCCCGCGGATCGTTAGTCCGCGGGACCCCGACTTTGAACGCCCGTAACTCCCGACCCAGACCACCCCGAACCTTGTGTGAGAGCTCGTTGGAAAGGGCGCGTCCTTGGCTAACATCGATTCAAATGTGGTGTAATTTGCCCTGGGCATTCCAGAGATAAAAGCCCCAAAATAATATGCCTCATAACTCCCGGGCCCAATCGCCCAAAAACACTGCGATGGTCTCATTCAACAGGACTCCTCAAGCACTATCTATGCTCTGAGTTTCAGAATTTTTCGCCTTCTGGTTCCCGAGATATAAGTGAAAAACCAAATTCCCATTCATTCATTCAAACACTTCAACTGTAAGATGGAGACTGTAATTCCACTGTTGTCCACTAGAGGGAGCAGCAGGATTACGCATGATCTTTTAATTCGCTTTCAGTATTGGGAAATAAACAAATGCTTTAAGAAGCAATCTTTTTTTATGATGTTTTTTTATTTTATTATGATATTTGTATATATATATATATATTTTTTTTATTTTTTTATTATGATTATGAACGGTTTGATTGACATTAGTAATTCTTGAGTCAAAGTTGTTCAGGATGAGGAGATGAAGATATTTTCACAATATCACATCCTAAAAACATTGAAAACATTTGTCTTTGTGTGTGTGGATGTGTTTGTGTCTGTGTGTGTGTCTGTGTGTGTAAGCATGCTTAATGGAAAGAACATGGAGAAACTGCTTTGTTTTACTGGTGGATAAAAAAGTCTTTCAAATGAAAGTGAGTCAATTAGTGGTCTTCTACTGCCCTCTGCAGGACATTCTACTTAATAAAATATTTTCATCTGTGCTTTTGCATTAAGTTTTGGACTATATAAAATTACTTGCATGAAAATCACCTATTATAACACAATCATGTTTTGTCAAAGTTTATCACTTCATTTGTACTGAGCTCTCAGTTTGAACAATTCTGCCTCTCAGTGATTAATTTGAAATCTGAAAATGGTGTTATACAGAGGAGATTTGCAATTATCATTTTGTTACCTATCTTTTATTTTAAATATCTACATCTACAACAAAATGTGTGCATGTGTGTGTTCAAGCATGGTTAGTGTATTAAGTATTATTGTTTAAGTATTATTGTTTTCATTTACATTTTAACCACCAGAAGAAGAACACTCATTGGTTCATTCTACCCACTAAAATATTATTTTTCATTTTTTTTCCCATTTGAAATATTGTTTAAACTTAATAAAATCATTAAAATAACATTTCAAATCATATTTTGTCTGTTTATAAATCCCACAGACTCACATTGGCTGCAATACTAATGTTTTTGTAAAACACAGACCTGATAGTCTAAACTGTGTGTATTGTGCATATATTATTGATATTATTACTATTACAAATCATGTTATTGTAACTCATATCTTAATAGAATATTATTTGTAATTTTAATTCTTTATTTCTTAATTGTTTTTGTTTTTTATGATTACAGATGTTATCACCAAAGATATCAACTACACCTTCACTTTTAGTATTGATAAGCTGCACACACAGCACAATCACACACTCACTAATGCATTCAAATAAATGTAATCTTACTGTGCTACTTTATTTGTACATGATTAGAATGAACAGAAATCTAAGAATATTTTTCTTCTTTTGTTAAAGCCATTTCAGACTGCAAGTAAGCATTACATTACTAATCATCTATTTTAAAGGTGCCATACAATTGAAAACTGTATTTATCTTGGCATAGTTGAATGATAAGAGTTCTGGACATGGAACTGACATACCGTGAGCCTCAAACACCATTGTTTTCTCCTTCATGTGTAAATCTCCTGTTTGCAAAAGACCGCTGAAAAATGAGTGAATCCCAGCATAACACTGACTGTGACGTTGGAGTCATATATGTCAGTGGTTAAATGCTTGCTAAATAAAACTTAATAACTTTTGATGCTTTTGTGCTTAAAGGTCTTAAAGGCCTTAACTGCTTGAACCCCGATAAATGCTGCTTGCAGCTTTAATTAGGGGTTCAAGCATGAAATGCTGAAACCCTATTGTAATTGTGCTGATTTTTATTAGGGGTTCAAGCATGAAATGCTGAAACCCTATTGTAATTGTGCTGATTTTTATTATTATTATTATTATTCTGCCGTAAAACGCATCGTGCAGCCTAAACCGTAAGTGCTAGAGACTTGAAACTTGGCCAGAAGGTAGTACAAAAATCGAGGAGAGGTTCAGAGAATATGAGCTAGATTGGCCAATAGGTGGCGCTACAGTGCAAAAAACAAAAAAATGGCATATTTTTGCTTAAATCTCATCAACCCTTTGTCACAGACTCAAGTGTCTTATATCTTTGGAATCCTTGGGTCAAGCCGAACAAAAAAGGCCTCAAGGATTTCATTTCCGGTATGCAAATTTTCCCGCCATTTTGGATTTTGTCCAAAACCTACTTTTGCGAACTAGTCCCTGGTTTTTCGCCCGATCGGAACCAAACCAGTGCAGAAATATTCACAGGAGTCTGAAGATCAATAATTATTGAAAAAAATGTAAAATTTCGATCCACGGTTGCTAAGGGGTATCAAAACGTTCGCAGGAGGCGGAGCTAATTATACGAAAATGGCTATAACTCGTGAACGAAATGAGATATTTTCACCAAACTCGGTACACATATGTAAGAGCTCAAGTTGAGGTCACAGTAAAAAAATCGCGGTGATTGGCCTCATGGTGGCGCTATAATATGAAAAAAACATAAAACAGGCTATAACCACCTGACCGTTAGTCCGATTGACTTGAAAATTGGTATGCAGTGTCTTGGTCCAAGGTGCCATGTATGTCTATGAGGACATTGGTGTATCTCAAAAAACATGGCCGCTATCGGCCAATGAAGTTTGAGCACCTATTAGACAAGGTTAACGGAGGCCGATCGGAACAAAACTCAGTGGGCATGTTCGGCTCAAGCCCCTAGAGGTCTGTAAGAATTTTGAAAGAAATCGGCCACTAGTTGGCGCTAACGAGTTTTATGGCTCTGTAATCACGTGGTGTTACACTTATCGTCACAAAATGCATATCATATGATAGATCTGCTCATGCTGAACAACTTTGCCTCTAGAACCATTGCTGTCAATCAAACAGTTCATTAAATATTCATGAATATGTTAAAAACCTACTTTTGCGAACTAGTCCTAGGTTTTTCGCCCGATCGGAACCAGACCAGTCTAGGACAATTCTCTGGACTCTCTAGATCAATAATTATCAAAAAAAAGTTGAACTTTTGCATTTGGATGGCTGTAATAGGGTAATTTATAAAATGGGCGTGTCAAAATACATTAAAAAGCCTATAAATCCTAAATAAAAACTCAGAACTTCACAAAAATTGGTCAGCATATGTGACATAACATCATTAACAAGCATGAAAAATTCTATGGAGATCGGACGATAGGTGGCGCTATAACTGTTAAAAAGCTTTAAAATCATATATTTCCTATGGTAAACTGCCTGTATTGGCTGTAAATGGTCTTTTCCATCTCTGATCATATAATTTTCATATCATAATGTTCAAAACTAGTGCAATACAATTCTCTGGACTCACTAGATCAATAATTGTCAGAAAAAGTTGAACTACTTCATTTGGATAGCTATAATAGGTTCACTTCAAAATCTGGCCTTTACCAAGTGTCCCCGAAAGCCTATATCTCTTTAATCAATGCTCAGACCTTCTTAAAAACAAGTCAGAACGTGTGAAATATCACCCTGAACAAGCATGAAAATTTTCAGACAGATCGGACAAAATTTGCCTCTATAACAGTTAAAAAGGTGAAAATGATATGAATTAATGGCATGTTAAGCCAATAATTGGTATTTTACTGCCCCCTACTGTTTAAAATAGTCATTTTCTCATATTGGTATTGGTATCAGCCATGGTAAATCATGATAAATGATGGCGTGTGTGTGTGTGTGTGTGTGTGTGTGTGTGTGTGTGTGGTACAAATATAACAAAGGTTTTATTTTCCAACATGAAAACAAACATAACAGAGTGCTAGTGCACAAACAATAACCGACAATGATAATGGATGAGAGGGGAACTTAAATACACAGATCAAGACAAGGACAACAGGTGACGGTTATGATGATGAGGAGCAGGTGATGATGAGGAGGGTGATGAGGAGCAGGTGCAGGTGATGACGACAGATGGTGAATGTGATGAAGGTGAATGTGACACCAATATCACTGAAACATTTGTGTGTGTGTGTGTGTGTGTAGCATTATTGTGTGTAGCATATGTAGCAAGTATGCATTATTGAGTTAACATGGAAACACTGGTTTGCTTTAGTGCAGAAAACTGGTCAAAATCATGAGGTTTAAAGTGAAAGTGAGCCAATAAGTGGTCTTCTACTGCCCTCTGCTGGCCATTCTACTTATTAATTAAATTTTTCCACATGTGCTTGCATTTATACTTGAATACACACTAAAAATCACTTATATAGCAATAACTATTATAACACAATCATATTTTGTCAGTGTTAATCACTTTATTTGCACTGACACTTCAAATAATTGCTAGTAATGTGGTAAATCATGGTAAATCATGGTTAACTATGCTGTGTGTGTGTGTGTGTGTGTGTGTGTGTGTGTGTGTGTGTGTGTGTGTGTGTGTGTGTGTGTGTGTGTGTGTGTGTGTAAGCATGCATTGAGTTAACATGGATAAACTGGTTTGCTTTAGTGCAGAAAACTGGTTTAAAGTGAAAGTGAGCCAATAAGTGGTCTTCTACTGCCCTCTGCTGGCCATTCTACTTATTAATGAAATATTTCAACATGTGCTTGCATTCATACTTGAATACACACTAAAAAAATCACTTATATAGCAATAACTATTATAACACAATCATATTTTGTCAGTGTTAATCACTTTATTTGCACTGACACTTCAAATAATTGCTAGTAATGTGATAAATCAGGCTAGAAACATGGTAAATCAAAGTAAATAATACTAGATTGTCGTTTATCTCCTGGTAAATAATACTAGAACGTGGTATATCATGGTAAATCATGGTTAACTATGCTGTGTGTGTGTGTGTGTGTGTGTGTGTGTGTGTGTGTGTGTGTGTGTGTAAGCATGCATTGAGTTAACATGGAAAAACTGGTTTGCTTTAGTGCAGAAAACTGGTTTAAAGTGAAAGTGAGCCAATAAGTGGTCTTCTAGTGCCCTCTGCTGGCCATTCTACTTAATAATGAAATATTTTACATGTGCTTTTGCATTCATACTTGGACACACACTAAAAATCACGTATATAACTAACTATTATAACACAATAATATTTTGTCAGTGTTCATCACCTCATTTGCACTGACACTTCACATAATTGCTAGTAATGTGGTTAATCATGCTAGAAACATTGTAAATCATAGTAAATAATACTGAAATGAGGTGTATCAAGGTAAATCATGCTAGAATCCTAATAAATCATTCTGGAACATGGTATATGATAGTAAATCATGCTAGAATCATATTAAATAATTCTAGAATGTGGCAAATCGTTGTGGGAGGAGCCTATTTTACTCAAATGGCTATAACTCAAGAAGTAAATGAGATATCTTCACCAAACTCAGTACACATGTGTATGGGTTCAATTTGAGGTCACAGTAAACAATTTTATGGAGATCGGACCATAGGTGGCGCTATAACTGTTAAAAAGCTTTAAAACCATATATATCCCATGGCAAATTGCCTGTATTGGCTGTAAATGGTCTTTTCCATCTATTATGTCAGTGGTTACATGCTTGCTAAATAAATCTTAATAACTTTTGATGCTTTTGTGCTTAAATGCCTTAAAGGCCTTAACTGCTTGAACCCCGATAAATGCTGCTTGCAGCTTTAATTAGGGGTTCAAGCACGAAGTGCTGAAACCCTATTGTAATTGTACTGATTTTTATTATTATTTTTCTTCTCCGCTAAAACGCATCGTGCAGCCCAAACCGTAAGACCTGGAACCTTGAAACTTTGCCAGATGGTAGTCCTCAATTTGGGGAGAACCTATCAAAGTATGGCCCAGATTGGCCCATAGGTGGAGCTATAATGACCACATTTACTAAATTGCTCATAACTCCTAGACAGTTTGTCCTAGAATCTCAATTTTAGCATCACTGTGATCCCTGGCTCCAGACGGACAAAATGGCTATCTCCAAATTCCCCTACGAGCAAAAAAAAAAATTGTTATGGGCAAATTTGTCCAAAACCTACTTTGGCCAACTAGTCCCTGGTTTTTGACCCAATCGGAACCAGACCAGTCTAGGACAATTCTCTGGACTCTCTAGATCAATAATTATTGAAAAAAAGTTGAACTTTTGCATTGGCCTGGCTGTAACAGGGTCATTTAGGAAAGGGGTGGGACATAAAAACACTCAAAAGCCTATACAACCTAAGGGAAAACCCCAAACTTCACAAAAATCGATGAGCATATGTGTCAGAACATGGTGAAGAAGCATGCCAAGTTTCGTGAAGATCGGACAATAGGTGGCGCTATAACTGTCCAAAACGTCTCTTCTTATTAGGGGTTCAAGCACGAAGTGCTGAAACCCTATTGTAATTGTACTGATTTTTATTATTATTTTTCTTCTCCGCTAAAACGCATCGTGCAGCCCAAACCGTAAGACCTGGAACCTTGAAACTTTGCCAGATGGTAGTCCTCAATTTGGGGAGAACCTATCAAAGTATGGCCCAGATTGGCCCATAGGTGGAGCTATAATGACCACATTTACTAAATTGCTCATAACTCCTAGACAGTTTGTCCTAGAATCTCAATTTTAGCATCACTGTGATCCCTGGCTCCAGACGGACAAAATGGCTATCTCCAAATTCCCCTACGAGCAAAAAAAAAAATTGTTATGGGCAAATTTGTCCAAAACCTACTTTGGCCAACTAGTCCCTGGTTTTTGACCCAATCGGAACCAGACCAGTCTAGGACAATTCTCTGGACTCTCTAGATCAATAATTATTGAAAAAAAGTTGAACTTTTGCATTGGCCTGGCTGTAACAGGGTCATTTAGGAAAGGGGTGGGACATAAAAACACTCAAAAGCCTATACAACCTAAGGGAAAACCCCAAACTTCACAAAAATCGATGAGCATATGTGTCAGAACATGGTGAAGAAGCATGCCAAGTTTCGTGAAGATCGGACAATAGGTGGCGCTATAACTGTCCAAAACGTCTCTTCTTATTAGGGGTTCAAGCACGAAGTGCTGAAACCCTATTGTAATTGTACTGATTTTTATTATTATTTTTCTTCTCCGCTAAAACGCATCGTGCAGCCCAAACCGTAAGACCTGGAACCTTGAAACTTTGCCAGATGGTAGTCCTCAATTTGGGGAGAACCTATCAAAGTATGGCCCAGATTGGCCCATAGGTGGAGCTATAATGACCACATTTACTAAATTGCTCATAACTCCTAGACAGTTTGTCCTAGAATCTCAATTTTAGCATCACTGTGATCCCTGGCTCCAGACGGACAAAATGGCTATCTCCAAATTCCCCTACGAGCAAAAAAAAAAATTGTTATGGGCAAATTTGTCCAAAACCTACTTTGGCCAACTAGTCCCTGGTTTTTGACCCAATCGGAACCAGACCAGTCTAGGACAATTCTCTGGACTCTCTAGATCAATAATTATTGAAAAAAAGTTGAACTTTTGCATTGGCCTGGCTGTAACAGGGTCATTTAGGAAAGGGGTGGGACATAAAAACACTCAAAAGCCTATACAACCTAAGGGAAAACCCCAAACTTCACAAAAATCGATGAGCATATGTGTCAGAACATGGTGAAGAAGCATGCCAAGTTTCGTGAAGATCGGACAATAGGTGGCGCTATAACTGTCCAAAACGTCTCTTCTTATTAGGGGTTCAAGCACGAAGTGCTGAAACCCTATTGTAATTGTACTGATTTTTATTATTATTTTTCTTCTCCGCTAAAACGCATCGTGCAGCCCAAACCGTAAGACCTGGAACCTTGAAACTTTGCCAGATGGTAGTCCTCAATTTGGGGAGAACCTATCAAAGTATGGCCCAGATTGGCCCATAGGTGGAGCTATAATGACCACATTTACTAAATTGCTCATAACTCCTAGACAGTTTGTCCTAGAATCTCAATTTTAGCATCACTGTGATCCCTGGCTCCAGACGGACAAAATGGCTATCTCCAAATTCCCCTACGAGCAAAAAAAAAATTGTTATGGGCAAATTTGTCCAAAACCTACTTTGGCCAACTAGTCCCTGGTTTTTGACCCAATCGGAACCAGACCAGTCTAGGACAATTCTCTGGACTCTCTAGATCAATAATTATTGAAAAAAAGTTGAACTTTTGCATTGGCCTGGCTGTAACAGGGTCATTTAGGAAAGGGGTGGGACATAAAAACACTCAAAAGCCTATACAACCTAAGGGAAAACCCCAAACTTCACAAAAATCGATGAGCATATGTGTCAGAACATGGTGAAGAAGCATGCCAAGTTTCGTGAAGATCGGACAATAGGTGGCGCTATAACTGTCCAAAACGTCTCTTCTTATTAGGGGTTCAAGCACGAAGTGCTGAAACCCTATTGTAATTGTACTGATTTTTAGGGGTTCAAGCACGAAGTGCTGAAACCCTATTGTAATTGTGCTGATTTTTATTAGGGGTTCAAGCACGAAGTGCTGAAACCCTATTGTAATTGTGCTGATTTTTAGGGGTTCAAGCACGAAGTGCTGAAACCCTATTGTAATTGTACTGATTTTTATTATTATTATTATTAGGGGTTCAAGCACGAAGTGCTGAAACCCTATTGTAATTGTACTGATTTTTATTATTATTATTATTATTATTATTATTATTATTATTATTATTTTTCTTCTGCCGTAAAACTCATCGTGCAGCCCAAACCGTAAGAGCTGGAGCTTTGAAACTTTGCCAGATGGTAGTACAAAAATCGAGGAGAGGTTCAGAGAATATGACCCCAATTGGCCCATAGGTGGCGCTATAGCAACCAAAAGCGCGAAACTGCTCATAACTCCTAGACCGTATGACGTAGACTCAAGTGTCTTATATCACTGGAAAGCTGGAAACCTGAAGGTCAAAACGTATATCTCCGATTTCATTTCCTGTATGCAAATTGTCCGCCATTTTGAATTTAGTTAAAAACCTACTTTTGCAAACTAGTCCTAGGTTTTTTGTCCAATTGGATCCAAAACAGTGCAGAAATGTTCTCTGGAGTCTGAATATCAATAATTATCGAAAAAAAGTCGAAATTTCGATTCCTGATCGCCAGGGGGTGATAAATTAATGTTGTGGGAGGAGCCTATTTTACTAAAATGGCTATAACTCGAGAATGAAATTAGATATCTTCACCAAACTTGGTGCACATGTGTATGAGTTCAATCTGGGGTCACAGTAAAAAAATGGCGACGATTGATCACTAGGTGGCGCTATAACATGAAAAAAACATGAAAACGGCTATGACCACGTGACCGTTAGTCCGATTGACTTGAAAATTGGTATGCAGTGTCTTGGTCCAAGGTACCATGTATGTCTATGAGGACATTGGCGTATCTCGAAAAACATGGCCGCCATCGACCAATGAAATTTGAGCACCTATTAGACAAGGTTAACGGAGGCCGATCGGAACGAAACTCGATGGGCATGTTCGACTCATGGCCCTAGAGGTCTCTAAGAGTTTTGAAAGAAATCGGCCACTAGTTGGCGCTAACGAGTTTTATGGCTCTGTAATCACGTGGTGTTACACTTATCGTCACAAAATGCATATCATCTGATAGATCTGCTCATGCTGAACAACTTTGCCTCAAGAACTAATGCTGTCAATTAAACCGTTTATTAAATATTCGTAATTATGTTAAAAACCTACTTTTGCAAACTAGTCCTAGGTTTTTCGCCCGATCGAAACCAGACCAGTCTAGGACAATTCTCTGGACACTCTAGATCAATAATTATCAAAAAAAAGTTGAACTTTTGCATGTAGATGGCTGTAATAGGGTCATTTAGAAAAGGGGCGTGGCAAAAAAACACTAAAAAGCCTATAAATCCTAAATGAAAACTCAGAACTTCACAAAAATTGGTGAGCATATGTGACATAACATCATTAACAAGCATGCCAATTTTTATGGAGATCGGACCATAGGTGGCGCTATAACTGCTAAAAAGCTTTAAAACCATATATTTCCTATGGTATTTCCTGTAAATGGTCTTTTCCATCTATTATGTCAGTAGTTACATGCTTGCTAAATAAAACTTAATCACTTTTGATGCTTTTGTGCTTAAAGGCCTTAACTGCTTGAACCCCGATAAATGCTGCTTGCAGCTTTAATTATTATTATTATTCTGCCGTAAAACGCATCGTGCAGCCCAAACCGTAAGAGCTGGAACCTTGAAACTTTGCCAGATGGTAGTACCAAAATCGAGGAGAGGTTCAGAGAATATGACCCCAATTGGCCCATAGGTGGCGCTATAGCAACCAAAAGCGCGAAACTGCTCATAACTCCTAGACCGTATGACGTAGACTCAAGTGTCTTATATCACTGGAAAGCTGGAAACCTGATGGTCAAAACGTATATCTCCGATTTCATTTCCTGTATGCAAATTGTCCGCCATTTTGAATTTTGTTAAAAACCTACTTTTGCGAACTAGTCCTAGGTTTTTTGTCCAATTGGATCCAAACCAGTGCAGAAATGTTCTCTGGAGTCTGAATATCAATAATTATCGAAAAAAAGTCGAAATTTCGATTCCTGATCGCCAGGGGGTGATAAATTAATGTTGTGGGAGGAGCCTATTTTACTAAAATGGCTATAACTCGAGAAGGAAATTAGATATCTTCACCAAACTTGGTGCACATGTGTATGAGTTCAATCTGGGGTCACAGTAAAAAAATCGCGACGATTGAACACTAGGTGGCGCTATAACATGAAAAAAACATGAAAACGGCTATGACCACGTGACCGTTAGTCCGATTGACTTGAAAATTGGTATGCAGTGTCTTGGTCCAAGGTGCCATGTATGTCTATGAGGACATTGGCGTATCTCGAAAAACATGGCCGCCATCGACCAATGAAATTTGAGCACCTATTAGACAAGGTTAACGGAGGCCGATCGGAACGAAACTCGATGGGCATGTTCGACTCATGGCCCTAGAGGTCTGTAAGAGTTTTGAAAGAAATCGGCCACTAGTTGGCGCTAACGAGTTTTATGGCTCTGTAATCACGTGGTGTTACACTTATCGTCACAAAATGCATATCATCTGATAGATCTGCTCATGCTGAACAACTTTGCCTCAAGAACTAATGCTGTCAATTAAACCGGTTATTAAATATTCGTAATTATGTTATAAACCTACTTTTGCAAACTAGTCCTAGGTTTTTCGCCCGATCGAAACCAGACCAGTCTAGGACAATTCTCTGGACACTCTAGATGAATAATTATCAAAAAAAAGTTGAACTTTTGCATGTAGATGGCTGTAATAGGGTCATTTAGAAAATGGGCGTGGCAAAAAAAACATTAAAAAGCCTATAAATCCTAAATGAAAACTCAGAACTTCACAAAAATTGGTGAGCATATGTGACATAACATCATTAACAAGCATGCCAATTTTCATGGAGATCGGACGATAGGTGGCGCTATAACTGCTAAAAAGCTTTAAAACCATATATTTCCTATGGTATTTCCTGTAAATGGTCTTTTTCATCTATTATGTCAGTAGTTACATTCTTGGTAAATAAAACTTAATCACTTTTGATGCTTTTGTGCTTAAAGGCCTTGACTGCTTGAACCCCGATAAATGCTGCTTGCAGCTTTAATTAGGGGTTCAAGCACGAAGTGCTGAAACCCTATTGTAATTGTAAGGATTTTTATTATTATTATTCTGCCGTAAAACGCATCGTGCAGCCCAAACCATAAGTGCTGGAGACTTGAGACTTTGCCAGAAGGTAGTACAAAAATCGAGGAGAGGTTATCAAATTATGACCCCGATTGGCCAATAGGTGGCGCTATAGTAAGCAAAAGTATAAAATCGCAAATAACTCCTAGACGGTTTGTCGTAGACTCAAGTGTCTTATATCACTGTAATCCTTGGCTCAAGGCGGAAAAAACGTATATCTCCGATTTCATTTCCGGTATGCAAATTTTTCCGCCATTTTGAATTTTGTTAAAAACCTACTTTTGCAAACTAGTCTGTGGTTTTTTGTCCGATCGGAACCAAACCAGTGCAGAAATGTTCTCTGGAGTCTGAATATCAATAATTATCGAAAAAAAGTTGAAATTTCGATTCATGGTCGCTATGGGGCGCCAAAATGTTCGAAGGAGGCGGAGTCAGTTTTACTAAAATTGTTATAACTCGTGAACAAAATTAGATATTTTCACCAAACTTGGTACACATATGTAGACGGTCAATTTGAGGTCACAGTAAAAAAATTGCGTCGATTGGCCTCATGGTGGCGCTATAAAACAAAAAAAACGTATAGACACCTGACCGTTTTTCCGAATGACTTGAAATTTGGTATGCAGTGTCTTGGCCCAACGGGCCATGTATGTCTAAAAGGATATTGGCGTATCTCAAAAAACATGGCCGCCATTGGCCAATGAAATTTGAGCACCGTTAACGAAGTCCGATCGGAACGAAACTCGATGGGCATGTTCGACTCATGGTCCTAGAGGTCTGTAAGAATTTTGAAAGAAATCGGCCACTAGTTGGCGCTAACGAGTTTTATGGCTCTGTAATCACGTGGTGTTACACTTATCATCACAAAATGCATATCATCTGATAGATCTGCTCATGTTGAACAACTTTGCCTCAAGAACCATTGCTGTCAATCAAACCGTTCATTAAATATTCAAGAATATGTTAAAAACCTACTTTTGCGAACTAGTCCCTGGTTTTTCGCCCGATCGGAACCAGACCAGTCTAGGACAATTCTCTGGACTCTCTAGATCAATAATTATCGAAAAAAAGTTGAACTTTTGCATTTGGGTGGCTGTAATAGGGTAATTTATAAAAGGGGCGTGGCAAAATACACTAAAATGCCTATAAATCATAAATAAAAACTCAGAACTTCACGAAAATTGGTGGGCATATGTGTCATAACATGGTGAAGAAGCATGCAGAGTTTCATGGAGATTGGACCATAGGTGGCGCTATAACTGGCAAAAAGGTTTGAAAACCACATATTTCCTATGGTAAATTGCCTTTATTGGCTGTAAATGGATTTTTCCATCTATTATTTCAGTGGTTAAAAGCTTGCTAAATAAAACTTAATGTCTTAAATGCTTATGTGCTCAAAGGCCTTAAATGCTTGAACCCCGATAAATGCTGCTTGCAGCTTTAATTATTATTATTATTCCGCCGTAAAACGCATCGTGCAGCCCAAACCGTAAGAGCTGGAACTTTGAAACTTTGACAGATGGTAGTACAAAAATCGAGGAAAGGTTCAGAGATTATGACCCCGATTGGCCCATAGGTGGCGCTATAACAACCAAAAGCGCGAAACTGCTCATAACTCCTAGACCGTATGTCGTAGACTCAAGTGTCTTATATCATTGGAAAGCTGGACGCCTGACGAACAAAACGTATATCTCCGATTTCATTTCCGCCATGATAGATTTTCCGCCATTTTGAATTTTGTCAAAAATCTACTTTTGCGAACTAGTCCCTGGTTTTTTGCCCGATTGGAACCAAACTAGTGCAGAAATGTTCTCTGGAGACTGAATATCAATAATTATCGAAAAAAAGTGGAAATTTCGATTCACGGTCGCTAAGGGGCGCCAAAACGTACGTTGTGGGAGGGGCCTATTTTACTAAAATGGCTATAACTCCCGATGTAAATGAGGTATCTTCACCAAACTTGGTACACATGTGTATGAGCTTACTCTGGGGTCACAGTAAAAAAATCGCGACGATTGGCCTCATGGTGGCGCTATAAAATGAAAAAAACATAAAACAGGCTATAACCACCTGACCGTTAGTCCGATTGACTTGAAAATTGGTATGCAGTGTCTTGGTCCAAGGTGCCATGTATGTGTATGAGGACATTGGCGTATCTCAAAAAACATGGCCGCCATCGGCCAACGAAGTTTGAGCACCTATTAGACAAGGTTAACGGAGGCCGATCGGAACGAAACTCAATGGGCATGTTCGGCTCATGGCCCTAAAGGTCTGTAAGAATTTTGAAAGAAATCGGCCACTAGTTGGCGCTAACGAGTTTTACGGCTCTGTAATCACGTGGTGTTACAAATATCCACACATTATGCATATCATTTGATAGATCTCCTCATCCTGAACAACTTTGCCTCAAGAACCATTGCTGTCAATCAAACTGTTCATTAATTATTCATTAATATGTTAAAAACCTACTTTTGCGAACTAGTCCTAGGTTTTTCGCCCGATCGGAACCAGACCAGTCTAGGACAATTCTCTGGACTCTCTAGATCAATAATTATCAAAAAAAAGTTGAACTTTTGCATTTGGATGGCTGTAATAGGGTAATTTATAAAATGGGCGTGTCAAAATACATTAAAAAGCCTATAAATCCTAAATAAAAACTCAGAACTTCACAAAAATTGGTCAGCATATGTGACATAACATCATTAACAAGCATGAAAAATTCTATGGAGATCGGACGATAGGTGGCGCTATAACTGTTAAAAAGCTTTAAAATCATATATTTCCTATGGTAAACTGCCTGTATTGGCTGTAAATGGTCTTTTCCATCTCTGATCATATAATTTTCATATCATAATGTTCAAAACTAGTGCAATACAATTCTCTGGACTCACTAGATCAATAATTGTCAGAAAAAGTTGAACTACTTCATTTGGATAGCTATAATAGGTTCACTTCAAAATCTGGCCTTTACTAAGTGTCCCCGAAAGCCTATATCTCTTTAATCAATGCTCAGACCTTCTTAAAAACAAGTCAGAACGTGTGAAATATCACCCTGAACAAGCATGAAAATTTTCAGACAGATCGGACAAAATTTGCCTCTATAACAGTTAAAAAGATGAAAATGATATGAATTAATGGCATGTTAAGCCAATAAGTGGTATTTTACTGCCCCCTGCTGTTTAAAATAGTCATTTTCTCATATTGGTATTGGTATCAGCCATGGTAAATCATGATAAATGATGGTGTGTGTGTGTGTGTGTGTGTGTGGTACAAATATAACAAAGGTTTTATTTTCCAACATGAAAACAAACATAACAGAGTGCTAGTGCACAAACAATAACCGACAATGATAATGGATGAGAGGGGAACTTAAATACACAGATCAAGACAAGGACAACAGGTGACGGTTATGATGATGAGGAGCAGGTGATGATGAGGAGGGTGATGAGGAGCAGGTGCAGGTGATGACGACAGATGGTGAATGTGATGAAGACAGAAGGTGAATGTGATGAAGGTGAATGTGACACCAATATCACTGAAACATTTGTGTGTGTGTGTGTGTGTGTGTGTGTGTGTGTGTGTGTGTGTGTGTAGCATTATTGTGTGTAGTATATGTAGCAAGTATGCATTATTGAGTTAACATGGAAACACTGGTTTGCTTTAGTGCAGAAAACTGGTCAAAATCATGAGGTTTAAAGTGAAAGTGAGCCAATAAGTGGTCTTCTACTGCCCTCTGCTGGCCATTCTACTTATTAATAAAAATTTTCCACATGTGCTTGCATTTATACTTGAATACACACTAAAAATCACTTATATAGCAATAACTATTATAACACAATCATATTTTGTCAGTGTTAATCACTTTATTTGCACTGACACTTCAAATAATTGCTAGTAATGTGGTAAATCATGGTAAATCATGGTTAACTATGCTGTGTGTGTGTGTGTGTGTGTGTGTGTGTGTGTGTGTGTGTGTGTGTGTGTGTGTGTGTGTGTGTAAGCATGCATTGAGTTAACATGGATAAACTGGTTTGCTTTAGTGTAGAAAACTGGTTTAAAGTGAAAGTGAGCCAATAAGTGGTCTTCTACTGCCCTCTGCTGGCCATTCTACTTATTAATGAAATATTTCAACATGTGCTTGCATTCATACTTGAATACACACTAAAAAAATCACTTATATAGCAATAACTATTATAACACAATCATATTTTGTCAGTGTTAATCACTTTATTTGCACTGACACTTCAAATAATTGCTAGTAATGTGATAAATCAGGCTAGAAACATGGTAAATCAAAGTAAATAATACTAGATTGTCGTTTATCTCCTGGTAAATAATACTAGAACGTGGTATATCATGGTAAATCATGGTTAACTATGCTGTGTGTGTGTGTGTGTGTGTGTGTGTGTGTGTGTGTGTGTGTGTGTGTGTGTGTGTGTGTGTAAGCATGCATTGAGTTAACATGGAAAAACTGGTTTGCTTTAGTGCAGAAAACTGGTTTAAAGTGAAAGTGAGCCAATAAGTGGTCTTCTAGTGCCCTCTGCTGGCCATTCTACTTAATAATGAAATATTTTACATGTGCTTTTGCATTCATACTTGGACACACACTAAAAATCACGTATATAACTAACTATTATAACACAATAATATTTTGTCAGTGTTCATCACCTCATTTGCACTGACACTTCACATAATTGCTAGTAATGTGGTTAATCATGCTAGAAACATTGTAAATCATAGTAAATAATACTGAAATGAGGTGTATCAAGGTAAATCATGCTAGAATCCTAATAAATCATTCTGGAACATGGTATATGATAGTAAATCATGCTAGAATCATATTAAATAATTCTAGAATGTGGCAAATCATTGTGGGAGGGGCCTATTTTACTCAAATGGCTATAACTCAAGAAGTAAATGAGATATCTTCACCAAACTCAGTACACATGTGTATGGGTTCAATTTGAGGTCACAGTAAACAATTTTATGGAGATCGGACCATAGGTGGCGCTATAACTGTTAAAAAGCTTTAAAACCATATATATCCCATGGCAAATTGCCTGTATTGGCTGTAAATGGTCTTTTCCATCTATTATGTCAGTGGTTACATGCTTGCTAAATAAATCTTAATAACTTTTGATGCTTTTGTGCTTAAATGCCTTAAAGGCCTTAACTGCTTGAACCCCGATAAATGCTGCTTGCAGCTTTAATTAGGGGTTCAAGCATGAAATGCTGAAACCCTATTGTAATTGTGCTGATTTTTATTATTATTATTATTATTCTGCCGTAAAACGCATCGTGCAGCCTAAACCGTAAGTGCTAGAGACTTGAAACTTGGCCAGAAGGTAGTACAAAAATCGAGGAGAGGTTCAGAGAATATGAGCTAGATTGGCCAATAGGTGGCGCTACAGTGCAAAAAACAAAAAAATTGCATATTTTTGCTTAAATCTCATCAACCCTTTGTCACAGACTCAAGTGTCTTATATCTTTGGAATCCTTGGGTCAAGCCGAACAAAAAAGGCCTCAAGGATTTCATTTCCGGTATGCAAATTTTCCCGCCATTTTGGATTTTGTCCAAAACCTACTTTTGCGAACTAGTCCCTGGTTTTTCGCCCGATCGGAACCAAACCAGTGCAGAAATATTCACAGGAGTCTGAATATCAATAATTATCGAAAAAAATGTAAAATTTCGATCCACGGTTGCTAAAGGGTATCAAAACGTTCGCAGGAGGCGGAGCTAATTATACAAAAATGGCTATAACTCGTGAACGAAATGAGATATTTTCACCAAACTCGGTACACATATGTAAGAGCTCAAGTTGAGGTCACAGTAAAAAAATCGCGGTGATTGGCCTCATGGTGGCGCTATAATATGAAAAAAACATAAAACAGGCTGTAACCACCTGACCGTTAGTCCGATTGACTTGAAAATTGGTATGCAGTGTCTTGGTCCAAGGTGCCATGTATGTCTATGAGGACATTGGTGTATCTCAAAAAACATGGCCGCTATCGGCCAATGAAGTTTGAGCACCTATTAGACAAGGTTAACGGAGGCCGATCAGAACGAAACTCAGTGGGCCTGTTCGGCTCAAGCCCCTAGAGGTCTGTAAGAACTTTGAAAGAAATCGGCCACTAGTTGGCGCTAACGAGTTTTATGGCTCTGTAATCACGTGGTGTTACACTTATCGTCACAAAATGCATATCATATGATAGATCTGCTCATGCTGAACGACTTTGCCTCTAGAACCATTGCTGTCAATCAAACAGTTCATTAAATATTCATGAATATGTTAAAAACCTACTTTTGCGAACTAGTCCCTGGTTTTTCGCCCGATCGGAACCAGACCAGTCTAGGACAATTCTCTGGACTCTCTAGATAAATAATTATCGAAAAAAAGTTGAACTTTTGCATTTGCCTGGCTGTAACAGGGTAATTTACAAAAGGGGCTTGGCAAAATACACTAAAATGCCTATAAATCATAAATGAAAACTCAGAACTTCACAAAAATTGGTGAGCATATGTGACATAACATCATTAACAAGCATGCCAAATTTTATGGAGATCGGACCAAAGGTGGCGCTATAACTGTTAAAAAGCTTTAAAACCATATATTTCCCATGGTAAACTGCCTGTATTGGCTGTAAATGGTCTTTTCCGTCTATTATGTCAATTGTTAAATGCCTGCTAAATAAAACTTAATGTCTTTTGATGCTTGTGTGCTTAAAGGCCTTAACTGCTTGAACCCCGATAAATGCTGCTTGCAGCTTTAATTAGGGGTTCAAGCACGAAGTGCTGAAACCCTATTGTAATTGTACTGATTTTTATTATTATTATTATTTTTCTTCTCCGCTAAAACGCATCGTGCAGCCCAAACCGTAAGAGCTGGAGCTTTGAAACTTTGCCAGATGGTAGTACAAAAATCGAGGAGAGGTTATCAAATTATGAGCCCGATTGGCCCATAGGTGGCGCTATAGCAACCAAAAGCGCGAAACTGCTCATAACTCCTAGACCGTAAGTCATAGACTCAAGTGTCTTATATCATTGGAAAGCTGGACGCCTGATGAACAAAACGTATATCTCCGATTTTATTTCCGCCATGATAGATTTTCCGCCATTTTGAATTATGTTGAAAACCTACTTTTACGAACTAGTCCCTGGTTTTTCGCCCGATCGGAACCAAACCAGTGCAGAATTGTTCTCTGGTGTCTGAAGATCAATAATTATCGAAAAAATGTTGAAATTTCGATTCACGGTCGCTAGGGGGTGCAAAATTAACGTTGTGGGAGGAGCTTATTTTACTAAAATGGCTATAACTCAAGAAGTAATTCAGTAAACTTCACCAAACTTGGTACACATGTGTAGGAGGTCAATCTGAGGTCACAGTAAAAAAATTGCGTCGATTGGCCACATGGTGGCGCTATAAAACAAAAAAAACTTATAGACGCCTGACCGTTAGTCCGATTGACTTGAAATTTGGTACGCAGTGTCTTGGCCCAAGGGGCCATGTATGTCTAAAAGGACATTGGCGTAACTCAAAAAACATGGCCGCCATTGGCCAATGAAGTTTGAGCAACTATTAGACAAGGTTAACGGAGGCCGATCGGAACGAAACTCGATGGGCATGTTCGACTCATGGCCCAATAGGTCTGTAAGAATTTTGAAAGAAATCGGACACTAGTTGGCGCTAACGAGTTTTATGGCTCTGTAATCACGTGGTGTTACACTTATTGTCACAAAATGCATATCATTTGATAGATCTGCTCATGCTGAACAACTTTGCCTCAAGAACCATTGCTGTCAATCAAACCGTTCATTAAATATTCACGAATATGTCTAAAACCTACTTTTGCGAACTAGTCCTAGGTTTTTTGCCCGATCGGAACCAGACCAGTCTAGGACAATTCTCTGGACTCTCTAGATCAACAATTATCAAAAAAAAGTTTAACTTTTGCATTTGGATGGCTGTAATAGGGTCATTTATAAAATGGGCGTGGCAAAATACACTCAAAAGCCTATAAATCCTAAATGAAAACTCAGAACTTCACAAAAATTGGTGAGAATATGTGACATAACATCCTTAACAAGCATGCAAAATTTCATGGAGATCGGTCCATAGGTGGCGCTATAACTGTTAAAAAGCTTTAAAACCATAGATTTCCTATGGTACATTGTATGTATTGGCTGTAAATGGTATTTTCCATCTATTATTTCAGTGGTTACATGCTTGCTAAATAAAACTTAATAACTTTTGATGCTTTTGTGCTTAAAGGCCTTAACTGCTTGAACCCCGATAAATGCTGCTTGCAGCTTTAATTATTATTATTATTCCGCCGTAAAACGCATCGTGCAGCCCAAACCGTAAGAGCTGGAACTTTGAAACTTTGACAGATGGTAGTACAAAAATCGAGGAAAGGTTCAGAGATTATGACCCCGATTGGCCCATAGGTGGCGCTATAACAACCAAAAGCGCGAAACTGCTCATAACTCCTAGACCGTATGTCGTAGACTCAAGTGTCTTATATCATTGGAAAGCTAGACGCCTGACGAACAAAACGTATATCTCCGATTTCATTTCCGCCATGATAGATTTTCCGCCATTTTGAATTTTGTCAAAAACCTACTTTTGCGAACTAGTCCCTGGTTTTTTGCCCGATTGGAACCAAACTAGTGCAGAAATGTTCTCTGGAGACTGAATATCAATAATTATCGAAAAAAAGTGGAAATTTCGATTCACGGTCGCTAAGGGGCGCCAAAACGTACGTTGTGGGAGGGGCCTATTTTACTAAAATGGCTATAACTCCCGATGTAAATGAGGTATCTTCACCAAGCTTGGTACACATGTGTATGAGTTTAATCTGGGGTCACAGTAAAAAAATCGCGACGATTGGCCTCATGGTGGCGCTATAAATTGAAAAAAACATAAAACAGGCTATAACCACCTGACCGTTTGTCCGATTGACTTGAAAATTGGTATGCAGTGTCTTGGTCCAAGGTGCCATGTATGTGTATGAGGACATTGGCGTATCTCAAAAAACATGGCCGCCATCGGCCAATGAAGTTTGAGCACCTATTAGACAAGGTTAACGGAGGCCGATCGGAACGAAACTCGATGAGCATGTTCGACTCATGGCCCTAAAGGTCTGTAAGAATTTTGAAAGAAATCGGCCACTAGTTGGCGCTAACGAGTTTTATGGCTCTGTAATCACATGGTGTTACACTTATCGTCACAAAATGCATATCATTTGATAGATCTGCTCATCCTGAACAACTTTGCCTCTAGAACCATTGCTGTCAATCAAACCGTTCATTAAATATTCATGAATATGTTAAAAACCTACTTTTGCGAACTAGTCCCTGGTTTTTCGCCCGATCGGAACCACACCAGTCTAGGACAATTCTCTGGACTCTCTAGATCAATAATTATCAAAAAAAAGTTTAACTTTTGCATGAGTATGGCTGTAATAGGGTCATTTAGAAAAGGGGCCTGGTAAAATGCACTCAAAAGCCTATAAATCCTAAACGAAAACTCAGAACTTCACAAAAATTGATGAGCATATGTGTCATAACCTGCTAAAGAAGCATGGGAAATTTTATGGAGATCGGACCATAGTTGGCGCTATAACTGTTAAAACGCTTTAAAACCATATATTTCCTATGGTAAATTGCCTGTATTTGCTGTAAATGGTGTCTTCTATCATCATATAATGTTCATATCATAATGTTCAAAACCAGTGCAGCACAATTCTCTGAACTCTCTAGATCAATAATTATCAGAAAAAAAGTTGAACTTCTTCAAAAGGTGATTTTATATGAATATAATGACATATTAAGCCAATAAGTGGTATTTTACTGCCCCCTGCTGTCATTTCATCATACTACTCCCTAATATTGTTATAAAATTCATATTTAGACTTTATAAAATCATTATTTTAACATTTACAATCACATTTTGTCAAAACTCATCTATTGAGTATTACTATTGACAATTGTGTTACACTGAGATATGGAAATGGACGAAAGTAAATGAATGAAATGAAACGAAAGTAACGGCATTTAAGCCACGCCCCCGAATACAAATTCATTCATAACTCGAAAACGGAAAGTCGTTGCGCGCTCAAATTTTGATGGTGAGGACCTCTCCGGGCTCTTGATCGAAACGTGTCGTCGCGGGCCTCGGGAGCGCGCCCCCCGCGCGTCGCGAATCCGCGGGACCCCCGATTTTGAACGGCCATTACTCCCGACCCAGACCACCCCGAACATTGTGTGAGAGCTCGTTGGAAAGGGCGCGTCCTTGGCTAGCTTCGATTCAAAAGTGGTGTTATTTGCCCTGGGCATTCCAGAGATAATAGCCCGAACAGATATGCCTTATAACAGTCATAACTCCCAGCCCCAATCGCCCAAAAACACCTTGTTGGTCTCATTCAACAGGGCTCCTCAAGCACTATCTATGCTCTGAGTTTCAGAATTTTTCGCCTTTTGGTTTCTGAGATATAAGTAAAAAAACAAATTCCCATTCATTCATTCAAACACTTCAACTGTAAAATGTAAGCTATAATACCACTGTTGTCCACTAGAGGGAGCAGCAGGATTACGCATGATCTTTTAATTCGCTTCAGTATTGGGAAATAAACAAATGCTTTAAGAAGCAATCTTTTTTATTATGATGTTTTTTTTTTTATTATGATATTTGTATATATTTAATTTTTTTATTATGATTATGAACGGTTTGATTGACATTAGTGATTCTTGAGGCAAAGTTGTTCAAGATGAGGAGATGAAGATATTTTCACAATATCACATCCTAAAAACATTGAAAACATATTTGTCTTTGTGTGTGTGTGTGTGTTTGTGTGTGTGTCTGTGTGTGTAAGCATGCTTAATGGAAAGAACATGGAGAAACTGCTTTGTTTTACTGGTGGATAAAAAAAGTCTTTCAAATGAAAGTGAGTCAATTAGTGGTCTTCTACTGCCCTCTGCAGGACATTCTACTTAATAAAATATTTTCATCTGTGCTTTTGCATTAGTTTTTGGACTATATAAAATTACTTGCATGAAAATCACCTATTATAACACAGTCATGTTTTGTCAAAGTTTATCACTTCATTTTTACTGAGCTCTCAGTTTGAACAATTCTGCCTCTCAGTGATTAAATTGAAATCTGAAAATGGTGTTATACAGAGGAGATTTGCAATTATCATTTTGTTACCTATCTTTTATTTTAAATATCTACATCTACAACAAAATGTGTGTGCATGTGTGTGTTCAAGCATGTATTAAGTATTATTGTTTAAGTATTATTGTTTTCATTTACATTTTAACCACCAGAAGAAGAACACTCATTGGTTCATTCTGCTCACTAAAATTATTATTTTTCATTTTTTTTCCATTTGAAATATTTTTTAAACTTAATAAAATCATTAAAATAACATTTCAAATCATATTTTGTCTGTTTATAAATCCCACAGACTCACATTGGCTGCAATACTAATGTTTTTGTAAAACACAGACCTGATAGTCTAATCTGTGTGTATTGTGCATATATTATTGATATAATTACTATTGCAAATCATGTTATTGTAACTCATATCTTAATAGAATATTATTTGTAATTTTAATTCTTTATTTCTTAATTGTTTTTTTATGATTACTACAGATATTATCACCAAAGATATCAACTACACCTTCACTTTTAGTATTGACACGCTGCACACACAGCACAATCACACACTCACTAATGCATTCAAATAAATGTAATCTTACTGTGCTACTTTATTTGTACATGATTAGAATGAACAGAAATCTAAGAATATTTTTCTTCTTTTGTTAAAGCCATTTCAGACTCCAAGTAAGCATTATATTACTAATCATCTATTTTAAAGGTGCCATACAATTGAAAACTGTATTTATCTTGGCATAGTTGAATGATAAGAGTTCTGGACATGGAACTGACATACCGTGAGCCTCAAACACCATTGTTTCCTCCTTCATGTGTAAATCTCCTGTTTGCAAAAGACCGCTGAAAAATGAGTGAATCCCACCATAACACCGACTGTGACGTTGGAGTCAGGATCATTAATATTTATACCCCCCAAATTTGCATTTTCCAGTCCATGTTCTAGGCCAGGCAGTGTTAATGTGGACCTGCACAGCCGAATCATCAGAAGATCTGCAGGTGTTGTGAAGAAGCAAGCAAGGACAATAGTGAAAATGGCAGATCATGAATATAAATGTTATGTCTGAGGCTGTGCTGCGGATTTGAGAACTTTTCATTCCCTTCCCACAAAAGAGAACTGTCAACAGGCATGGTTGATGTTTACAACAGGATACCTCACCATTTTAATTCAAAGCTGTTAGTTTGCTCTGCCCATTTTACCCCAGACAGTTTTTCTAACCTGGGACAATATCAAGCAGGTTTCGCTCATCGTTTGATACTCAAGAAGGGGGCAGTTCCAACTAATGTTATATTTCCATTACAACCCCTACCGCAAGCAGAAAGTAACATTAGTGATTTTATCCACTACTTGACTGTTGAAGACATTTCTGTTTCAGAGATATCAGAGAACAATTTAAAATATATCAATGCATTCTACAGCACCTTTAAAATAATTATTTAAAATGGAGATCAGGCCATAACATCACAAAAACATGAAAAGGGCTATAACCACCTGACCATTAGTTCGATTGACTTTAAAATTGGTATGCAGTGTCTTGGTCCAAGGTGCCATGTATGTCTATGCCGCCATCGGCCAATAAAGTTTGTGCACCTCTTAGACAAGGTTAACGAAGGCCGATTGGAACGAAACTCGGTGGGCATGTTCGACTCGTGGCCCTAGAGGTCTGTAAGAATTTTGAAAGAAATCAGCCACTAGTTGGCGCTAACAGGTTTTACTGCTCTGTAATCACGTGATGCGTGTCATTTGATAGATCTCCTCATACTGAACAACTTTGCCTCAAAAACTACTGCTGTCAATTAATTTGTTCATTAAATACTTGCGATTATGTTAAAAACCTACTTTTGCAAACTAGTCCTATGTTTTTCACCCGATCGGAAATATACCAGTGCAGTACAATTCTCTGGAAGCTCTAGATCAATAATTATATAAAAAACTTAAACTTTACCCATTGGGTAGCCATAATAGGATCATTTAGAAAATGTGTATGGCAAAAAAACACTCAAAAGCCTGTAAATCCTAAACGAAAACTCAGACAACTCACTAAACTGCCTTATGTGCTTAAAGACCCTAAATGCTTGAACCCCGCTAAATGCTGCTTGCAGCTTTAATTAGGGGTTCAAGCACGAAGTGCTGAAACCCTATTGTAATTGTGCTGATTTTTAGGGGTTCAAGCACGAAGTGCTGAAACCCTATTGTAATTGTATTGATTTTTATTATTAGGGGTTCAAGCACGAAGTGCTGAAACCCTATTGTAATTGCTCTGATTTTTAGGGGTTCAAGCACGAAGTGCTGAAACCCTATTGTAATTGTACTGATTTTTAGGGGTTCAAGCACGAAGTGCTGAAACCCTATTGTAATTGTACTGATTTTTATTAGGGGTTCAAGCACGAAGTGCTGAAACCCTATTGTTATTGTTAATTTTCCCATGATGCAACATTCAGACATAAAACTGATCGGGCAGACCAAACCGTAAGTCGTAGAGACTTGAAACTTTGGGGGCTGATAGTACTCACACCGCCTACAGCGTCACCAAGGCCCGCCCCGATCGGCCTGACGGGGGCGCTACAGCGGTCAAAAGTACGAAACGGCTCATAACTCATCAACCGTGAGGCGTAGGCTCAAGTGTCTTATATCGTTGGATTCCTTGGCTCGAGGCGGACCAGGTGCATGCCTCGGATTTGCTCGTCACCCTGGGAAAATTTTCGGGTATTTGGGGTTTTTCACAAAACCTACTTTCGCGAACTAGTCCTAGGTTTTTGGCCCGACCGGAACCAAACCAGTGCAGCAAGATTCTCTGGAGTCCGAATGTCAATAATTATCAAAAAAAAAGTGAAAATT
Organism: Rutilus rutilus; assembly: GCF_951802725.1. Taxonomy (NCBI): domain Eukaryota; kingdom Metazoa; phylum Chordata; class Actinopteri; order Cypriniformes; family Leuciscidae; genus Rutilus; species Rutilus rutilus. The sequence goes on along the minus strand of NW_028175486.1, from coordinate 45,059 downwards.
TGGGCTCACGGTCCCTAAGGGCCGCCAAAACGTTTGAAGTGGGAGGAGCCCATTTTGCTTAATTGGCTATAACTCGTGAACGGAACGAGATTTTTGCACCAAACTCAGCACGCGTATGTACGAGCTCATTCTGTGGTCGCGTGAAAAAGGACGTGGCGACTGGCCACTTGGTGGCGCTATAACTGTTAAAAGGGTGTCAAAATGATGCATTTCTATGGCAAATCCCATGAAATGGCTGAAAGCGGCCATCTTGCTGTCTGATTTGCATACAACCTCACAAAATCGGGCATGCGCATGCGTCACGTGATCCTAAAGAAGCTTGGAAACTTTCACGGACGTCGGGCCATTGGTGGGGCGCTTTAACTGTCATAAAGGTGAGAAGGCCTCTGTATTATCCTATGCAAAATGACATTTAAATGACTGAAAAATGGGGGAAAAAAGAGCAGCACTTCACCAAATTAGCTGAGCACATGCGCCATATTATTCTAAAGAAGCGTGCAAACTTTTATGGAGATCGGGCCATCAGTGGAGGTGTCACAGTTTAAAAGGTAAAAAAAAAATTCACCACATTTCCATGATAAATGAGCTAAAAGGGCAAAAAACATACTTTTTCCTCTCCGAGGCACACGTTAAAAGGCTTGATAAAGTTTTTGGAACGCAGCAGCGCAAGCGGCAAGTGCCTAGACCCTATAGTTTTTTTTTTAGAGGCCTTTTTGTGGCCCTTTTTTAGCCACTTATTAGGGGTTCAAGCACGAAGTGCTGAAACCCTATTGTTATTGTTAATTTTCCCATGATGCAACATTCAGACATAAAACTGATCGGGCAGACCAAACCGTAAGTCGTAGAGACTTGAAACTTTGGGGGCTGATAGTACTCACACCGCCTACAGCGTCACCAAGGCCCGCCCCGATCGGCCTGACGGGGGCGCTACAGCGGTCAAAAGTACGAAACGGCTCATAACTCATCAACCGTGAGGCGTAGGCTCAAGTGTCTTATATCGTTGGATTCCTTGGCTCGAGGCGGACCAGGTGCATGCCTCGGATTTGCTCGTCACCCTGGGAAAATTTTCGGGTATTTGGGGTTTTTCACAAAACCTACTTTCGCGAACTAGTCCTAGGTTTTTGGCCCGACCGGAACCAAACCAGTGCAGCAAGATTCTCTGGAGTCCGAATGTCAATAATTATCAAAAAAAAAGTGAAAATTTGGGCTCACGGTCCCTAAGGGCCGCCAAAACGTTTGAAGTGGGAGGAGCCCATTTTGCTTAATTGGCTATAACTCGTGAACGGAACGAGATTTTTGCACCAAACTCAGCACGCGTATGTACGAGCTCATTCTGTGGTCGCGTGAAAAAGGACGTGGCGACTGGCCACTTGGTGGCGCTATAACTGTTAAAAGGGTGTCAAAATGATGCATTTCTATGGCAAATCCCATGAAATGGCTGAAAGCGGCCATCTTGCTGTCTGATTTGCATACAACCTCACAAAATCGGGCATGCGCATGCGTCACGTGATCCTAAAGAAGCTTGGAAACTTTCACGGACGTCGGGCCATTGGTGGGGCGCTTTAACTGTCATAAAGGTGAGAAGGCCTCTGTATTATCCTATGCAAAATGACATTTAAATGACTGAAAAATGGGGGAAAAAAGAGCAGCACTTCACCAAATTAGCTGAGCACATGCGCCATATTATTCTAAAGAAGCGTGCAAACTTTTATGGAGATCGGGCCATCAGTGGAGGTGTCACAGTTTAAAAGGTAAAAAAAAAATTCACCACATTTCCATGATAAATGAGCTAAAAGGGCAAAAAACATACTTTTTCCTCTCCGAGGCACACGTTAAAAGGCTTGATAAAGTTTTTGGAACGCAGCAGCGCAAGCGGCAAGTGCCTAGACCCTATAGTTTTTTTTTTAGAGGCCTTTTTGTGGCCCTTTTTTAGCCACTTATTAGGGGTTCAAGCACGAAGTGCTGAAACCCTATTGTTATTGTTAATTTTCCCATGATGCAACATTCAGACATAAAACTGATCGGGCAGACCAAACCGTAAGTCGTAGAGACTTGAAACTTTGGGGGCTGATAGTACTCACACCGCCTACAGCGTCACCAAGGCCCGCCCCGATCGGCCTGACGGGGGCGCTACAGCGGTCAAAAGTACGAAACAGCTCATAACTCATCAACCGTGAGGCGTAGGCTCAAGTGTCTTATATCGTTGGATTCCTTGGCTCGAGGCGGACCAGGTGCATGCCTCGGATTTGCTCGTCACCCTGGGAAAATTTTCGGGTATTTGGGGTTTTTCACAAAACCTACTTTCGCGAACTAGTCCTAGGTTTTTGGCCCGACCGGAACCAAACCAGTGCAGCAAGATTCTCTGGAGTCCGAATGTCAATAATTATCAAAAAAAAAAGTGAAAATTTGGGCTCACGGTCCCTAAGGGCCGCCAAAACGTTTGAAGTGGGAGGAGCCCATTTTGCTTAATTGGCTATAACTCGTGAACGGAACGAGATTTTTGCACCAAACTCAGCACGCGTATGTACGAGCTCATTCTGTGGTCGCGTGAAAAAGGACGTGGCGACTGGCCACTTGGTGGCGCTATAACTGTTAAAAGGGTGTCAAAATGATGCATTTCTATGGCAAATCCCATGAAATGGCTGAAAGCGGCCATCTTGCTGTCTGATTTGCATACAACCTCACAAAATCGGGCATGCGCATGCGTCACGTGATCCTAAAGAAGCTTGGAAACTTTCACGGACGTCGGGCCATTGGTGGGGCGCTTTAACTGTCATAAAGGTGAGAAGGCCTCTGTATTATCCTATGCAAAATGACATTTAAATGACTGAAAAATGGGGGAAAAAAGAGCAGCACTTCACCAAATTAGCTGAGCACATGCGCCATATTATTCTAAAGAAGCGTGCAAACTTTTATGGAGATCGGGCCATCAGTGGAGGTGTCACAGTTTAAAAGGTAAAAAAAAAATTCACCACATTTCCATGATAAATGAGCTAAAAGGGCAAAAAACATACTTTTTCCTCTCCGAGGCACACGTTAAAAGGCTTGATAAAGTTTTTGGAACGCAGCAGCGCAAGCGGCAAGTGCCTAGACCCTATAGTTTTTTTTTTAGAGGCCTTTTTGTGGCCCTTTTTTAGCCACTTATTAGGGGTTCAAGCACGAAGTGCTGAAACCCTATTGTTATTGTTAATTTTCCCATGATGCAACATTCAGACATAAAACTGATCGGGCAGACCAAACCGTAAGTCGTAGAGACTTGAAACTTTGGGGGCTGATAGTACTCACACCGCCTACAGCGTCACCAAGGCCCGCCCCGATCGGCCTGACGGGGGCGCTACAGCGGTCAAAAGTACGAAACGGCTCATAACTCATCAACCGTGAGGCGTAGGCTCAAGTGTCTTATATCGTTGGATTCCTTGGCTCGAGGCGGACCAGGTGCATGCCTCGGATTTGCTCGTCACCCTGGGAAAATTTTCGGGTATTTGGGGTTTTTCACAAAACCTACTTTCGCGAACTAGTCCTAGGTTTTTGGCCCGACCGGAACCAAACCAGTGCAGCAAGATTCTCTGGAGTCCGAATGTCAATAATTATCAAAAAAAAAGTGAAAATTTGGGCTCACGGTCCCTAAGGGCCGCCAAAACGTTTGAAGTGGGAGGAGCCCATTTTGCTTAATTGGCTATAACTCGTGAACGGAACGAGATTTTTGCACCAAACTCAGCACGCGTATGTACGAGCTCATTCTGTGGTCGCGTGAAAAAGGACGTGGCGACTGGCCACTTGGTGGCGCTATAACTGTTAAAAGGGTGTCAAAATGATGCATTTCTATGGCAAATCCCATGAAATGGCTGAAAGCGGCCATCTTGCTGTCTGATTTGCATACAACCTCACAAAATCGGGCATGCGCATGCGTCACGTGATCCTAAAGAAGCTTGGAAACTTTCACGGACGTCGGGCCATTGGTGGGGCGCTTTAACTGTCATAAAGGTGAGAAGGCCTCTGTATTATCCTATGCAAAATGACATTTAAATGACTGAAAAATGGGGGAAAAAAGAGCAGCACTTCACCAAATTAGCTGAGCACATGCGCCATATTATTCTAAAGAAGCGTGCAAACTTTTATGGAGATCGGGCCATCAGTGGAGGTGTCACAGTTTAAAAGGTAAAAAAAAAATTCACCACATTTCCATGATAAATGAGCTAAAAGGGCAAAAAACATACTTTTTCCTCTCCGAGGCACACGTTAAAAGGCTTGATAAAGTTTTTGGAACGCAGCAGCGCAAGCGGCAAGTGCCTAGACCCTATAGTTTTTTTTTTAGAGGCCTTTTTGTGGCCCTTTTTTAGCCACTTATTAGGGGTTCAAGCACGAAGTGCTGAAACCCTATTGTTATTGTTAATTTTCCCATGATGCAACATTCAGACATAAAACTGATCGGGCAGACCAAACCGTAAGTCGTAGAGACTTGAAACTTTGGGGGCTGATAGTACTCACACCGCCTACAGCGTCACCAAGGCCCGCCCCGATCGGCCTGACGGGGGCGCTACAGCGGTCAAAAGTACGAAACGGCTCATAACTCATCAACCGTGAGGCGTAGGCTCAAGTGTCTTATATCGTTGGATTCCTTGGCTCGAGGCGGACCAGGTGCATGCCTCGGATTTGCTCGTCACCCTGGGAAAATTTTCGGGTATTTGGGGTTTTTCACAAAACCTACTTTCGCGAACTAGTCCTAGGTTTTTGGCCCGACCGGAACCAAACCAGTGCAGCAAGATTCTCTGGAGTCCGAATGTCAATAATTATCAAAAAAAAAGTGAAAATTTGGGCTCACGGTCCCTAAGGGCCGCCAAAACGTTTGAAGTGGGAGGAGCCCATTTTGCTTAATTGGCTATAACTCGTGAACGGAACGAGATTTTTGCACCAAACTCAGCACGCGTATGTACGAGCTCATTCTGTGGTCGCGTGAAAAAGGACGTGGCGACTGGCCACTTGGTGGCGCTATAACTGTTAAAAGGGTGTCAAAATGATGCATTTCTATGGCAAATCCCATGAAATGGCTGAAAGCGGCCATCTTGCTGTCTGATTTGCATACAACCTCACAAAATCGGGCATGCGCATGCGTCACGTGATCCTAAAGAAGCTTGGAAACTTTCACGGACGTCGGGCCATTGGTGGGGCGCTTTAACTGTCATAAAGGTGAGAAGGCCTCTGTATTATCCTATGCAAAATGACATTTAAATGACTGAAAAATGGGGGAAAAAAGAGCAGCACTTCACCAAATTAGCTGAGCACATGCGCCATATTATTCTAAAGAAGCGTGCAAACTTTTATGGAGATCGGGCCATCAGTGGAGGTGTCACAGTTTAAAAGGTAAAAAAAAAATTCACCACATTTCCATGATAAATGAGCTAAAAGGGCAAAAAACATACTTTTTCCTCTCCGAGGCACACGTTAAAAGGCTTGATAAAGTTTTTGGAACGCAGCAGCGCAAGCGGCAAGTGCCTAGACCCTATAGTTTTTTTTTTAGAGGCCTTTTTGTGGCCCTTTTTTAGCCACTTATTAGGGGTTCAAGCACGAAGTGCTGAAACCCTATTGTTATTGTTAATTTTCCCATGATGCAACATTCAGACATAAAACTGATCGGGCAGACCAAACCGTAAGTCGTAGAGACTTGAAACTTTGGGGGCTGATAGTACTCACACCGCCTACAGCGTCACCAAGGCCCGCCCCGATCGGCCTGACGGGGGCGCTACAGCGGTCAAAAGTACGAAACAGCTCATAACTCATCAACCGTGAGGCGTAGGCTCAAGTGTCTTATATCGTTGGATTCCTTGGCTCGAGGCGGACCAGGTGCATGCCTCGGATTTGCTCGTCACCCTGGGAAAATTTTCGGGTATTTGGGGTTTTTCACAAAACCTACTTTCGCGAACTAGTCCTAGGTTTTTGGCCCGACCGGAACCAAACCAGTGCAGCAAGATTCTCTGGAGTCCGAATGTCAATAATTATCAAAAAAAAAAGTGAAAATTTGGGCTCACGGTCCCTAAGGGCCGCCAAAACGTTTGAAGTGGGAGGAGCCCATTTTGCTTAATTGGCTATAACTCGTGAACGGAACGAGATTTTTGCACCAAACTCAGCACGCGTATGTACGAGCTCATTCTGTGGTCGCGTGAAAAAGGACGTGGCGACTGGCCACTTGGTGGCGCTATAACTGTTAAAAGGGTGTCAAAATGATGCATTTCTATGGCAAATCCCATGAAATGGCTGAAAGCGGCCATCTTGCTGTCTGATTTGCATACAACCTCACAAAATCGGGCATGCGCATGCGTCACGTGATCCTAAAGAAGCTTGGAAACTTTCACGGACGTCGGGCCATTGGTGGGGCGCTTTAACTGTCATAAAGGTGAGAAGGCCTCTGTATTATCCTATGCAAAATGACATTTAAATGACTGAAAAATGGGGGAAAAAAGAGCAGCACTTCACCAAATTAGCTGAGCACATGCGCCATATTATTCTAAAGAAGCGTGCAAACTTTTATGGAGATCGGGCCATCAGTGGAGGTGTCACAGTTTAAAAGGTAAAAAAAAAATTCACCACATTTCCATGATAAATGAGCTAAAAGGGCAAAAAACATACTTTTTCCTCTCCGAGGCACACGTTAAAAGGCTTGATAAAGTTTTTGGAACGCAGCAGCGCAAGCGGCAAGTGCCTAGACCCTATAGTTTTTTTTTTAGAGGCCTTTTTGTGGCCCTTTTTTAGCCACTTATTAGGGGTTCAAGCACGAAGTGCTGAAACCCTATTGTTATTGTTAATTTTCCCATGATGCAACATTCAGACATAAAACTGATCGGGCAGACCAAACCGTAAGTCGTAGAGACTTGAAACTTTGGGGGCTGATAGTACTCACACCGCCTACAGCGTCACCAAGGCCCGCCCCGATCGGCCTGACGGGGGCGCTACAGCGGTCAAAAGTACGAAACGGCTCATAACTCATCAACCGTGAGGCGTAGGCTCAAGTGTCTTATATCGTTGGATTCCTTGGCTCGAGGCGGACCAGGTGCATGCCTCGGATTTGCTCGTCACCCTGGGAAAATTTTCGGGTATTTGGGGTTTTTCACAAAACCTACTTTCGCGAACTAGTCCTAGGTTTTTGGCCCGACCGGAACCAAACCAGTGCAGCAAGATTCTCTGGAGTCCGAATGTCAATAATTATCAAAAAAAAAGTGAAAATTTGGGCTCACGGTCCCTAAGGGCCGCCAAAACGTTTGAAGTGGGAGGAGCCCATTTTGCTTAATTGGCTATAACTCGTGAACGGAACGAGATTTTTGCACCAAACTCAGCACGCGTATGTACGAGCTCATTCTGTGGTCGCGTGAAAAAGGACGTGGCGACTGGCCACTTGGTGGCGCTATAACTGTTAAAAGGGTGTCAAAATGATGCATTTCTATGGCAAATCCCATGAAATGGCTGAAAGCGGCCATCTTGCTGTCTGATTTGCATACAACCTCACAAAATCGGGCATGCGCATGCGTCACGTGATCCTAAAGAAGCTTGGAAACTTTCACGGACGTCGGGCCATTGGTGGGGCGCTTTAACTGTCATAAAGGTGAGAAGGCCTCTGTATTATCCTATGCAAAATGACATTTAAATGACTGAAAAATGGGGGAAAAAAGAGCAGCACTTCACCAAATTAGCTGAGCACATGCGCCATATTATTCTAAAGAAGCGTGCAAACTTTTATGGAGATCGGGCCATCAGTGGAGGTGTCACAGTTTAAAAGGTAAAAAAAAAATTCACCACATTTCCATGATAAATGAGCTAAAAGGGCAAAAAACATACTTTTTCCTCTCCGAGGCACACGTTAAAAGGCTTGATAAAGTTTTTGGAACGCAGCAGCGCAAGCGGCAAGTGCCTAGACCCTATAGTTTTTTTTTTAGAGGCCTTTTTGTGGCCCTTTTTTAGCCACTTATTAGGGGTTCAAGCACGAAGTGCTGAAACCCTATTGTTATTGTTAATTTTCCCATGATGCAACATTCAGACATAAAACTGATCGGGCAGACCAAACCGTAAGTCGTAGAGACTTGAAACTTTGGGGGCTGATAGTACTCACACCGCCTACAGCGTCACCAAGGCCCGCCCCGATCGGCCTGACGGGGGCGCTACAGCGGTCAAAAGTACGAAACGGCTCATAACTCATCAACCGTGAGGCGTAGGCTCAAGTGTCTTATATCGTTGGATTCCTTGGCTCGAGGCGGACCAGGTGCATGCCTCGGATTTGCTCGTCACCCTGGGAAAATTTTCGGGTATTTGGGGTTTTTCACAAAACCTACTTTCGCGAACTAGTCCTAGGTTTTTGGCCCGACCGGAACCAAACCAGTGCAGCAAGATTCTCTGGAGTCCGAATGTCAATAATTATCAAAAAAAAAGTGAAAATTTGGGCTCACGGTCCCTAAGGGCCGCCAAAACGTTTGAAGTGGGAGGAGCCCATTTTGCTTAATTGGCTATAACTCGTGAACGGAACGAGATTTTTGCACCAAACTCAGCACGCGTATGTACGAGCTCATTCTGTGGTCGCGTGAAAAAGGACGTGGCGACTGGCCACTTGGTGGCGCTATAACTGTTAAAAGGGTGTCAAAATGATGCATTTCTATGGCAAATCCCATGAAATGGCTGAAAGCGGCCATCTTGCTGTCTGATTTGCATACAACCTCACAAAATCGGGCATGCGCATGCGTCACGTGATCCTAAAGAAGCTTGGAAACTTTCACGGACGTCGGGCCATTGGTGGGGCGCTTTAACTGTCATAAAGGTGAGAAGGCCTCTGTATTATCCTATGCAAAATGACATTTAAATGACTGAAAAATGGGGGAAAAAAGAGCAGCACTTCACCAAATTAGCTGAGCACATGCGCCATATTATTCTAAAGAAGCGTGCAAACTTTTATGGAGATCGGGCCATCAGTGGAGGTGTCACAGTTTAAAAGGTAAAAAAAAAATTCACCACATTTCCATGATAAATGAGCTAAAAGGGCAAAAAACATACTTTTTCCTCTCCGAGGCACACGTTAAAAGGCTTGATAAAGTTTTTGGAACGCAGCAGCGCAAGCGGCAAGTGCCTAGACCCTATAGTTTTTTTTTTAGAGGCCTTTTTGTGGCCCTTTTTTAGCCACTTATTAGGGGTTCAAGCACGAAGTGCTGAAACCCTATTGTTATTGTTAATTTTCCCATGATGCAACATTCAGACATAAAACTGATCGGGCAGACCAAACCGTAAGTCGTAGAGACTTGAAACTTTGGGGGCTGATAGTACTCACACCGCCTACAGCGTCACCAAGGCCCGCCCCGATCGGCCTGACGGGGGCGCTACAGCGGTCAAAAGTACGAAACGGCTCATAACTCATCAACCGTGAGGCGTAGGCTCAAGTGTCTTATATCGTTGGATTCCTTGGCTCGAGGCGGACCAGGTGCATGCCTCGGATTTGCTCGTCACCCTGGGAAAATTTTCGGGTATTTGGGGTTTTTCACAAAACCTACTTTCGCGAACTAGTCCTAGGTTTTTGGCCCGACCGGAACCAAACCAGTGCAGCAAGATTCTCTGGAGTCCGAATGTCAATAATTATCAAAAAAAAAGTGAAAATTTGGGCTCACGGTCCCTAAGGGCCGCCAAAACGTTTGAAGTGGGAGGAGCCCATTTTGCTTAATTGGCTATAACTCGTGAACGGAACGAGATTTTTGCACCAAACTCAGCACGCGTATGTACGAGCTCATTCTGTGGTCGCGTGAAAAAGGACGTGGCGACTGGCCACTTGGTGGCGCTATAACTGTTAAAAGGGTGTCAAAATGATGCATTTCTATGGCAAATCCCATGAAATGGCTGAAAGCGGCCATCTTGCTGTCTGATTTGCATACAACCTCACAAAATCGGGCATGCGCATGCGTCACGTGATCCTAAAGAAGCTTGGAAACTTTCACGGACGTCGGGCCATTGGTGGGGCGCTTTAACTGTCATAAAGGTGAGAAGGCCTCTGTATTATCCTATGCAAAATGACATTTAAATGACTGAAAAATGGGGGAAAAAAGAGCAGCACTTCACCAAATTAGCTGAGCACATGCGCCATATTATTCTAAAGAAGCGTGCAAACTTTTATGGAGATCGGGCCATCAGTGGAGGTGTCACAGTTTAAAAGGTAAAAAAAAAATTCACCACATTTCCATGATAAATGAGCTAAAAGGGCAAAAAACATACTTTTTCCTCTCCGAGGCACACGTTAAAAGGCTTGATAAAGTTTTTGGAACGCAGCAGCGCAAGCGGCAAGTGCCTAGACCCTATAGTTTTTTTTTTAGAGGCCTTTTTGTGGCCCTTTTTTAGCCACTTATTAGGGGTTCAAGCACGAAGTGCTGAAACCCTATTGTTATTGTTAATTTTCCCATGATGCAACATTCAGACATAAAACTGATCGGGCAGACCAAACCGTAAGTCGTAGAGACTTGAAACTTTGGGGGCTGATAGTACTCACACCGCCTACAGCGTCACCAAGGCCCGCCCCGATCGGCCTGACGGGGGCGCTACAGCGGTCAAAAGTACGAAACGGCTCATAACTCATCAACCGTGAGGCGTAGGCTCAAGTGTCTTATATCGTTGGATTCCTTGGCTCGAGGCGGACCAGGTGCATGCCTCGGATTTGCTCGTCACCCTGGGAAAATTTTCGGGTATTTGGGGTTTTTCACAAAACCTACTTTCGCGAACTAGTCCTAGGTTTTTGGCCCGACCGGAACCAAACCAGTGCAGCAAGATTCTCTGGAGTCCGAATGTCAATAATTATCAAAAAAAAAGTGAAAATTTGGGCTCACGGTCCCTAAGGGCCGCCAAAACGTTTGAAGTGGGAGGAGCCCATTTTGCTTAATTGGCTATAACTCGTGAACGGAACGAGATTTTTGCACCAAACTCAGCACGCGTATGTACGAGCTCATTCTGTGGTCGCGTGAAAAAGGACGTGGCGACTGGCCACTTGGTGGCGCTATAACTGTTAAAAGGGTGTCAAAATGATGCATTTCTATGGCAAATCCCATGAAATGGCTGAAAGCGGCCATCTTGCTGTCTGATTTGCATACAACCTCACAAAATCGGGCATGCGCATGCGTCACGTGATCCTAAAGAAGCTTGGAAACTTTCACGGACGTCGGGCCATTGGTGGGGCGCTTTAACTGTCATAAAGGTGAGAAGGCCTCTGTATTATCCTATGCAAAATGACATTTAAATGACTGAAAAATGGGGGAAAAAAGAGCAGCACTTCACCAAATTAGCTGAGCACATGCGCCATATTATTCTAAAGAAGCGTGCAAACTTTTATGGAGATCGGGCCATCAGTGGAGGTGTCACAGTTTAAAAGGTAAAAAAAAAATTCACCACATTTCCATGATAAATGAGCTAAAAGGGCAAAAAACATACTTTTTCCTCTCCGAGGCACACGTTAAAAGGCTTGATAAAGTTTTTGGAACGCAGCAGCGCAAGCGGCAAGTGCCTAGACCCTATAGTTTTTTTTTTAGAGGCCTTTTTGTGGCCCTTTTTTAGCCACTTATTAGGGGTTCAAGCACGAAGTGCTGAAACCCTATTGTTATTGTTAATTTTCCCATGATGCAACATTCAGACATAAAACTGATCGGGCAGACCAAACCGTAAGTCGTAGAGACTTGAAACTTTGGGGGCTGATAGTACTCACACCGCCTACAGCGTCACCAAGGCCCGCCCCGATCGGCCTGACGGGGGCGCTACAGCGGTCAAAAGTACGAAACGGCTCATAACTCATCAACCGTGAGGCGTAGGCTCAAGTGTCTTATATCGTTGGATTCCTTGGCTCGAGGCGGACCAGGTGCATGCCTCGGATTTGCTCGTCACCCTGGGAAAATTTTCGGGTATTTGGGGTTTTTCACAAAACCTACTTTCGCGAACTAGTCCTAGGTTTTTGGCCCGACCGGAACCAAACCAGTGCAGCAAGATTCTCTGGAGTCCGAATGTCAATAATTATCAAAAAAAAAGTGAAAATTTGGGCTCACGGTCCCTAAGGGCCGCCAAAACGTTTGAAGTGGGAGGAGCCCATTTTGCTTAATTGGCTATAACTCGTGAACGGAACGAGATTTTTGCACCAAACTCAGCACGCGTATGTACGAGCTCATTCTGTGGTCGCGTGAAAAAGGACGTGGCGACTGGCCACTTGGTGGCGCTATAACTGTTAAAAGGGTGTCAAAATGATGCATTTCTATGGCAAATCCCATGAAATGGCTGAAAGCGGCCATCTTGCTGTCTGATTTGCATACAACCTCACAAAATCGGGCATGCGCATGCGTCACGTGATCCTAAAGAAGCTTGGAAACTTTCACGGACGTCGGGCCATTGGTGGGGCGCTTTAACTGTCATAAAGGTGAGAAGGCCTCTGTATTATCCTATGCAAAATGACATTTAAATGACTGAAAAATGGGGGAAAAAAGAGCAGCACTTCACCAAATTAGCTGAGCACATGCGCCATATTATTCTAAAGAAGCGTGCAAACTTTTATGGAGATCGGGCCATCAGTGGAGGTGTCACAGTTTAAAAGGTAAAAAAAAAATTCACCACATTTCCATGATAAATGAGCTAAAAGGGCAAAAAACATACTTTTTCCTCTCCGAGGCACACGTTAAAAGGCTTGATAAAGTTTTTGGAACGCAGCAGCGCAAGCGGCAAGTGCCTAGACCCTATAGTTTTTTTTTTAGAGGCCTTTTTGTGGCCCTTTTTTAGCCACTTATTAGGGGTTCAAGCACGAAGTGCTGAAACCCTATTGTTATTGTTAATTTTCCCATGATGCAACATTCAGACATAAAACTGATCGGGCAGACCAAACCGTAAGTCGTAGAGACTTGAAACTTTGGGGGCTGATAGTACTCACACCGCCTACAGCGTCACCAAGGCCCGCCCCGATCGGCCTGACGGGGGCGCTACAGCGGTCAAAAGTACGAAACGGCTCATAACTCATCAACCGTGAGGCGTAGGCTCAAGTGTCTTATATCGTTGGATTCCTTGGCTCGAGGCGGACCAGGTGCATGCCTCGGATTTGCTCGTCACCCTGGGAAAATTTTCGGGTATTTGGGGTTTTTCACAAAACCTACTTTCGCGAACTAGTCCTAGGTTTTTGGCCCGACCGGAACCAAACCAGTGCAGCAAGATTCTCTGGAGTCCGAATGTCAATAATTATCAAAAAAAAAGTGAAAATTTGGGCTCACGGTCCCTAAGGGCCGCCAAAACGTTTGAAGTGGGAGGAGCCCATTTTGCTTAATTGGCTATAACTCGTGAACGGAACGAGATTTTTGCACCAAACTCAGCACGCGTATGTACGAGCTCATTCTGTGGTCGCGTGAAAAAGGACGTGGCGACTGGCCACTTGGTGGCGCTATAACTGTTAAAAGGGTGTCAAAATGATGCATTTCTATGGCAAATCCCATGAAATGGCTGAAAGCGGCCATCTTGCTGTCTGATTTGCATACAACCTCACAAAATCGGGCATGCGCATGCGTCACGTGATCCTAAAGAAGCTTGGAAACTTTCACGGACGTCGGGCCATTGGTGGGGCGCTTTAACTGTCATAAAGGTGAGAAGGCCTCTGTATTATCCTATGCAAAATGACATTTAAATGACTGAAAAATGGGGGAAAAAAGAGCAGCACTTCACCAAATTAGCTGAGCACATGCGCCATATTATTCTAAAGAAGCGTGCAAACTTTTATGGAGATCGGGCCATCAGTGGAGGTGTCACAGTTTAAAAGGTAAAAAAAAAATTCACCACATTTCCATGATAAATGAGCTAAAAGGGCAAAAAACATACTTTTTCCTCTCCGAGGCACACGTTAAAAGGCTTGATAAAGTTTTTGGAACGCAGCAGCGCAAGCGGCAAGTGCCTAGACCCTATAGTTTTTTTTTTAGAGGCCTTTTTGTGGCCCTTTTTTAGCCACTTATTAGGGGTTCAAGCACGAAGTGCTGAAACCCTATTGTTATTGTTAATTTTCCCATGATGCAACATTCAGACATAAAACTGATCGGGCAGACCAAACCGTAAGTCGTAGAGACTTGAAACTTTGGGGGCTGATAGTACTCACACCGCCTACAGCGTCACCAAGGCCCGCCCCGATCGGCCTGACGGGGGCGCTACAGCGGTCAAAAGTACGAAACGGCTCATAACTCATCAACCGTGAGGCGTAGGCTCAAGTGTCTTATATCGTTGGATTCCTTGGCTCGAGGCGGACCAGGTGCATGCCTCGGATTTGCTCGTCACCCTGGGAAAATTTTCGGGTATTTGGGGTTTTTCACAAAACCTACTTTCGCGAACTAGTCCTAGGTTTTTGGCCCGACCGGAACCAAACCAGTGCAGCAAGATTCTCTGGAGTCCGAATGTCAATAATTATCAAAAAAAAAGTGAAAATTTGGGCTCACGGTCCCTAAGGGCCGCCAAAACGTTTGAAGTGGGAGGAGCCCATTTTGCTTAATTGGCTATAACTCGTGAACGGAACGAGATTTTTGCACCAAACTCAGCACGCGTATGTACGAGCTCATTCTGTGGTCGCGTGAAAAAGGACGTGGCGACTGGCCACTTGGTGGCGCTATAACTGTTAAAAGGGTGTCAAAATGATGCATTTCTATGGCAAATCCCATGAAATGGCTGAAAGCGGCCATCTTGCTGTCTGATTTGCATACAACCTCACAAAATCGGGCATGCGCATGCGTCACGTGATCCTAAAGAAGCTTGGAAACTTTCACGGACGTCGGGCCATTGGTGGGGCGCTTTAACTGTCATAAAGGTGAGAAGGCCTCTGTATTATCCTATGCAAAATGACATTTAAATGACTGAAAAATGGGGGAAAAAAGAGCAGCACTTCACCAAATTAGCTGAGCACATGCGCCATATTATTCTAAAGAAGCGTGCAAACTTTTATGGAGATCGGGCCATCAGTGGAGGTGTCACAGTTTAAAAGGTAAAAAAAAAATTCACCACATTTCCATGATAAATGAGCTAAAAGGGCAAAAAACATACTTTTTCCTCTCCGAGGCACACGTTAAAAGGCTTGATAAAGTTTTTGGAACGCAGCAGCGCAAGCGGCAAGTGCCTAGACCCTATAGTTTTTTTTTTAGAGGCCTTTTTGTGGCCCTTTTTTAGCCACTTATTAGGGGTTCAAGCACGAAGTGCTGAAACCCTATTGTTATTGTTAATTTTCCCATGATGCAACATTCAGACATAAAACTGATCGGGCAGACCAAACCGTAAGTCGTAGAGACTTGAAACTTTGGGGGCTGATAGTACTCACACCGCCTACAGCGTCACCAAGGCCCGCCCCGATCGGCCTGACGGGGGCGCTACAGCAGTCAAAAGTACGAAACGGCTCATAACTCATCAACCGTGAGGCGTAGGCTCAAGTGTCTTATATCGTTGGATTCCTTGGCTCGAGGCGGACCAGGTGCATGCCTCGGATTTGCTCGTCACCCTGGGAAAATTTTCGGGTATTTGGGGTTTTTCACAAAACCTACTTTCGCAAACTAGTCCTAGGTTTTTGGCCCGACCGGAACCAAACCAGTGCAGCAAGATTCTCTGGAGTCCGAATGTCAATAATTATCAAAAAAAAAGTGAAAATTTGGGCTCACGGTCCCTAAGGGCCGCCAAAACGTTTGAAGTGGGAGGAGCCCATTTTGCTTAATTGGCTATAACTCGTGAACGGAACGAGATTTTTGCACCAAACTCAGCACGCGTATGTACGAGCTCATTCTGTGGTCGCGTGAAAAAGGACGTGGCGACTGGCCACTTGGTGGCGCTATAACTGTTAAAAGGGTGTCAAAATGATGCATTTCTATGGCAAATCCCATGAAATGGCTGAAAGCGGCCATCTTGCTGTCTGATTTGCATACAACCTCACAAAATCGGGCATGCGCATGCGTCACGTGATCCTAAAGAAGCTTGGAAACTTTCACGGACGTCGGGCCATTGGTGGGGCGCTTTAACTGTCATAAAGGTGAGAAGGCCTCTGTATTATCCTATGCAAAATGACATTTAAATGACTGAAAAATGGGGGAAAAAAGAGCAGCACTTCACCAAATTAGCTGAGCACATGCGCCATATTATTCTAAAGAAGCGTGCAAACTTTTATGGAGATCGGGCCATCAGTGGAGGTGTCACAGTTTAAAAGGTAAAAAAAAAATTCACCACATTTCCATGATAAATGAGCTAAAAGGGCAAAAAACATACTTTTTCCTCTCCGAGGCACACGTTAAAAGGCTTGATAAAGTTTTTGGAACGCAGCAGCGCAAGCGGCAAGTGCCTAGACCCTATAGTTTTTTTTTTAGAGGCCTTTTTGTGGCCCTTTTTTAGCCACTTATTAGGGGTTCAGTGCTGAAACCCTATTGTTATTGTTAATTTTCCCATGATGCAACATTCAGACATAAAACTGATCGGGCAGACCAAACCGTAAGTCGTAGAGACTTGAAACTTTGGGGGCTGATAGTACTCACACCGCCTACAGCGTCACCAAGGCCCGCCCCGATCGGCCTGACGGGGGCGCTACAGCGGTCAAAAGTACGAAACGGCTCATAACTCATCAACCGTGAGGCGTAGGCTCAAGTGTCTTATATCGTTGGATTCCTTGGCTCGAGGCGGACCAGGTGCATGCCTCGGATTTGCTCGTCACCCTGGGAAAATTTTCGGGTATTTGGGGTTTTTCACAAAACCTACTTTCGCGAACTAGTCCTAGGTTTTTGGCCCGACCGGAACCAAACCAGTGCAGCAAGATTCTCTGGAGTCCGAATGTCAATAATTATCAAAAAAAAAGTGAAAATTTGGGCTCACGGTCCCTAAGGGCCGCCAAAACGTTTGAAGTGGGAGGAGCCCATTTTGCTTAATTGGCTATAACTCGTGAACGGAACGAGATTTTTGCACCAAACTCAGCACGCGTATGTACGAGCTCATTCTGTGGTCGCGTGAAAAAGGACGTGGCGACTGGCCACTTGGTGGCGCTATAACTGTTAAAAGGGTGTCAAAATGATGCATTTCTATGGCAAATCCCATGAAATGGCTGAAAGCGGCCATCTTGCTGTCTGATTTGCATACAACCTCACAAAATCGGGCATGCGCATGCGTCACGTGATCCTAAAGAAGCTTGGAAACTTTCACGGACGTCGGGCCATTGGTGGGGCGCTTTAACTGTCATAAAGGTGAGAAGGCCTCTGTATTATCCTATGCAAAATGACATTTAAATGACTGAAAAATGGGGGAAAAAAGAGCAGCACTTCACCAAATTAGCTGAGCACATGCGCCATATTATTCTAAAGAAGCGTGCAAACTTTTATGGAGATCGGGCCATCAGTGGAGGTGTCACAGTTTAAAAGGTAAAAAAAAAATTCACCACATTTCCATGATAAATGAGCTAAAAGGGCAAAAAACATACTTTTTCCTCTCCGAGGCACACGTTAAAAGGCTTGATAAAGTTTTTGGAACGCAGCAGCGCAAGCGGCAAGTGCCTAGACCCTATAGTTTTTTTTTTAGAGGCCTTTTTGTGGCCCTTTTTTAGCCACTTATTAGGGGTTCAAGCACGAAGTGCTGAAACCCTATTGTTATTGTTAATTTTCCCATGATGCAACATTCAGACATAAAACTGATCGGGCAGACCAAACCGTAAGTCGTAGAGACTTGAAACTTTGGGGGCTGATAGTACTCACACCGCCTACAGCGTCACCAAGGCCCGCCCCGATCGGCCTGACGGGGGCGCTACAGCGGTCAAAAGTACGAAACGGCTCATAACTCATCAACCGTGAGGCGTAGGCTCAAGTGTCTTATATCGTTGGATTCCTTGGCTCGAGGCGGACCAGGTGCATGCCTCGGATTTGCTCGTCACCCTGGGAAAATTTTCGGGTATTTGGGGTTTTTCACAAAACCTACTTTCGCGAACTAGTCCTAGGTTTTTGGCCCGACCGGAACCAAACCAGTGCAGCAAGATTCTCTGGAGTCCGAATGTCAATAATTATCAAAAAAAAAGTGAAAATTTGGGCTCACGGTCCCTAAGGGCCGCCAAAACGTTTGAAGTGGGAGGAGCCCATTTTGCTTAATTGGCTATAACTCGTGAACGGAACGAGATTTTTGCACCAAACTCAGCACGCGTATGTACGAGCTCATTCTGTGGTCGCGTGAAAAAGGACGTGGCGACTGGCCACTTGGTGGCGCTATAACTGTTAAAAGGGTGTCAAAATGATGCATTTCTATGGCAAATCCCATGAAATGGCTGAAAGCGGCCATCTTGCTGTCTGATTTGCATACAACCTCACAAAATCGGGCATGCGCATGCGTCACGTGATCCTAAAGAAGCTTGGAAACTTTCACGGACGTCGGGCCATTGGTGGGGCGCTTTAACTGTCATAAAGGTGAGAAGGCCTCTGTATTATCCTATGCAAAATGACATTTAAATGACTGAAAAATGGGGGAAAAAAGAGCAGCACTTCACCAAATTAGCTGAGCACATGCGCCATATTATTCTAAAGAAGCGTGCAAACTTTTATGGAGATCGGGCCATCAGTGGAGGTGTCACAGTTTAAAAGGTAAAAAAAAAATTCACCACATTTCCATGATAAATGAGCTAAAAGGGCAAAAAACATACTTTTTCCTCTCCGAGGCACACGTTAAAAGGCTTGATAAAGTTTTTGGAACGCAGCAGCGCAAGCGGCAAGTGCCTAGACCCTATAGTTTTTTTTTTAGAGGCCTTTTTGTGGCCCTTTTTTAGCCACTTATTAGGGGTTCAAGCACGAAGTGCTGAAACCCTATTGTTATTGTTAATTTTCCCATGATGCAACATTCAGACATAAAACTGATCGGGCAGACCAAACCGTAAGTCGTAGAGACTTGAAACTTTGGGGGCTGATAGTACTCACACCGCCTACAGCGTCACCAAGGCCCGCCCCGATCGGCCTGACGGGGGCGCTACAGCGGTCAAAAGTACGAAACGGCTCATAACTCATCAACCGTGAGGCGTAGGCTCAAGTGTCTTATATCGTTGGATTCCTTGGCTCGAGGCGGACCAGGTGCATGCCTCGGATTTGCTCGTCACCCTGGGAAAATTTTCGGGTATTTGGGGTTTTTCACAAAACCTACTTTCGCGAACTAGTCCTAGGTTTTTGGCCCGACCGGAACCAAACCAGTGCAGCAAGATTCTCTGGAGTCCGAATGTCAATAATTATCAAAAAAAAAGTGAAAATTTGGGCTCACGGTCCCTAAGGGCCGCCAAAACGTTTGAAGTGGGAGGAGCCCATTTTGCTTAATTGGCTATAACTCGTGAACGGAACGAGATTTTTGCACCAAACTCAGCACGCGTATGTACGAGCTCATTCTGTGGTCGCGTGAAAAAGGACGTGGCGACTGGCCACTTGGTGGCGCTATAACTGTTAAAAGGGTGTCAAAATGATGCATTTCTATGGCAAATCCCATGAAATGGCTGAAAGCGGCCATCTTGCTGTCTGATTTGCATACAACCTCACAAAATCGGGCATGCGCATGCGTCACGTGATCCTAAAGAAGCTTGGAAACTTTCACGGACGTCGGGCCATTGGTGGGGCGCTTTAACTGTCATAAAGGTGAGAAGGCCTCTGTATTATCCTATGCAAAATGACATTTAAATGACTGAAAAATGGGGGAAAAAAGAGCAGCACTTCACCAAATTAGCTGAGCACATGCGCCATATTATTCTAAAGAAGCGTGCAAACTTTTATGGAGATCGGGCCATCAGTGGAGGTGTCACAGTTTAAAAGGTAAAAAAAAAATTCACCACATTTCCATGATAAATGAGCTAAAAGGGCAAAAAACATACTTTTTCCTCTCCGAGGCACACGTTAAAAGGCTTGATAAAGTTTTTGGAACGCAGCAGCGCAAGCGGCAAGTGCCTAGACCCTATAGTTTTTTTTTTAGAGGCCTTTTTGTGGCCCTTTTTTAGCCACTTATTAGGGGTTCAAGCACGAAGTGCTGAAACCCTATTGTTATTGTTAATTTTCCCATGATGCAACATTCAGACATAAAACTGATCGGGCAGACCAAACCGTAAGTCGTAGAGACTTGAAACTTTGGGGGCTGATAGTACTCACACCGCCTACAGCGTCACCAAGGCCCGCCCCGATCGGCCTGACGGGGGCGCTACAGCGGTCAAAAGTACGAAACGGCTCATAACTCATCAACCGTGAGGCGTAGGCTCAAGTGTCTTATATCGTTGGATTCCTTGGCTCGAGGCGGACCAGGTGCATGCCTCGGATTTGCTCGTCACCCTGGGAAAATTTTCGGGTATTTGGGGTTTTTCACAAAACCTACTTTCGCGAACTAGTCCTAGGTTTTTGGCCCGACCGGAACCAAACCAGTGCAGCAAGATTCTCTGGAGTCCGAATGTCAATAATTATCAAAAAAAAAGTGAAAATTTGGGCTCACGGTCCCTAAGGGCCGCCAAAACGTTTGAAGTGGGAGGAGCCCATTTTGCTTAATTGGCTATAACTCGTGAACGGAACGAGATTTTTGCACCAAACTCAGCACGCGTATGTACGAGCTCATTCTGTGGTCGCGTGAAAAAGGACGTGGCGACTGGCCACTTGGTGGCGCTATAACTGTTAAAAGGGTGTCAAAATGATGCATTTCTATGGCAAATCCCATGAAATGGCTGAAAGCGGCCATCTTGCTGTCTGATTTGCATACAACCTCACAAAATCGGGCATGCGCATGCGTCACGTGATCCTAAAGAAGCTTGGAAACTTTCACGGACGTCGGGCCATTGGTGGGGCGCTTTAACTGTCATAAAGGTGAGAAGGCCTCTGTATTATCCTATGCAAAATGACATTTAAATGACTGAAAAATGGGGGAAAAAAGAGCAGCACTTCACCAAATTAGCTGAGCACATGCGCCATATTATTCTAAAGAAGCGTGCAAACTTTTATGGAGATCGGGCCATCAGTGGAGGTGTCACAGTTTAAAAGGTAAAAAAAAAATTCACCACATTTCCATGATAAATGAGCTAAAAGGGCAAAAAACATACTTTTTCCTCTCCGAGGCACACGTTAAAAGGCTTGATAAAGTTTTTGGAACGCAGCAGCGCAAGCGGCAAGTGCCTAGACCCTATAGTTTTTTTTTTAGAGGCCTTTTTGTGGCCCTTTTTTAGCCACTTATTAGGGGTTCAAGCACGAAGTGCTGAAACCCTATTGTTATTGTTAATTTTCCCATGATGCAACATTCAGACATAAAACTGATCGGGCAGACCAAACCGTAAGTCGTAGAGACTTGAAACTTTGGGGGCTGATAGTACTCACACCGCCTACAGCGTCACCAAGGCCCGCCCCGATCGGCCTGACGGGGGCGCTACAGCGGTCAAAAGTACGAAACGGCTCATAACTCATCAACCGTGAGGCGTAGGCTCAAGTGTCTTATATCGTTGGATTCCTTGGCTCGAGGCGGACCAGGTGCATGCCTCGGATTTGCTCGTCACCCTGGGAAAATTTTCGGGTATTTGGGGTTTTTCACAAAACCTACTTTCGCGAACTAGTCCTAGGTTTTTGGCCCGACCGGAACCAAACCAGTGCAGCAAGATTCTCTGGAGTCCGAATGTCAATAATTATCAAAAAAAAAGTGAAAATTTGGGCTCACGGTCCCTAAGGGCCGCCAAAACGTTTGAAGTGGGAGGAGCCCATTTTGCTTAATTGGCTATAACTCGTGAACGGAACGAGATTTTTGCACCAAACTCAGCACGCGTATGTACGAGCTCATTCTGTGGTCGCGTGAAAAAGGACGTGGCGACTGGTAGGGTTGTGCCGATAGACGATAGTATCGTGTATCGACGATAGACAGAGATATCGCCGATGGCAGATGCCTTTGACGATATCAATACGATAATTGGCTCGTTTTCCTATTAATGTATTAAATCATTATTATTATTATTATTATGAAGCTAGTATAGTTACAATTATATTTGCCTTGCCTAAATTCATAACGACATCTCACCACATAACCACACTTGCGACATCACATAACCACACATGCAACGTCACCGACGCGCGCGTATGAGGACTCCTCAAAGAAAATATTTTTAAAACAGAAAAAAATTACATCCCACAACGAAATTGAATTGCAAGGTGATCCATTCACAAATTGCCAAGAGTGCTTGTTTTAACAGACGCATATTCTTATACAGAGCCAAGATGAAGACGCGGCATCGTTGTTCGTCAGTATTTTGTTTCCATAGCACATTAACAAAATATTTAATGACAGTAAAAACACTAAAAACAGTAGGCTACAATTACAAAATATTAATTATAATAATAATATCAATAAAATTATATAGGCCGCCTATGCCTAATAAAGTCTTTAGTAGGCTACACGAAGCATCTGTGAAACTCTGCCTGTGAAAATCACAAGCAACTTCAAACTTGTTTAACAAGAAATATTCTTCTATTTTTTTCACTGTCAATAATGTAAGTCCACAAGAGAAATATTAAGCCAGTAAATTAAGATGCTGTAGCCTACCGTTATATCCACCGTCGTCTCTGAGAGAACGCGCAGTTAATGCAGTGAAAGCGCAGTCCGTTTCTGCTTTCGTTTTCAGGGAATGATCGCATTTACATGCACGTTATTAACTCGATTATGCTGAATAAACTGACAATGCATGTGGTCATGTAAACGGATTAACCCATTTTCCTTTATCAGAGTCAAGTCATAAGTACCGATCGACTTTTAGATTTTTGCCTCTGATTTCTCCCGGCATTTAAAACCCGCGTTATTTCGGTTTATTGAAGTGCGGTGCGCATAAGTGAAGTGCATCCAGACAGAGAGAGCACTGGTAGGAGGACATATCGCAGACTCCGACTCTTTCTTGACCCAATAAATTAAAACGTGTTCTCATGATCTCGTGCAGAAGCAGCCTACAGTCAAAATGCTTCATCAGTAACGGCATGAGGGGATCATGTGTGTCCGTAAATTTCCCGCTGACATGTTGAAATATACAAGAATGGTCAGATACAAGAATGATTAGGATCTTTTTTTTTTACCTCACTATACCAGGAAACAACCTGATTTAGCCTATTAATAAACACTCCACCTTTGCTAGCAAAATAGAAAAAGATTCTCATTTAAAACGAAGTAATAAAACAAGCAAATTGATGAGTAAATAAGCAAGTTAATAATCAAATAAGTAAGCCCCGCCCCCTCACGATAATATCGTGTATCGCCGATCTCACAGGCTGACGATAGGACGATATGAAAATGGAGCATATCGCGCAACCCTAGCGACTGGCCACTTGGTGGCGCTATAACTGTTAAAAGGGTGTCAAAATGATGCATTTCTATGGCAAATCCCATGAAATGGCTGAAAGCGGCCATCTTGCTGTCTGATTTGCATACAACCTCACAAAATCGGGCATGCGCATGCGTCACGTGATCCTAAAGAAGCTTGGAAACTTTCACGGACGTCGGGCCATTGGTGGGGCGCTTTAACTGTCATAAAGGTGAGAAGGCCTCTGTATTATCCTATGCAAAATGACATTTAAATGACTGAAAAATGGGGGAAAAAAGAGCAGCACTTCACCAAATTAGCTGAGCACATGCGCCATATTATTCTAAAGAAGCGTGCAAACTTTTATGGAGATCGGGCCATCAGTGGAGGTGTCACAGTTTAAAAGGTAAAAAAAAAATTCACCACATTTCCATGATAAATGAGCTAAAAGGGCAAAAAACATACTTTTTCCTCTCCGAGGCACACGTTAAAAGGCTTGATAAAGTTTTTGGAACGCAGCAGCGCAAGCGGCAAGTGCCTAGACCCTATAGTTTTTTTTTTAGAGGCCTTTTTGTGGCCCTTTTTTAGCCACTTATTAGGGGTTCAAGCACGAAGTGCTGAAACCCTATTGTTATTGTTAATTTTCCCATGATGCAACATTCAGACATAAAACTGATCGGGCAGACCAAACCGTAAGTCGTAGAGACTTGAAACTTTGGGGGCTGATAGTACTCACACCGCCTACAGCGTCACCAAGGCCCGCCCCGATCGGCCTGACGGGGGCGCTACAGCGGTCAAAAGTACGAAACGGCTCATAACTCATCAACCGTGAGGCGTAGGCTCAAGTGTCTTATATCGTTGGATTCCTTGGCTCGAGGCGGACCAGGTGCATGCCTCGGATTTGCTCGTCACCCTGGGAAAATTTTCGGGTATTTGGGGTTTTTCACAAAACCTACTTTCGCGAACTAGTCCTAGGTTTTTGGCCCGACCGGAACCAAACCAGTGCAGCAAGATTCTCTGGAGTCCGAATGTCAATAATTATCAAAAAAAAAGTGAAAATTTGGGCTCACGGTCCCTAAGGGCCGCCAAAACGTTTGAAGTGGGAGGAGCCCATTTTGCTTAATTGGCTATAACTCGTGAACGGAACGAGATTTTTGCACCAAACTCAGCACGCGTATGTACGAGCTCATTCTGTGGTCGCGTGAAAAAGGACGTGGCGACTGGCCACTTGGTGGCGCTATAACTGTTAAAAGGGTGTCAAAATGATGCATTTCTATGGCAAATCCCATGAAATGGCTGAAAGCGGTCATCTTGCTGTCTGATTTGCATACAACCTCACAAAATCGGGCATGCGCATGCGTCACGTGATCCTAAAGAAGCTTGGAAACTTTCACGGACGTCGGGCCATTGGTGGGGCGCTTTAACTGTCATAAAGGTGAGAAGGCCTCTGTATTATCCTATGCAAAATGACATTTAAATGACTGAAAAATGGGGGAAAAAAGAGCAGCACTTCACCAAATTAGCTGAGCACATGCGCCATATTATTCTAAAGAAGCGTGCAAACTTTTATGGAGATCGGGCCATCAGTGGAGGTGTCACAGTTTAAAAGGTAAAAAAAAAATTCACCACATTTCCATGATAAATGAGCTAAAAGGGCAAAAAACATACTTTTTCCTCTCCGAGGCACACGTTAAAAGGCTTGATAAAGTTTTTGGAACGCAGCAGCGCAAGCGGCAAGTGCCTAGACCCTATAGTTTTTTTTTTAGAGGCCTTTTTGTGGCCCTTTTTTAGCCACTTATTAGGGGTTCAAGCACGAAGTGCTGAAACCCTATTGTTATTGTTAATTTTCCCATGATGCAACATTCAGACATAAAACTGATCGGGCAGACCAAACCGTAAGTCGTAGAGACTTGAAACTTTGGGGGCTGATAGTACTCACACCGCCTACAGCGTCACCAAGGCCCGCCCCGATCGGCCTGACGGGGGCGCTACAGCGGTCAAAAGTACGAAACGGCTCATAACTCATCAACCGTGAGGCGTAGGCTCAAGTGTCTTATATCGTTGGATTCCTTGGCTCGAGGCGGACCAGGTGCATGCCTCGGATTTGCTCGTCACCCTGGGAAAATTTTCGGGTATTTGGGGTTTTTCACAAAACCTACTTTCGCGAACTAGTCCTAGGTTTTTGGCCCGACCGGAACCAAACCAGTGCAGCAAGATTCTCTGGAGTCCGAATGTCAATAATTATCAAAAAAAAAGTGAAAATTTGGGCTCACGGTCCCTAAGGGCCGCCAAAACGTTTGAAGTGGGAGGAGCCCATTTTGCTTAATTGGCTATAACTCGTGAACGGAACGAGATTTTTGCACCAAACTCAGCACGCGTATGTACGAGCTCATTCTGTGGTCGCGTGAAAAAGGACGTGGCGACTGGCCACTTGGTGGCGCTATAACTGTTAAAAGGGTGTCAAAATGATGCATTTCTATGGCAAATCCCATGAAATGGCTGAAAGCGGCCATCTTGCTGTCTGATTTGCATACAACCTCACAAAATCGGGCATGCGCATGCGTCACGTGATCCTAAAGAAGCTTGGAAACTTTCACGGACGTCGGGCCATTGGTGGGGCGCTTTAACTGTCATAAAGGTGAGAAGGCCTCTGTATTATCCTATGCAAAATGACATTTAAATGACTGAAAAATGGGGGAAAAAAGAGCAGCACTTCACCAAATTAGCTGAGCACATGCGCCATATTATTCTAAAGAAGCGTGCAAACTTTTATGGAGATCGGGCCATCAGTGGAGGTGTCACAGTTTAAAAGGTAAAAAAAAAATTCACCACATTTCCATGATAAATGAGCTAAAAGGGCAAAAAACATACTTTTTCCTCTCCGAGGCACACGTTAAAAGGCTTGATAAAGTTTTTGGAACGCAGCAGCGCAAGCGGCAAGTGCCTAGACCCTATAGTTTTTTTTTTAGAGGCCTTTTTGTGGCCCTTTTTTAGCCACTTATTAGGGGTTCAAGCACGAAGTGCTGAAACCCTATTGTTATTGTTAATTTTCCCATGATGCAACATTCAGACATAAAACTGATCGGGCAGACCAAACCGTAAGTCGTAGAGACTTGAAACTTTGGGGGCTGATAGTACTCACACCGCCTACAGCGTCACCAAGGCCCGCCCCGATCGGCCTGACGGGGGCGCTACAGCGGTCAAAAGTACGAAACGGCTCATAACTCATCAACCGTGAGGCGTAGGCTCAAGTGTCTTATATCGTTGGATTCCTTGGCTCGAGGCGGACCAGGTGCATGCCTCGGATTTGCTCGTCACCCTGGGAAAATTTTCGGGTATTTGGGGTTTTTCACAAAACCTACTTTCGCGAACTAGTCCTAGGTTTTTGGCCCGACCGGAACCAAACCAGTGCAGCAAGATTCTCTGGAGTCCGAATGTCAATAATTATCAAAAAAAAAGTGAAAATTTGGGCTCACGGTCCCTAAGGGCCGCCAAAACGTTTGAAGTGGGAGGAGCCCATTTTGCTTAATTGGCTATAACTCGTGAACGGAACGAGATTTTTGCACCAAACTCAGCACGCGTATGTACGAGCTCATTCTGTGGTCGCGTGAAAAAGGACGTGGCGACTGGCCACTTGGTGGCGCTATAACTGTTAAAAGGGTGTCAAAATGATGCATTTCTATGGCAAATCCCATGAAATGGCTGAAAGCGGCCATCTTGCTGTCTGATTTGCATACAACCTCACAAAATCGGGCATGCGCATGCGTCACGTGATCCTAAAGAAGCTTGGAAACTTTCACGGACGTCGGGCCATTGGTGGGGCGCTTTAACTGTCATAAAGGTGAGAAGGCCTCTGTATTATCCTATGCAAAATGACATTTAAATGACTGAAAAATGGGGGAAAAAAGAGCAGCACTTCACCAAATTAGCTGAGCACATGCGCCATATTATTCTAAAGAAGCGTGCAAACTTTTATGGAGATCGGGCCATCAGTGGAGGTGTCACAGTTTAAAAGGTAAAAAAAAAATTCACCACATTTCCATGATAAATGAGCTAAAAGGGCAAAAAACATACTTTTTCCTCTCCGAGGCACACGTTAAAAGGCTTGATAAAGTTTTTGGAACGCAGCAGCGCAAGCGGCAAGTGCCTAGACCCTATAGTTTTTTTTTTAGAGGCCTTTTTGTGGCCCTTTTTTAGCCACTTATTAGGGGTTCAAGCACGAAGTGCTGAAACCCTATTGTTATTGTTAATTTTCCCATGATGCAACATTCAGACATAAAACTGATCGGGCAGACCAAACCGTAAGTCGTAGAGACTTGAAACTTTGGGGGCTGATAGTACTCACACCGCCTACAGCGTCACCAAGGCCCGCCCCGATCGGCCTGACGGGGGCGCTACAGCGGTCAAAAGTACGAAACGGCTCATAACTCATCAACCGTGAGGCGTAGGCTCAAGTGTCTTATATCGTTGGATTCCTTGGCTCGAGGCGGACCAGGTGCATGCCTCGGATTTGCTCGTCACCCTGGGAAAATTTTCGGGTATTTGGGGTTTTTCACAAAACCTACTTTCGCGAACTAGTCCTAGGTTTTTGGCCCGACCGGAACCAAACCAGTGCAGCAAGATTCTCTGGAGTCCGAATGTCAATAATTATCAAAAAAAAAGTGAAAATTTGGGCTCACGGTCCCTAAGGGCCGCCAAAACGTTTGAAGTGGGAGGAGCCCATTTTGCTTAATTGGCTATAACTCGTGAACGGAACGAGATTTTTGCACCAAACTCAGCACGCGTATGTACGAGCTCATTCTGTGGTCGCGTGAAAAAGGACGTGGCGACTGGCCACTTGGTGGCGCTATAACTGTTAAAAGGGTGTCAAAATGATGCATTTCTATGGCAAATCCCATGAAATGGCTGAAAGCGGCCATCTTGCTGTCTGATTTGCATACAACCTCACAAAATCGGGCATGCGCATGCGTCACGTGATCCTAAAGAAGCTTGGAAACTTTCACGGACGTCGGGCCATTGGTGGGGCGCTTTAACTGTCATAAAGGTGAGAAGGCCTCTGTATTATCCTATGCAAAATGACATTTAAATGACTGAAAAATGGGGGAAAAAAGAGCAGCACTTCACCAAATTAGCTGAGCACATGCGCCATATTATTCTAAAGAAGCGTGCAAACTTTTATGGAGATCGGGCCATCAGTGGAGGTGTCACAGTTTAAAAGGTAAAAAAAAAATTCACCACATTTCCATGATAAATGAGCTAAAAGGGCAAAAAACATACTTTTTCCTCTCCGAGGCACACGTTAAAAGGCTTGATAAAGTTTTTGGAACGCAGCAGCGCAAGCGGCAAGTGCCTAGACCCTATAGTTTTTTTTTTAGAGGCCTTTTTGTGGCCCTTTTTTAGCCACTTATTAGGGGTTCAAGCACGAAGTGCTGAAACCCTATTGTTATTGTTAATTTTCCCATGATGCAACATTCAGACATAAAACTGATCGGGCAGACCAAACCGTAAGTCGTAGAGACTTGAAACTTTGGGGGCTGATAGTACTCACACCGCCTACAGCGTCACCAAGGCCCGCCCCGATCGGCCTGACGGGGGCGCTACAGCGGTCAAAAGTACGAAACGGCTCATAACTCATCAACCGTGAGGCGTAGGCTCAAGTGTCTTATATCGTTGGATTCCTTGGCTCGAGGCGGACCAGGTGCATGCCTCGGATTTGCTCGTCACCCTGGGAAAATTTTCGGGTATTTGGGGTTTTTCACAAAACCTACTTTCGCGAACTAGTCCTAGGTTTTTGGCCCGACCGGAACCAAACCAGTGCAGCAAGATTCTCTGGAGTCCGAATGTCAATAATTATCAAAAAAAAAGTGAAAATTTGGGCTCACGGTCCCTAAGGGCCGCCAAAACGTTTGAAGTGGGAGGAGCCCATTTTGCTTAATTGGCTATAACTCGTGAACGGAACGAGATTTTTGCACCAAACTCAGCACGCGTATGTACGAGCTCATTCTGTGGTCGCGTGAAAAAGGACGTGGCGACTGGCCACTTGGTGGCGCTATAACTGTTAAAAGGGTGTCAAAATGATGCATTTCTATGGCAAATCCCATGAAATGGCTGAAAGCGGCCATCTTGCTGTCTGATTTGTATACAACCTCACAAAATCGGGCATGCGCATGCGTCACGTGATCCTAAAGAAGCTTGGAAACTTTCACGGACGTCGGGCCATTGGTGGGGCGCTTTAACTGTCATAAAGGTGAGAAGGCCTCTGTATTATCCTATGCAAAATGACATTTAAATGACTGAAAAATGGGGGAAAAAAGAGCAGCACTTCACCAAATTAGCTGAGCACATGCGCCATATTATTCTAAAGAAGCGTGCAAACTTTTATGGAGATCGGGCCATCAGTGGAGGTGTCACAGTTTAAAAGGTAAAAAAAAAATTCACCACATTTCCATGATAAATGAGCTAAAAGGGCAAAAAACATACTTTTTCCTCTCCGAGGCACACGTTAAAAGGCTTGATAAAGTTTTTGGAACGCAGCAGCGCAAGCGGCAAGTGCCTAGACCCTATAGTTTTTTTTTTAGAGGCCTTTTTGTGGCCCTTTTTTAGCCACTTATTAGGGGTTCAAGCACGAAGTGCTGAAACCCTATTGTTATTGTTAATTTTCCCATGATGCAACATTCAGACATAAAACTGATCGGGCAGACCAAACCGTAAGTCGTAGAGACTTGAAACTTTGGGGGCTGATAGTACTCACACCGCCTACAGCGTCACCAAGGCCCGCCCCGATCGGCCTGACGGGGGCGCTACAGCGGTCAAAAGTACGAAACGGCTCATAACTCATCAACCGTGAGGCGTAGGCTCAAGTGTCTTATATCGTTGGATTCCTTGGCTCGAGGCGGACCAGGTGCATGCCTCGGATTTGCTCGTCACCCTGGGAAAATTTTCGGGTATTTGGGGTTTTTCACAAAACCTACTTTCGCGAACTAGTCCTAGGTTTTTGGCCCGACCGGAACCAAACCAGTGCAGCAAGATTCTCTGGAGTCCGAATGTCAATAATTATCAAAAAAAAAGTGAAAATTTGGGCTCACGGTCCCTAAGGGCCGCCAAAACGTTTGAAGTGGGAGGAGCCCATTTTGCTTAATTGGCTATAACTCGTGAACGGAACGAGATTTTTGCACCAAACTCAGCACGCGTATGTACGAGCTCATTCTGTGGTCGCGTGAAAAAGGACGTGGCGACTGGCCACTTGGTGGCGCTATAACTGTTAAAAGGGTGTCAAAATGATGCATTTCTATGGCAAATCCCATGAAATGGCTGAAAGCGGCCATCTTGCTGTCTGATTTGCATACAACCTCACAAAATCGGGCATGCGCATGCGTCACGTGATCCTAAAGAAGCTTGGAAACTTTCACGGACGTCGGGCCATTGGTGGGGCGCTTTAACTGTCATAAAGGTGAGAAGGCCTCTGTATTATCCTATGCAAAATGACATTTAAATGACTGAAAAATGGGGGAAAAAAGAGCAGCACTTCACCAAATTAGCTGAGCACATGCGCCATATTATTCTAAAGAAGCGTGCAAACTTTTATGGAGATCGGGCCATCAGTGGAGGTGTCACAGTTTAAAAGGTAAAAAAAAAATTCACCACATTTCCATGATAAATGAGCTAAAAGGGCAAAAAACATACTTTTTCCTCTCCGAGGCACACGTTAAAAGGCTTGATAAAGTTTTTGGAACGCAGCAGCGCAAGCGGCAAGTGCCTAGACCCTATAGTTTTTTTTTTAGAGGCCTTTTTGTGGCCCTTTTTTAGCCACTTATTAGGGGTTCAAGCACGAAGTGCTGAAACCCTATTGTTATTGTTAATTTTCCCATGATGCAACATTCAGACATAAAACTGATCGGGCAGACCAAACCGTAAGTCGTAGAGACTTGAAACTTTGGGGGCTGATAGTACTCACACCGCCTACAGCGTCACCAAGGCCCGCCCCGATCGGCCTGACGGGGGCGCTACAGCGGTCAAAAGTACGAAACGGCTCATAACTCATCAACCGTGAGGCGTAGGCTCAAGTGTCTTATATCGTTGGATTCCTTGGCTCGAGGCGGACCAGGTGCATGCCTCGGATTTGCTCGTCACCCTGGGAAAATTTTCGGGTATTTGGGGTTTTTCACAAAACCTACTTTCGCGAACTAGTCCTAGGTTTTTGGCCCGACCGGAACCAAACCAGTGCAGCAAGATTCTCTGGAGTCCGAATGTCAATAATTATCAAAAAAAAAGTGAAAATTTGGGCTCACGGTCCCTAAGGGCCGCCAAAACGTTTGAAGTGGGAGGAGCCCATTTTGCTTAATTGGCTATAACTCGTGAACGGAACGAGATTTTTGCACCAAACTCAGCACGCGTATGTACGAGCTCATTCTGTGGTCGCGTGAAAAAGGACGTGGCGACTGGCCACTTGGTGGCGCTATAACTGTTAAAAGGGTGTCAAAATGATGCATTTCTATGGCAAATCCCATGAAATGGCTGAAAGCGGCCATCTTGCTGTCTGATTTGCATACAACCTCACAAAATCGGGCATGCGCATGCGTCACGTGATCCTAAAGAAGCTTGGAAACTTTCACGGACGTCGGGCCATTGGTGGGGCGCTTTAACTGTCATAAAGGTGAGAAGGCCTCTGTATTATCCTATGCAAAATGACATTTAAATGACTGAAAAATGGGGGAAAAAAGAGCAGCACTTCACCAAATTAGCTGAGCACATGCGCCATATTATTCTAAAGAAGCGTGCAAACTTTTATGGAGATCGGGCCATCAGTGGAGGTGTCACAGTTTAAAAGGTAAAAAAAAAATTCACCACATTTCCATGATAAATGAGCTAAAAGGGCAAAAAACATACTTTTTCCTCTCCGAGGCACACGTTAAAAGGCTTGATAAAGTTTTTGGAACGCAGCAGCGCAAGCGGCAAGTGCCTAGACCCTATAGTTTTTTTTTTAGAGGCCTTTTTGTGGCCCTTTTTTAGCCACTTATTAGGGGTTCAAGCACGAAGTGCTGAAACCCTATTGTTATTGTTAATTTTCCCATGATGCAACATTCAGACATAAAACTGATCGGGCAGACCAAACCGTAAGTCGTAGAGACTTGAAACTTTGGGGGCTGATAGTACTCACACCGCCTACAGCGTCACCAAGGCCCGCCCCGATCGGCCTGACGGGGGCGCTACAGCGGTCAAAAGTACGAAACGGCTCATAACTCATCAACCGTGAGGCGTAGGCTCAAGTGTCTTATATCGTTGGATTCCTTGGCTCGAGGCGGACCAGGTGCATGCCTCGGATTTGCTCGTCACCCTGGGAAAATTTTCGGGTATTTGGGGTTTTTCACAAAACCTACTTTCGCGAACTAGTCCTAGGTTTTTGGCCCGACCGGAACCAAACCAGTGCAGCAAGATTCTCTGGAGTCCGAATGTCAATAATTATCAAAAAAAAAGTGAAAATTTGGGCTCACGGTCCCTAAGGGCCGCCAAAACGTTTGAAGTGGGAGGAGCCCATTTTGCTTAATTGGCTATAACTCGTGAACGGAACGAGATTTTTGCACCAAACTCAGCACGCGTATGTACGAGCTCATTCTGTGGTCGCGTGAAAAAGGACGTGGCGACTGGCCACTTGGTGGCGCTATAACTGTTAAAAGGGTGTCAAAATGATGCATTTCTATGGCAAATCCCATGAAATGGCTGAAAGCGGCCATCTTGCTGTCTGATTTGCATACAACCTCACAAAATCGGGCATGCGCATGCGTCACGTGATCCTAAAGAAGCTTGGAAACTTTCACGGACGTCGGGCCATTGGTGGGGCGCTTTAACTGTCATAAAGGTGAGAAGGCCTCTGTATTATCCTATGCAAAATGACATTTAAATGACTGAAAAATGGGGGAAAAAAGAGCAGCACTTCACCAAATTAGCTGAGCACATGCGCCATATTATTCTAAAGAAGCGTGCAAACTTTTATGGAGATCGGGCCATCAGTGGAGGTGTCACAGTTTAAAAGGTAAAAAAAAAATTCACCACATTTCCATGATAAATGAGCTAAAAGGGCAAAAAACATACTTTTTCCTCTCCGAGGCACACGTTAAAAGGCTTGATAAAGTTTTTGGAACGCAGCAGCGCAAGCGGCAAGTGCCTAGACCCTATAGTTTTTTTTTTAGAGGCCTTTTTGTGGCCCTTTTTTAGCCACTTATTAGGGGTTCAAGCACGAAGTGCTGAAACCCTATTGTTATTGTTAATTTTCCCATGATGCAACATTCAGACATAAA
The DNA here is from genome assembly GCF_951802725.1 of Rutilus rutilus. Lineage (NCBI taxonomy): Eukaryota > Metazoa > Chordata > Actinopteri > Cypriniformes > Leuciscidae > Rutilus > Rutilus rutilus. The sequence goes on along the minus strand of NW_028175486.1, from coordinate 11,486 downwards.
ACTGATCGGGCAGACCAAACCGTAAGTCGTAGAGACTTGAAACTTTGGGGGCTGATAGTACTCACACCGCCTACAGCGTCACCAAGGCCCGCCCCGATCGGCCTGACGGGGGCGCTACAGCGGTCAAAAGTACGAAACGGCTCATAACTCATCAACCGTGAGGCGTAGGCTCAAGTGTCTTATATCGTTGGATTCCTTGGCTCGAGGCGGACCAGGTGCATGCCTCGGATTTGCTCGTCACCCTGGGAAAATTTTCGGGTATTTGGGGTTTTTCACAAAACCTACTTTCGCGAACTAGTCCTAGGTTTTTGGCCCGACCGGAACCAAACCAGTGCAGCAAGATTCTCTGGAGTCCGAATGTCAATAATTATCAAAAAAAAAGTGAAAATTTGGGCTCACGGTCCCTAAGGGCCGCCAAAACGTTTGAAGTGGGAGGAGCCCATTTTGCTTAATTGGCTATAACTCGTGAACGGAACGAGATTTTTGCACCAAACTCAGCACGCGTATGTACGAGCTCATTCTGTGGTCGCGTGAAAAAGGACGTGGCGACTGGCCACTTGGTGGCGCTATAACTGTTAAAAGGGTGTCAAAATGATGCATTTCTATGGCAAATCCCATGAAATGGCTGAAAGCGGCCATCTTGCTGTCTGATTTGCATACAACCTCACAAAATCGGGCATGCGCATGCGTCACGTGATCCTAAAGAAGCTTGGAAACTTTCACGGACGTCGGGCCATTGGTGGGGCGCTTTAACTGTCATAAAGGTGAGAAGGCCTCTGTATTATCCTATGCAAAATGACATTTAAATGACTGAAAAATGGGGGAAAAAAGAGCAGCACTTCACCAAATTAGCTGAGCACATGCGCCATATTATTCTAAAGAAGCGTGCAAACTTTTATGGAGATCGGGCCATCAGTGGAGGTGTCACAGTTTAAAAGGTAAAAAAAAAATTCACCACATTTCCATGATAAATGAGCTAAAAGGGCAAAAAACATACTTTTTCCTCTCCGAGGCACACGTTAAAAGGCTTGATAAAGTTTTTGGAACGCAGCAGCGCAAGCGGCAAGTGCCTAGACCCTATAGTTTTTTTTTTAGAGGCCTTTTTGTGGCCCTTTTTTAGCCACTTATTAGGGGTTCAAGCACGAAGTGCTGAAACCCTATTGTTATTGTTAATTTTCCCATGATGCAACATTCAGACATAAAACTGATCGGGCAGACCAAACCGTAAGTCGTAGAGACTTGAAACTTTGGGGGCTGATAGTACTCACACCGCCTACAGCGTCACCAAGGCCCGCCCCGATCGGCCTGACGGGGGCGCTACAGCGGTCAAAAGTACGAAACGGCTCATAACTCATCAACCGTGAGGCGTAGGCTCAAGTGTCTTATATCGTTGGATTCCTTGGCTCGAGGCGGACCAGGTGCATGCCTCGGATTTGCTCGTCACCCTGGGAAAATTTTCGGGTATTTGGGGTTTTTCACAAAACCTACTTTCGCGAACTAGTCCTAGGTTTTTGGCCCGACCGGAACCAAACCAGTGCAGCAAGATTCTCTGGAGTCCGAATGTCAATAATTATCAAAAAAAAAGTGAAAATTTGGGCTCACGGTCCCTAAGGGCCGCCAAAACGTTTGAAGTGGGAGGAGCCCATTTTGCTTAATTGGCTATAACTCGTGAACGGAACGAGATTTTTGCACCAAACTCAGCACGCGTATGTACGAGCTCATTCTGTGGTCGCGTGAAAAAGGACGTGGCGACTGGCCACTTGGTGGCGCTATAACTGTTAAAAGGGTGTCAAAATGATGCATTTCTATGGCAAATCCCATGAAATGGCTGAAAGCGGCCATCTTGCTGTCTGATTTGTATACAACCTCACAAAATCGGGCATGCGCATGCGTCACGTGATCCTAAAGAAGCTTGGAAACTTTCACGGACGTCGGGCCATTGGTGGGGCGCTTTAACTGTCATAAAGGTGAGAAGGCCTCTGTATTATCCTATGCAAAATGACATTTAAATGACTGAAAAATGGGGGAAAAAAGAGCAGCACTTCACCAAATTAGCTGAGCACATGCGCCATATTATTCTAAAGAAGCGTGCAAACTTTTATGGAGATCGGGCCATCAGTGGAGGTGTCACAGTTTAAAAGGTAAAAAAAAAATTCACCACATTTCCATGATAAATGAGCTAAAAGGGCAAAAAACATACTTTTTCCTCTCCGAGGCACACGTTAAAAGGCTTGATAAAGTTTTTGGAACGCAGCAGCGCAAGCGGCAAGTGCCTAGACCCTATAGTTTTTTTTTTAGAGGCCTTTTTGTGGCCCTTTTTTAGCCACTTATTAGGGGTTCAAGCACGAAGTGCTGAAACCCTATTGTTATTGTTAATTTTCCCATGATGCAACATTCAGACATAAAACTGATCGGGCAGACCAAACCGTAAGTCGTAGAGACTTGAAACTTTGGGGGCTGATAGTACTCACACCGCCTACAGCGTCACCAAGGCCCGCCCCGATCGGCCTGACGGGGGCGCTACAGCGGTCAAAAGTACGAAACGGCTCATAACTCATCAACCGTGAGGCGTAGGCTCAAGTGTCTTATATCGTTGGATTCCTTGGCTCGAGGCGGACCAGGTGCATGCCTCGGATTTGCTCGTCACCCTGGGAAAATTTTCGGGTATTTGGGGTTTTTCACAAAACCTACTTTCGCAAACTAGTCCTAGGTTTTTGGCCCGACCGGAACCAAACCAGTGCAGCAAGATTCTCTGGAGTCCGAATGTCAATAATTATCAAAAAAAAAGTGAAAATTTGGGCTCACGGTCCCTAAGGGCCGCCAAAACGTTTGAAGTGGGAGGAGCCCATTTTGCTTAATTGGCTATAACTCGTGAACGGAACGAGATTTTTGCACCAAACTCAGCACGCGTATGTACGAGCTCATTCTGTGGTCGCGTGAAAAAGGACGTGGCGACTGGCCACTTGGTGGCGCTATAACTGTTAAAAGGGTGTCAAAATGATGCATTTCTATGGCAAATCCCATGAAATGGCTGAAAGCGGCCATCTTGCTGTCTGATTTGCATACAACCTCACAAAATCGGGCATGCGCATGCGTCACGTGATCCTAAAGAAGCTTGGAAACTTTCACGGACGTCGGGCCATTGGTGGGGCGCTTTAACTGTCATAAAGGTGAGAAGGCCTCTGTATTATCCTATGCAAAATGACATTTAAATGACTGAAAAATGGGGGAAAAAAGAGCAGCACTTCACCAAATTAGCTGAGCACATGCGCCATATTATTCTAAAGAAGCGTGCAAACTTTTATGGAGATCGGGCCATCAGTGGAGGTGTCACAGTTTAAAAGGTAAAAAAAAAATTCACCACATTTCCATGATAAATGAGCTAAAAGGGCAAAAAACATACTTTTTCCTCTCCGAGGCACACGTTAAAAGGCTTGATAAAGTTTTTGGAACGCAGCAGCGCAAGCGGCAAGTGCCTAGACCCTATAGTTTTTTTTTTAGAGGCCTTTTTGTGGCCCTTTTTTAGCCACTTATTAGGGGTTCAAGCACGAAGTGCTGAAACCCTATTGTTATTGTTAATTTTCCCATGATGCAACATTCAGACATAAAACTGATCGGGCAGACCAAACCGTAAGTCGTAGAGACTTGAAACTTTGGGGGCTGATAGTACTCACACCGCCTACAGCGTCACCAAGGCCCGCCCCGATCGGCCTGACGGGGGCGCTACAGCGGTCAAAAGTACGAAACGGCTCATAACTCATCAACCGTGAGGCGTAGGCTCAAGTGTCTTATATCGTTGGATTCCTTGGCTCGAGGCGGACCAGGTGCATGCCTCGGATTTGCTCGTCACCCTGGGAAAATTTTCGGGTATTTGGGGTTTTTCACAAAACCTACTTTCGCGAACTAGTCCTAGGTTTTTGGCCCGACCGGAACCAAACCAGTGCAGCAAGATTCTCTGGAGTCCGAATGTCAATAATTATCAAAAAAAAAGTGAAAATTTGGGCTCACGGTCCCTAAGGGCCGCCAAAACGTTTGAAGTGGGAGGAGCCCATTTTGCTTAATTGGCTATAACTCGTGAACGGAACGAGATTTTTGCACCAAACTCAGCACGCGTATGTACGAGCTCATTCTGTGGTCGCGTGAAAAAGGACGTGGCGACTGGCCACTTGGTGGCGCTATAACTGTTAAAAGGGTGTCAAAATGATGCATTTCTATGGCAAATCCCATGAAATGGCTGAAAGCGGCCATCTTGCTGTCTGATTTGCATACAACCTCACAAAATCGGGCATGCGCATGCGTCACGTGATCCTAAAGAAGCTTGGAAACTTTCACGGACGTCGGGCCATTGGTGGGGCGCTTTAACTGTCATAAAGGTGAGAAGGCCTCTGTATTATCCTATGCAAAATGACATTTAAATGACTGAAAAATGGGGGAAAAAAGAGCAGCACTTCACCAAATTAGCTGAGCACATGCGCCATATTATTCTAAAGAAGCGTGCAAACTTTTATGGAGATCGGGCCATCAGTGGAGGTGTCACAGTTTAAAAGGTAAAAAAAAAATTCACCACATTTCCATGATAAATGAGCTAAAAGGGCAAAAAACATACTTTTTCCTCTCCGAGGCACACGTTAAAAGGCTTGATAAAGTTTTTGGAACGCAGCAGCGCAAGCGGCAAGTGCCTAGACCCTATAGTTTTTTTTTTAGAGGCCTTTTTGTGGCCCTTTTTTAGCCACTTATTAGGGGTTCAAGCACGAAGTGCTGAAACCCTATTGTTATTGTTAATTTTCCCATGATGCAACATTCAGACATAAAACTGATCGGGCAGACCAAACCGTAAGTCGTAGAGACTTGAAACTTTGGGGGCTGATAGTACTCACACCGCCTACAGCGTCACCAAGGCCCGCCCCGATCGGCCTGACGGGGGCGCTACAGCGGTCAAAAGTACGAAACGGCTCATAACTCATCAACCGTGAGGCGTAGGCTCAAGTGTCTTATATCGTTGGATTCCTTGGCTCGAGGCGGACCAGGTGCATGCCTCGGATTTGCTCGTCACCCTGGGAAAATTTTCGGGTATTTGGGGTTTTTCACAAAACCTACTTTCGCGAACTAGTCCTAGGTTTTTGGCCCGACCGGAACCAAACCAGTGCAGCAAGATTCTCTGGAGTCCGAATGTCAATAATTATCAAAAAAAAAGTGAAAATTTGGGCTCACGGTCCCTAAGGGCCGCCAAAACGTTTGAAGTGGGAGGAGCCCATTTTGCTTAATTGGCTATAACTCGTGAACGGAACGAGATTTTTGCACCAAACTCAGCACGCGTATGTACGAGCTCATTCTGTGGTCGCGTGAAAAAGGACGTGGCGACTGGCCACTTGGTGGCGCTATAACTGTTAAAAGGGTGTCAAAATGATGCATTTCTATGGCAAATCCCATGAAATGGCTGAAAGCGGCCATCTTGCTGTCTGATTTGCATACAACCTCACAAAATCGGGCATGCGCATGCGTCACGTGATCCTAAAGAAGCTTGGAAACTTTCACGGACGTCGGGCCATTGGTGGGGCGCTTTAACTGTCATAAAGGTGAGAAGGCCTCTGTATTATCCTATGCAAAATGACATTTAAATGACTGAAAAATGGGGGAAAAAAGAGCAGCACTTCACCAAATTAGCTGAGCACATGCGCCATATTATTCTAAAGAAGCGTGCAAACTTTTATGGAGATCGGGCCATCAGTGGAGGTGTCACAGTTTAAAAGGTAAAAAAAAAATTCACCACATTTCCATGATAAATGAGCTAAAAGGGCAAAAAACATACTTTTTCCTCTCCGAGGCACACGTTAAAAGGCTTGATAAAGTTTTTGGAACGCAGCAGCGCAAGCGGCAAGTGCCTAGACCCTATAGTTTTTTTTTTAGAGGCCTTTTTGTGGCCCTTTTTTAGCCACTTATTAGGGGTTCAAGCACGAAGTGCTGAAACCCTATTGTTATTGTTAATTTTCCCATGATGCAACATTCAGACATAAAACTGATCGGGCAGACCAAACCGTAAGTCGTAGAGACTTGAAACTTTGGGGGCTGATAGTACTCACACCGCCTACAGCGTCACCAAGGCCCGCCCCGATCGGCCTGACGGGGGCGCTACAGCGGTCAAAAGTACGAAACGGCTCATAACTCATCAACCGTGAGGCGTAGGCTCAAGTGTCTTATATCGTTGGATTCCTTGGCTCGAGGCGGACCAGGTGCATGCCTCGGATTTGCTCGTCACCCTGGGAAAATTTTCGGGTATTTGGGGTTTTTCACAAAACCTACTTTCGCGAACTAGTCCTAGGTTTTTGGCCCGACCGGAACCAAACCAGTGCAGCAAGATTCTCTGGAGTCCGAATGTCAATAATTATCAAAAAAAAAGTGAAAATTTGGGCTCACGGTCCCTAAGGGCCGCCAAAACGTTTGAAGTGGGAGGAGCCCATTTTGCTTAATTGGCTATAACTCGTGAACGGAACGAGATTTTTGCACCAAACTCAGCACGCGTATGTACGAGCTCATTCTGTGGTCGCGTGAAAAAGGACGTGGCGACTGGCCACTTGGTGGCGCTATAACTGTTAAAAGGGTGTCAAAATGATGCATTTCTATGGCAAATCCCATGAAATGGCTGAAAGCGGCCATCTTGCTGTCTGATTTGCATACAACCTCACAAAATCGGGCATGCGCATGCGTCACGTGATCCTAAAGAAGCTTGGAAACTTTCACGGACGTCGGGCCATTGGTGGGGCGCTTTAACTGTCATAAAGGTGAGAAGGCCTCTGTATTATCCTATGCAAAATGACATTTAAATGACTGAAAAATGGGGGAAAAAAGAGCAGCACTTCACCAAATTAGCTGAGCACATGCGCCATATTATTCTAAAGAAGCGTGCAAACTTTTATGGAGATCGGGCCATCAGTGGAGGTGTCACAGTTTAAAAGGTAAAAAAAAAATTCACCACATTTCCATGATAAATGAGCTAAAAGGGCAAAAAACATACTTTTTCCTCTCCGAGGCACACGTTAAAAGGCTTGATAAAGTTTTTGGAACGCAGCAGCGCAAGCGGCAAGTGCCTAGACCCTATAGTTTTTTTTTTAGAGGCCTTTTTGTGGCCCTTTTTTAGCCACTTATTAGGGGTTCAAGCACGAAGTGCTGAAACCCTATTGTTATTGTTAATTTTCCCATGATGCAACATTCAGACATAAAACTGATCGGGCAGACCAAACCGTAAGTCGTAGAGACTTGAAACTTTGGGGGCTGATAGTACTCACACCGCCTACAGCGTCACCAAGGCCCGCCCCGATCGGCCTGACGGGGGCGCTACAGCGGTCAAAAGTACGAAACGGCTCATAACTCATCAACCGTGAGGCGTAGGCTCAAGTGTCTTATATCGTTGGATTCCTTGGCTCGAGGCGGACCAGGTGCATGCCTCGGATTTGCTCGTCACCCTGGGAAAATTTTCGGGTATTTGGGGTTTTTCACAAAACCTACTTTCGCGAACTAGTCCTAGGTTTTTGGCCCGACCGGAACCAAACCAGTGCAGCAAGATTCTCTGGAGTCCGAATGTCAATAATTATCAAAAAAAAAGTGAAAATTTGGGCTCACGGTCCCTAAGGGCCGCCAAAACGTTTGAAGTGGGAGGAGCCCATTTTGCTTAATTGGCTATAACTCGTGAACGGAACGAGATTTTTGCACCAAACTCAGCACGCGTATGTACGAGCTCATTCTGTGGTCGCGTGAAAAAGGACGTGGCGACTGGCCACTTGGTGGCGCTATAACTGTTAAAAGGGTGTCAAAATGATGCATTTCTATGGCAAATCCCATGAAATGGCTGAAAGCGGCCATCTTGCTGTCTGATTTGCATACAACCTCACAAAATCGGGCATGCGCATGCGTCACGTGATCCTAAAGAAGCTTGGAAACTTTCACGGACGTCGGGCCATTGGTGGGGCGCTTTAACTGTCATAAAGGTGAGAAGGCCTCTGTATTATCCTATGCAAAATGACATTTAAATGACTGAAAAATGGGGGAAAAAAGAGCAGCACTTCACCAAATTAGCTGAGCACATGCGCCATATTATTCTAAAGAAGCGTGCAAACTTTTATGGAGATCGGGCCATCAGTGGAGGTGTCACAGTTTAAAAGGTAAAAAAAAAATTCACCACATTTCCATGATAAATGAGCTAAAAGGGCAAAAAACATACTTTTTCCTCTCCGAGGCACACGTTAAAAGGCTTGATAAAGTTTTTGGAACGCAGCAGCGCAAGCGGCAAGTGCCTAGACCCTATAGTTTTTTTTTTAGAGGCCTTTTTGTGGCCCTTTTTTAGCCACTTATTAGGGGTTCAAGCACGAAGTGCTGAAACCCTATTGTTATTGTTAATTTTCCCATGATGCAACATTCAGACATAAAACTGATCGGGCAGACCAAACCGTAAGTCGTAGAGACTTGAAACTTTGGGGGCTGATAGTACTCACACCGCCTACAGCGTCACCAAGGCCCGCCCCGATCGGCCTGACGGGGGCGCTACAGCGGTCAAAAGTACGAAACGGCTCATAACTCATCAACCGTGAGGCGTAGGCTCAAGTGTCTTATATCGTTGGATTCCTTGGCTCGAGGCGGACCAGGTGCATGCCTCGGATTTGCTCGTCACCCTGGGAAAATTTTCGGGTATTTGGGGTTTTTCACAAAACCTACTTTCGCGAACTAGTCCTAGGTTTTTGGCCCGACCGGAACCAAACCAGTGCAGCAAGATTCTCTGGAGTCCGAATGTCAATAATTATCAAAAAAAAAGTGAAAATTTGGGCTCACGGTCCCTAAGGGCCGCCAAAACGTTTGAAGTGGGAGGAGCCCATTTTGCTTAATTGGCTATAACTCGTGAACGGAACGAGATTTTTGCACCAAACTCAGCACGCGTATGTACGAGCTCATTCTGTGGTCGCGTGAAAAAGGACGTGGCGACTGGCCACTTGGTGGCGCTATAACTGTTAAAAGGGTGTCAAAATGATGCATTTCTATGGCAAATCCCATGAAATGGCTGAAAGCGGCCATCTTGCTGTCTGATTTGCATACAACCTCACAAAATCGGGCATGCGCATGCGTCACGTGATCCTAAAGAAGCTTGGAAACTTTCACGGACGTCGGGCCATTGGTGGGGCGCTTTAACTGTCATAAAGGTGAGAAGGCCTCTGTATTATCCTATGCAAAATGACATTTAAATGACTGAAAAATGGGGGAAAAAAGAGCAGCACTTCACCAAATTAGCTGAGCACATGCGCCATATTATTCTAAAGAAGCGTGCAAACTTTTATGGAGATCGGGCCATCAGTGGAGGTGTCACAGTTTAAAAGGTAAAAAAAAAATTCACCACATTTCCATGATAAATGAGCTAAAAGGGCAAAAAACATACTTTTTCCTCTCCGAGGCACACGTTAAAAGGCTTGATAAAGTTTTTGGAACGCAGCAGCGCAAGCGGCAAGTGCCTAGACCCTATAGTTTTTTTTTTAGAGGCCTTTTTGTGGCCCTTTTTTAGCCACTTATTAGGGGTTCAAGCACGAAGTGCTGAAACCCTATTGTTATTGTTAATTTTCCCATGATGCAACATTCAGACATAAAACTGATCGGGCAGACCAAACCGTAAGTCGTAGAGACTTGAAACTTTGGGGGCTGATAGTACTCACACCGCCTACAGCGTCACCAAGGCCCGCCCCGATCGGCCTGACGGGGGCGCTACAGCGGTCAAAAGTACGAAACGGCTCATAACTCATCAACCGTGAGGCGTAGGCTCAAGTGTCTTATATCGTTGGATTCCTTGGCTCGAGGCGGACCAGGTGCATGCCTCGGATTTGCTCGTCACCCTGGGAAAATTTTCGGGTATTTGGGGTTTTTCACAAAACCTACTTTCGCGAACTAGTCCTAGGTTTTTGGCTCCGACCGGAACCAAACCAGTGCAGCAAGATTCTCTGGAGTCCGAATGTCAATAATTATCAAAAAAAAAGTGAAAATTTGGGCTCACGGTCCCTAAGGGCCGCCAAAACGTTTGAAGTGGGAGGAGCCCATTTTGCTTAATTGGCTATAACTCGTGAACGGAACGAGATTTTTGCACCAAACTCAGCACGCGTATGTACGAGCTCATTCTGTGGTCGCGTGAAAAAGGACGTGGCGACTGGCCACTTGGTGGCGCTATAACTGTTAAAAGGGTGTCAAAATGATGCATTTCTATGGCAAATCCCATGAAATGGCTGAAAGCGGCCATCTTGCTGTCTGATTTGCATACAACCTCACAAAATCGGGCATGCGCATGCGTCACGTGATCCTAAAGAAGCTTGGAAACTTTCACGGACGTCGGGCCATTGGTGGGGCGCTTTAACTGTCATAAAGGTGAGAAGGCCTCTGTATTATCCTATGCAAAATGACATTTAAATGACTGAAAAATGGGGGAAAAAAGAGCAGCACTTCACCAAATTAGCTGAGCACATGCGCCATATTATTCTAAAGAAGCGTGCAAACTTTTATGGAGATCGGGCCATCAGTGGAGGTGTCACAGTTTAAAAGGTAAAAAAAAAATTCACCACATTTCCATGATAAATGAGCTAAAAGGGCAAAAAACATACTTTTTCCTCTCCGAGGCACACGTTAAAAGGCTTGATAAAGTTTTTGGAACGCAGCAGCGCAAGCGGCAAGTGCCTAGACCCTATAGTTTTTTTTTTAGAGGCCTTTTTGTGGCCCTTTTTTAGCCACTTATTAGGGGTTCAAGCACGAAGTGCTGAAACCCTATTGTTATTGTTAATTTTCCCATGATGCAACATTCAGACATAAAACTGATCGGGCAGACCAAACCGTAAGTCGTAGAGACTTGAAACTTTGGGGGCTGATAGTACTCACACCGCCTACAGCGTCACCAAGGCCCGCCCCGATCGGCCTGACGGGGGCGCTACAGCGGTCAAAAGTACGAAACGGCTCATAACTCATCAACCGTGAGGCGTAGGCTCAAGTGTCTTATATCGTTGGATTCCTTGGCTCGAGGCGGACCAGGTGCATGCCTCGGATTTGCTCGTCACCCTGGGAAAATTTTCGGGTATTTGGGGTTTTTCACAAAACCTACTTTCGCGAACTAGTCCTAGGTTTTTGGCCCGACCGGAACCAAACCAGTGCAGCAAGATTCTCTGGAGTCCGAATGTCAATAATTATCAAAAAAAAAGTGAAAATTTGGGCTCACGGTCCCTAAGGGCCGCCAAAACGTTTGAAGTGGGAGGAGCCCATTTTGCTTAATTGGCTATAACTCGTGAACGGAACGAGATTTTTGCACCAAACTCAGCACGCGTATGTACGAGCTCATTCTGTGGTCGCGTGAAAAAGGACGTGGCGACTGGCCACTTGGTGGCGCTATAACTGTTAAAAGGGTGTCAAAATGATGCATTTCTATGGCAAATCCCATGAAATGGCTGAAAGCGGCCATCTTGCTGTCTGATTTGCAT